>NW_003852400.1:13732668-13758198 GCF_000181295.1 Otolemur garnettii | reverse complement strand
AATGTCAACAGATAACGAATGAATTAATTGTCATGGGTTTTTTGCTTGACATATATATGGTCTCTCCTAATTTGTTTAGTTTTAATAAGACTTCTTTTATCTTCTTAAATAATCAGTTCTTCTTTATCTGTGTTTTATGTATCTTTCTTTTGGTTTATTAATTATGTTTGCCAAATGCCCATTTTTAATAAAGTACATTGACCATGCCATTTAATCTTTATAGTAAGACTATGAGGTAGATAAAATTATTTTACTAAAGACAATATTAACTTTAATGGAGATTATCTGATTTACATAAGTCCACATATCCAGTTAGTGACCTAGCTAATGACAAAGCCCAAATATCTCCAGATCCAAAGTAGCTGCTCTGAGGCCTAATCCCTTTCTCTTTGACTCATCATCATGATATGTTTTATTCATTTTTAATTTTTATTACTTGAAGAAGTGTATTATTATTATTATTATTTTCAGTTTGGGGCTTGGGCTGGGTTGAACCTACTACCTCCAGCATATGGGACCGGTGCCCTACTCTTTTGAGCCACAGGAGCCATCCAATTATTTTTCTTTGAAAATATTTTCCCATTTAAAATTTATAATCAGAATAACAATTTTAACATTATTATATTTCTCTTTGTGTCAATATTTAAGCTTTATCACATAATATACATTGGCTATTTTAAGAGAAATAATTATAATACAATCATAAATAAGAACTTATTTTATATCACAAAATTCTATGTGTAAAAAAAGCAATTCATATATAAGGTGGTTTTCCATACAAATTATTTATTTGTTTTAGCAACATCTTTAAAAGTCAAAGTCATGAAAAATGAGGAAAAATTGAAAAACAGACATGAGGAGACTAAGGAGACGTAATAACTAAATGTAGTGTAGTATTCTGGATTAAATCCTGGAGCATATAAAATAACATTAGTGGAAAAATGGATGAAATTCAAATAAAGTCTTCATTTACTTAATTATATGACATACTAGTATGTAGTTTTAATTAAAGCATAATTGGTATTTATTCTGCTAACATTAGGGAAAGCTAAATGCAAGGTATGTGGAAATTCCTTCAACTTTCTTTATAATGTTTTTGTAATTTTCAAACTATTTACAATAAAACATTTTAACTAAAAAAAAAAAAAAAAGCTTTATAGAGTATTTAGCCTACAGTAAATTATGCTAAGGAATAGTCAGGAAAGAAAAACTTCTCTGAAAGAAAGACAGCCCCTTCAGTGAGTTCCTGGTTTAATTGGTTTAGTAGTTGAGATTGTAAACCAGCTGTACGTACTTGTGCATGAATATGTGAGGAAGAGAGATGAGCTCCCAACCCCCCCAAAAAGAAGAAACACACTCTACTTGACTAAGAAAAAGGAGAAATAATTAAGGATTCAGAAAATAATACAAATTTAATATATTATCTTAATTTTTAGTGTAGGCATTCAAATGAATACTGTTGGTAGGCAAATATTACTTTCCATGTTAAGGACACTCTTGAAAAAAATTATGTGTGGACTGAATATTTTTCTTTATGAATAATAGTTAAGATTTTTGTTAGATAGATGGATAAGATAGACAAGTGTTAGACCAACAGGTACATATATTTTCTTAACTATATTACTTAAATAATAATTTCATTAAAGTTATGGCCTGGAATTTATTTTATTCTATACTTTAGACACTAATGGTATTTAATTAGTTAAGAGACCCAAGAGAATAGTCACATTGGACAGTTGATTAGACTATTTAAATTATACCTATACAGTGTAAGTAACAACTCTATCACCATATAACACTACACGATCTTGTAATTAGACTTGTAGAAATGTTTGCTTCCTTGAGGAAATAAGAACTTATACCAGGAATTTTCTTAGGCTTGTCTCGAATACCATCAATAATATTTCAAACGTGAAGCACGTATCTTAATTTATGCTCTTATCCTCAATTATTCAATTACATTTGCTATATTTGACAGGGTTATAAAAACAAATTTGGTAGTTGCATCTGATAAGAGGCTTATGTTAATATTCACAAACATAGTAAACTTGAGAGAATGATTATAAATACATTATGGGATCTACTGTAGTAACAAAGCATTTGAAAACCTATTAACAAAAAGGTTCTGTGAACAGATGAAATACTGTGCATGTATGATTGGGTACTATAAATACTGCATTGTGAAGGCTTTATGAATGTTTAACTACACTTTAACCAACACCCCATAGTCCATTTTCTATCAGTAAAATGCTTAGGCATTTCCATTTGCAGAGTTACAAGAAATCCAGATGGACCACATTACCATTTGGCTTCTTTGAAGAGAATGAAAACATGACCTTGTTTCATATAAAACTATTCAGTTTTATGTTAGTGTTAAGTGTTGTAATATCTGTAAGCTTTTAACTTCATTTGACCTGTTCAAAGCAGAATATTCTATTTTGTAGTCAAATAAATTTGTTATGACTCATCATAATACTGGCCAATTTGCCAATAAGTAATGGTACCTAACATAAATATACGATCAATAGCTAGGATCCTGATGCCATCTTTGGCATATAAAGATGACTTCTTTGATACACCCTCAGAACTATATGGATTTTTATTTGTTTTCCTGGAAGGGATAATAAATTTGATTCAATCCATCCTTATTTTCTTTTTCAATTCCTTGTGGAACCTGTGTTTTCCATTTGTGTTTTAGTTGTCAGAGCTCTCAGAAACAGTAAATCCAGTTATATTGAAGGAATAAAGAGTGCTTTCTTTCATTTCTCCGTCCCCTACTGTCTATACATTTCACCTCTCTTGCTTACTCAAACTTTGGGTATTACTCAAATCATTCTCTCTTACTCAAACTTTAGATATTCTCCCAAGAACTGCTCTCAGGATAGGATCTGATGACCTCACTGCACATTTCAGCATAAGAATCAAAAACAGCTTGTCAACTTCTCCTGTGGTATTTATTTTGTCATAGTTGAAATACCTGTTCAAGAAAAGGACATGAAGGTACATGCACAAGATCAGGCACAAATAGGCCTCGTGTGAGTTCTGCTAGGAATAGATGGACAACTTGTTACCCAAACATGGACAACGTGTAGGGGAGTTTACACCCAAGTTTTCTGGAAACAGATCCAATTTATATCTGCTTTCCTGGTATAGTCAGAAGCACAGCCCTATTTCATCCTCAAAAGTTCCCAATTTGATTGTTGAACTGTATAGTTACTTTACCATATAAAAGGCATTACCCTCAGGGAATTCAGATTTTGCCCACAATAGAACATAGTGAAGATAATTTGCATCAATAGACAGACCAATTGGTGTGCATATGTTTTGAGTTCTTTTAAACCAGTGGTTCTCAACCTTCCTAATGCCATGGCCCTTTAATACAGTTCCTGTGGGTTGTGACCCATAGGTTGAGAACCACTATTTTAAACTGTTCAGAAAACCTATAATCATTGATACTGAGTTATTACGATAAACTTACATTTTAATTTATCTTGTATTGTCCTAAGTGCTAACAAGAGTAGATTCAATGTGACAGGTCAAAAAAAGTATAGTCAGCATACATTTTTTGGTAATAAAACCTAGTATCTTATGTCTGTTTCAAATCTTCGTAGGTGAGATGAGAGTAGAGATGATTGCCAAGAAGACTGTGTTTGGCTCAAATCTCAAACCTCGGTATAAAACTAAAAACTGCAGGTGTCCCAGCAAGACTGAAAGTCTTCATCTGTTCCAAAGATATTGATTGATATCATATTTGTTATTATTAAAAATGTATTTTTAAAAAGGCCAATCAGAAACATATATTCCTATTAACAGAATCTTGGGAGGAGTGAAATAGTTCAGAAATTCTGTAATAGGATATGCTTTTGAAACAAGTGCAGTTAGGTCACTGGTTGTAATTACATTCTCAACACAAGTCATGTTTTTGGTGAAAATCTGTGACATAGCCACCATGCCAGCAGCTGAAAATCTCCAAAGGCAGCTTAGATATCAGAATGGCAGTAGAAACATTATCTTGTTATATACTTTTTAGGGGTCAGATATTTCACAGTCGTCCAGAGCGTACTTTGAGGGTCTTGCTGTGGTGTTTTCTCTCTGAGTTTTTCTCAGTTTTTAGATATTGCTCTATAAATATCAGTAATTACATAACGTAATATAGACTTTTAAATTTTATAAACATCAGCTACAGAAAGATTCTTGTGTAAATTATATAAGACAAGCCCCCCAAATAGCACAATAATTTCATAGGAAATAATATACTATCAAATAGAGCAAGGTGGGGGAAATGTATATACTTCCTTTTTGAGCCACACTAGCAATAAACATACATCAAATATAATTTCTTAATTACGAAAATACAATCAGTAATGATATTTATTTCCTATCTGTCGCTGATAGATTATAATATGTCCAGTAATAGGCAGCAAAATAAAAGTCCTTGAACCAGATTTAGTGATTTATTATTGCTAAAATATCATTTAGTATTTATTTCAATGTGTGATGTTGACTTAAATATGTGACTTTTCAGCATTTCAACATTTCTGAATCCTTCTTTAGACAGGATGTGCTTCCTTTAATTTGAAATAGTCCTTCAAACTTCTCACCATTTTTACTGATATCATTTTCATTTTTATATACATAGTTTATCCACCTGTGCTGTACATGCTCAGTGGTACTCAGTGCAGGACTTGCTTTTCCTATACTGGCTGAAAAACATCTTTAAATGTTACATGCTGACCCTTTCTTAAAACAACAGAGCCAGGGAAATTTAACATCTTTCTCGTATTTCCTTAGAACTAAGATTCAGGATGTGACTTTGATTCTAGTAATTGATAAACTCAAGTAAAATTTGGAAGTCAGAAGAGAACTATGTCTGTGTCAGACATGTGTGTATGAATAGTTACAGGAGTGGACACAGCACCATGGGGACTAGCAACCTACTGGTAGCAGCATAGATGTTGGCAACAGGAGTTTCTGAGCTCTGGATTGCAACTACAAATTGACTATTGCATGAACAATCCTTTCATCTGGCTTCTCTAATCACCTCGTGACCGAGAAAGGGAAACTCTAATTCTCAAAAATCAAATGTTTTCTGGCTTGAAATTACTAGAAAAGTTTATATTCTCTTTACTGATAGTGTCCCTTTTAAGAATCCCTGATCCATGTTGAGAAAGCAAGTCTCTTTATTTCAGGAGAAACACTTAAAGCAAGATCTTTATTTCTGGAGCAACACTAGAATTGAAACTCTTAGTTTTTTTTATATATATACATACACATACACGTACATATACATACATTTAATTTATATGTATATATGTATCAATCTTCTCCCTTTATTGTTACATAAATAACAGAACCTCCATAAAGAATTTATATACTCCCAACTGCTATTGCTGATAGGAAAGAATGTCAAGGGCCACCTTCACCCAAGGAGAGGGAAACTCACTTTAATGTAATAAAAGTATGGATTCAGGATTTAACTTGTCAGGAGGAAGGAAGGCTTATTCTGACATAGAGAGGCTGACACTAAATATCTGTGGCCTTGGTTCAAGACAGACACTTGGGGATGGCATTCATGCTGGGGAGCAATGACTAAGAATCCAGGGATAAAGTGAGCAGTGTGGGGCTCCACTTCACTCTCAAAACATATTTGACTACGAAGGATTTTATATATTGGCCAATTCCATGGAAAGAGAGATAGTAGTTTTCTGCAAAACTAGCTAGTTGTTGCTACAGCCAGCTTTCCCATGACAATATTTGAGCCTTAAACTGTTGGAGTGGTTCCTGTTGGCTCCGTTATAACTTTACCTACAGAACCAGGGCAATTATTTTCTCCCAAATCTGCTCCTTAAAACTCTTATATCCTCATATTTAAATATTTATTCAGCTCCACACTTGCAGAGCTCGCAGTCTAATTTCATTCCATGTGACTTACCTGGAACCCCAGCAGGAGCCTCACGTGGGTCTACTACCTGCAGTTTCTGCCCAGCACCACGTGCCTCACACAGTTTAATTACCCCACTTCAATGTGTTTCTGTCGTCTTGGAACATGACTGCTTGCACTCTTTAGAATGGTTTGATGGAGATGTTTATGAAAAGAACTTAGACATTTTAAAATGTATATGTCCAAAGCAAGTTTTTAAAAAATAATGATAAAAAGAACGCCACCTCGTTTCTGGTGTCATGGAAGCAGGAACCGGTGATTTGTCCTTAGGTGGCATGCATAGATGCTGAAGCAAAAAGCTCTTCATCTCACAAAGAGAAAAATTTACTACTATACATGGTACAGTCAGGAGATAAAAAGCTGCTCCCTGGTATCCCAGGGAAGGAAGGTCATCAGCGGAGCACTCTCTAGCTCCACATGCCCTAGGAAAGTCAGTACTCCAAGTGGAGATCTTTTCTGTAATTTTTAGACACCTAAGCTTTTGATAAAGGAAGATTCCCTGCCATATAAGACAGTATCACACATGAAAAATGGACTAAACTTAAAATCGCAGTAGAGATGGATATAATGCATCATAAGTGCAATAAAAGTTTGAGGGATTCTATGGCTGAAGAAGAGGCCTTACCTTCTGCTTGCAGTAGAGACTTACTAAAACATCTGTTTGTGTTAGGATGTTGTGAATAACACTATATGGTGGCACCCCTGCCAAACTGTGGCACATTATGCCGAGAACTTATGTTCATATACTGGCTAGAGTTTTAAATAATTCATGTGCTACAAGGAACGCTGGTGCAGATCCAAGAATTATATCAAATTGTATCAAATTTCTATGTTAATCTGTTTGATGGAAGTGTTTCGGATTATGAGTGAAACCCCCACACTGTACCCCAGAAGTGCATTAATGTACATAGTTATCATTCAATAAAAAAATTCTTATATAATCTACATATGTTTAATGAACAAATTGCAAAGCCTAATAGATATTTTTAGTGGGATAGAGTACAGTGGAATCATTATAAAACACTCAAGCTCCAAGGAAAATCTATCCTCCTGCCCCTAGCCTTACAAGTAGCTGGGTCTACAAGTACATACTACTAGGGACAGCTATTTTTCTTTCTTTTTTTAGAGATAGGGTCTCAACAAATTGCCCAGGCTGATCTTGAACTCTTGGTCTCAAGCCTGCCTCAGCCTCTCAAAATGCTAGTATTAAAGGTGCGAGCCACTGTGCCTGGCTGAAAGGACTTTTTTTTTTTTAAGCTAAGGACCATGGCCTTTTTTTTTTTTTTTTAAAGTTAATCTGATTGTAGAATGAAGAATATTAGTAAATTAGTTTGACAGAAAGGTAAGTTAAAAACTTTAATTCAGGTAAAAAATAAAACCCCAAGTGAAAGCATAAAAAATATATACATAAAAAAATACAAAGGAGGTTTCAATCTGACAACTGGTTAAGGTGAAATTTGGAGCATTTAGTAAAAACTAGAAACAGGAGGGTGCGTATAAGGAAAAGTCAGAGGTTAGCTCCTAATTTCTAGTCTATACAAACAGTGGCACCACTAAGTGAGAAGTTACATAGGACAAAACAGATCTGTATGCAAAATAATAAGTGTGTAACACAATAGGCTTATAAATATCTCATACAACAGGTAAAAATATGAGTATAAAAACCAGAAATAATAATACATTTATAACATATTGTGATTATGGTATGAATTCAATATAATTTTCCTAGGTGCAGGAAACTTAGAAGTAAGCCAACAATTAGAAAATATAATGTTTATATTATTAAACTAAACAGAACAATTTTGATAGTATTCTGAGAAGAAGCACATAAGTGTCATGAGAAGTTTTAAGACTTCCAAAAAGTTTTAAAGAAATGATGAAATGACACTTATATTTGGCTACTGTCGTCTATTTATAATGGATTTTTTTCTCTGCAGAACTGTTTCCACATATATCTGAAAATAAACACCGGATTATTATTTTTTGAAAAATAAGTAAAGGAGGGCAGCATCTGTGGCTCACAGTAGTAGGGCGCTGGCCCCATTGGAGGTGGTGGGTTCAAATCCAGCTCCAGCCAAAAACTGCAATAAATAAATAAAAAGTAAAAGGAAGGAAGGGTATGAAACAGAGAAAATGAGAGAAAAAACACAAAATATTCTATACATTTTTAGGAAAAAAACTTTGAATTGTAGTTACTGAGATAAGTGACAGAAAGAAAAAGAAAGAATGTAAATAAAAACATGCTGAAAAAAAAGAGGAATAATTCTGTTCCAGGGACAGTTCCCCAGAATCACGTATGCTGCTCCGTGAATGAGGTACTTATGCTACACGCCAGCTGAGGAAATGCGTCCCGGTGGCAATTTCATTATTTGTGAGGCTTTAATTCTCAAAGTGATGTTCAGATCCTGTTAACATTACCAAAGGTTTTTCCTAAGAGTGTTGCCATAGCACAGCTGTCAAAAACATAACCACCGAGTTTAAATAATCAGTCTGACATTTTACAAATGAGTAAAAGCCAAGAGACTCAAAGTTCAGAAAACTTATCCTGAACTAACATTTTTACTTTCTCAAAGCTTTAAAAATGAAAAGAGCTAAGAAAAAAGAAAAGTCTGTTACTGCTGAAATTTTTAAAGTGTGTCAGCATAGTTTTCTGTAACTAATTACCTTTAAAATGAGTTTTCACAAAACTACATGCAATGTAAGATATGGGTAAGAAACCTTCATACTAGTCTTGACAAATGGTTAAAATCTTGGACCACATATTCCTGTCCTTGGTTGTTTTACTACATGACCTTATCAAGTGACTTAACTTTTCAATTTTCTTTTCCACAAAAAGATTATAAAAACGAATTTAACCTATGACTCTATGGTACCAACTGGTTAATGAATTAGAAAAAGTTATTCTGAAAGCGCTTTGTAAAGCCCAATTATTAGTCATACTTTCAAAGCCTTATTTTTTTTTTACCTGAAAGGCATTTGTGTTAAATTAGATGTATGAAGTGTATAATTAACCTGTTCTGTTTCTTCTTAGGTAGATAACTATATTTGTAAGTAAATGGAACTAAGCCAGCATAGATTTCTACTAGTGTATATTCTTCAAATTAGTAGCTATGCAAAATGAAGACTATGCTGCCTAGTGTCTGTATTGTCTCTAACCAAAATCAAATCAATGTACTAATTCTAAAACACATTCTAAAAACTAAAAAGTAAAAGTGTGTTTGGAATTGAGATATCTTTTACTATTGCTGGTATTTCATGGTTTATTGATAGTGTTTTTTCATTTTTCTGTGTGCAAGAAAAGATGATGATTCTTGGATTAGATGATTCTTGGATTAGATTGAATCCAATTGGATTCAAATACAGTGTATTTGAATATTGCTTTCAAAGTGCCACCATTATCAAGTCAAAATGAAATTCCATTCGGTGAGTAAGATGGATACTTTTTTCTATATTATATGAATATAAAAATTCAAGGCCACAGACAGTAAGAGCAAATGTGTGTTAGTTCATGTCTCCAAAGGAAGCTATGTCAAGATGGAATTATACACAGACAAGATTTAATGAGCAATGAGCGAGGGGAGCATGAAAAGGTGGGAGAGCCTTCAAATCCTGGAGATAATATGTCTCCTGTGACTCATAGGAAGAAAGGGGGCCGGGACATGAGACATGAGACAGGGGTCCTGGTGGAGGTAGGTGTTCCACATCTCTCCACGGTGGGCTTGCCATGTTAGGTAACTGCCGGGAAGCTACTGGGGAAGAAGTGTGGTCTTGGCACGAGTATGACGGGGGACGCAGAAAGCCAGCAAGTAGAACCGTCCGTTAATTGAGTGTCCCACAGCTGGATATACAAGCTGTGCATTTTCATGGCCACCCCACAGGGTTTGGGTGCAACAGCTTGTAAGGAGTAGAACTGTTTTCTTTCTAAGATAAAATGTTCCATTACTTTTTGTCAAAATAAGAAAAAAGTGCACTCAATTAATAAATTAAACTATGTTTTTATATCACACACGAGTATTTTATTTCACACATGCTAAAATTTGACAGGTGTGGAAAAGCTAATGCTCATAGAAACTCACCATGAAACATTGGCTCCCCGTTTTCAGCACCCACACTTGGGTATTTAGTTACACGTTGATTCATGAGCCACAGAATTCTCTCACCTATTAGCAGTGGGGTGAAATGGAAAGAGCCCCAGCTGAGCATTCAGGAAACCTAGTATTTGTCACTTTTTTGCCTGTGAAAGCTCTTCTTCCTTCAGCCCCGGGACCTCTGGCAAGTCCTTTTGGTCTCCTCCAGTCACAGTTTCCTTATAAACAAAATGAAGGCATCTGTAAGAATTATCCTATGAAAATATTTTCAACCCATCAAGCAAAGAGTCCAGAGATAATTCTAGGTCAAGAATAGTAATACCAATGGAATTCTGAAGAAAATGAAGTTGAACAAGCTTAAAAAACAGGCTAGGCGTATTCTGACTCCCACTGCAAGACCAATCTGTGATTTCTAAAGTAAACTTGAGGTGTGTTTTTATTATAAGGACCACTGGGGGCATTAGCTACTAATAATACCCGATCTAGAAGAACTGAAATGATTCCAAAAAGGGAAATGCCCTTCTAATCTGTGGTTTAAAATATTTATAAAATGTGAAATAATAGAAATTAATTCAAAGAACATGGTTTCTTATAGCTTCAAGATGGAAGTTTGGAAAAGCCACTAACATTTTTAAGGTAGCTCTATTGAGCAAGGTTAAAAAGTATACTAAGTAAAAAAAAAAAAAAAAAAAAAAACCCAATAAAAAAACAGCTGAAAAGAATATACAGATTGCAAAGATGTTTCACAGTATCTGAATTCTGGTTTCAAGATGGCATCTTTTAAATTTATTTTTATAATTTATAAATGAATTGATACATATATAATGGGAAAATTATAAATTGAATTTATATTTCAAATAATATGTGATTTTTATTTACATTATGTATTTACATATACAGTAGAGTCTTCAGAGTCGACCACCTCCCTACATTGACCACCTCCTCGAGTTGGCCTAATTTTCATAGACCGGACATGTGTGCATCACATGTACAGATCGGTGCAGGCTTAGTTCCTTATGTTGATTGAGTTTGACTCCCTATGTTGACCAGCTTGTTACAGTCCCTTGGGTGGTCAACATACAGAAGTTCTACCCTACTAGCTTTCTTCCTTTCCTTGTCTGCACTTCATTATTAGAAATGGATATTAAACCTTAACATGCCTTTTCAATCTCAATTGACATAATTACATGTTATTTCCCTTTTGATTCATTAATGTGATGATCTGTATTAATAGACTTTTGAAAGAATCATACATTCATTTCTATAATTTGATAATTAGTTAATTAAAACGTTTTTGTGGACTCACTATACTCAGTATCAGGTAAAATATCTAGGGTGGTGTCTGTGGCTCAAGGAGTAGGGTGCCGACCCCATATACTGGAGGTGGCAGGTTCAAACCCGGCCCTGGCCAAAAACTGCAAAAAAAAAAAACAAAAAACAAAAAACTATATATATATATATATAGTTTTTAAAAAGTCATACTCTGTGTCCTCTTAACTCTATATTGGTGAGAAAGATGAACTCATAACAATATATAAACCTATAGGTAGAAAAGGTAAGAATAAATAGTTTTACATTTAAAATTTGGTTTCATCAAGACCACTCATTAAGGAAGTACACCTTTCCCTAGATTCTATTTGCTAATATTTAATTTTGAAGTTTTGCATCAATATGTACTAGTAAAATGAGTTCATGGTGTTCTTTATTTGTACTTTTCAGATTAGGGACCAGTATTATCTGATTACACACATACAGAACATGAAAACGTTCTTCATCCTTCCTCCTCTAATTTGAACATCGGAATAAACTGTTTCTTAAGAAATTGAAAACATTACCCTTGTAACCCTTCAAAACTGGTTCCCTTTTTATGATGATGCTTTCTAACAGCTTTAATTTTCTATTTTCTTTTAAAAATAAGCACTCACTCAAGTTTTGTACTTAGTTTGTTATGTACACATGGGATTTCTAAACTTGTGTATTTGTAATTTCTTATTAATTTTTTTCCAGAGGCCAATCCTTTTAATTATTATGATTTACTGACACATACTTGACAAAGTTATACATTTTATAACTGTACAATATGATGACTTGATATATTTATACATTGCAAAATTATTTCTATAATGAAGTTAATTAATACATCCATTACTTGATAATACTTACTTGAGTATGAGAATGCTTAAGATTTGTTCTCTTAGCAAATTTCAAGTCTTCAATACAGTATTAAAATCAGTCACCATTGTGCACATTCAGTCCTAGGAACTTATTCACCTTATAACTGCACATTTCTTTGACCATCATCTTCCTTCTCCCCTGCCCCCAGCAGCCTCTGATAACCAGCATTCTACTATTTCTATAGAAGATTTGACCTTTTTCCCCTGTAAATTTCACATATAAGTGATACCACACAGTATTTGTCTTTCTGTATGTGGCCTATTTCATATAGTTTAATGCCCTTCACATTCACGCATGTTGTCATAAATAGCAACTGAATAATACTCAACTTATATATGTGTGTGTATTTACATACACAATGATATGTATGTATACTACATTTTTTTAATCCATTCTTCTATAAAAAGACATTTAGGTTGTTTCCATGAATTGATAATTGTTAGTAATGCTGCAACAAACACAGAAATGGAAATCTCTTTTTGATTTCTTGGAGATACTGACTTTATTTTCTTCAGATATGTACCCAGAGTAGATCATATGGTAGTCCAATTGTTTAATTTTTTATGAACCACCGTACTATTTTCCACAATGTCTCTACCAATTTATGTTTCCACTAACAACATGAGAGAGTTTCCTTTTCTGCACATTGTCGCCAACACTTCTTTTTCTCTTTTTGATAATAACCTAACAGGTGTGAGGTGATATCTCATTGTGGTTTCATTTGCATTTCCCTGATGCTTGGTAATGTTAAGGACATTTTCATGTACATGTTGTGTACTTGTATATCTTCTCTGGACATACGTCTATTCCGATCCTTTGCTAGTATTATTTATTTATTTATTTATTTTGGTAGAGACAGAGTCTTACTTTATTACCCTCGGTAGAGTGCCATGGCATCGCACAGCTCATAGCAACCTCCAGCTCCTGGACTTAGGCAATTCTCTTGCCTCAGCCTCCCGAGTACCTGGGACTACAGGTGCCTGATACAATGCCTGGCTATTTTTTAATTGTAATTCAGGGCTGGGGCTGGGTTTGAACCTGCCACCCTTGATATTTGGAGCCAGTGCCCTACCCACTGAACCACAGGCACCTCCCTCCTTTGCTAGTTTTTAAATCATGTTATTGGTTTTGTTATGATTGACTTGTATGAGTCCTTTACATCTTGTAGATAGTAACCCCTTATCAGATATGAGGCTTACATGTATTTTCCCATTCCATAAGATTTTCTCATCATTTTCTGGGTTGTTTCCTTTGCTGTACAGAAGATTTTTAGTTTGATAGAGTCCTATTTATTTAATTTTTACTTTTGTTGTCTTTGTTTTTCATACTATGTTAATAATAATTGCCACAGTCAATATCAAAGAGATTTTTTCTATGTTTTTATCCAGGAGTTTTTTTTGTAACTGTTGTGACAGAGGAGTATCTATAATAGTTTTGTGTTTTCATATGTGGATATCTGGTTTTCCTAACACTATGTATTGAAGATGTTATCCTTTCACCATCATGTATTTTTGGTGCTCATAACAAGTTATTGCCCAACTGTATGTACATGGTGTTATTTCTGGGTTCTCTGTTTTGTTTCATTAATCTATGTGTCCATTTTTATTCTGGCACCATATTGTTTTTAACTTGGAAAATGTGATGCTTCCAGCTTTGTTCATCTTTTTCAAGATTGCTTTGAGTATTTGAAGGCTTTTGTCCATCCACACAAAATTTAGAATTATTTTTTCTATTTATGGAAAAATGCTGTTGGAATTTTGGTAGTAATTGTACTAATGATGCCTTAGGTAGCATGAACAGTGAAGAATATTAATTCTTCCAATCTCAGAACAGAGTGTCTTTCCATGTCTCTGTGTCTTCCTTCTTTCATTAATGGTAGCTTATCATTTTTAGTATACATATCATTCACTTCCTTGGCCAAATTAAATCCTAAATATCTTATGCTGTGATGCCATTAAAGTCTTATTTTTTAGGTAATTTTTTTTTAGCATATAGAAATTTAACTGACTTTTATACATTGATTTTATAGCCTGCAACTACATTGAGTTATTTCTTTAGTTCTAATAGTTACTTGGTGAAGTTTTTAGGGTTTTATATATATAAAGTTATCTCATCTTCCAGACACACTTTTATTTCTTGACTTTCATTTATTTTTCTTGCCTAATTTCTGTGTCTAGGATTCAATGGTGTTGAAATGATTTTTCTGCAGTTCTAGAGAAGATCGTATGATTTTTATTCTCCATTCTGTTGATGCACTATATCATGTTAATTAATTTGCATAGATTGAAACATTCTTTCATCCCAGAAATAAATCCCACTTGATCATGGCGTATGACCCTTTCACTGAGTTGTTGAATTTCATTTTCTAATATTTTGTGAAGATGTTTGCATCTGTGTTTATCAGGGATATTGGTTTATACTATTCTTGTTTTGTCTTTGGCTTTGGTTCCTGGCCTCATAAAATGAATTTGGAGGTGTCATCTCCACTTCAACTTTTTGGAAGAGTTTGAGGAAGATTATCAATTTATTTGAAATATTTGGTAGACTTCACTAGTCAAACTTCTGGCCTCTTGCTTTTCTTGGTTGGAAGTTTTTTTTTAATTACTGACTCAAATCTCCATACTCATCAGATTATCTATTTCTTCATGATTTAGGCTTAGTAGGTTGTATGTGTCTAGGAATTTACCTATTTCTCTGGGTTATCCAATTTGTTAGAATATCATTAAAAGTACTCTTTTTTATGCCCCTTGGTTTTTCTGTGTTGGTAGTCATAATGTCTCCTACTTTAATTCTGATGTTATGTGAGTCTTCTCTCTTGTCTTTTAGTCTAGGAAAGTTTGTCAATTTTGCTTTATTTAAAAAAAAAAAAAAGTCAATTCAGTGTGGTTTGATGGTCATTGATGAAAAAGAGTTTCAGAATTGCTTTAAAGGATGGAGTAGGCACTGGCGTGAGGGTGTAGCTTCCTGGTAGGAAAACTTCAAAAGTGACTGTAGTGATATTCAACAATGAGATAAGTAGCACTTTTTCTAGGATGAGTTCACAAACTTAATTATGTGACCTCATATGCATATCTATTAAGTTAATTTGAGTACACACTGATATCATCCACTTAGTCCATCACCAGATGGATTATTTTCTCCCTTTTCTTTTTTTTTTTAAATTAAATCATAGCTGTGTATACTAATACTGTCATGGGGTACAGTGTGCTGTTTTTATATACAATTTGAAATATTTTCATCAAACTGGTTAACGTAGCCTTCATGTCATTTTCTTAGTTGTTGTGTAAAGACATTTATATTCTACATTTAGAAAGATTCACATGTACCCTTGTAAGATTAACTATAGACATGATCTCACCAGTCCTTCTCCCTCCGCCCATCCTCCCCCCACCCCCGTCCCCATATTCTTGGGCTATAATTGAGTTATAGGTTTCCTATGAAAGCCATAAATTAGTTTCCTAGTAGGGCTGAGTATACTGTATAATTTTTATTCCATTCTTGAGATACTTTGCTAAGAAGAATATTTTCCAGCTTCATCCATGTAAACATAAAGGAGGTAAAGTCTCCATCTTTCTTTAGGGCTGCATAGTATTCCATGGTGTACATATATCACAATTTATTAATTCATTCGTGGGTCGATGGGCACTTGGGTTTCTGGATCCACACCTTTCACCACTAATTTAGATATACACTCACTGGATTAAAGGTTTAAACTTAAGACATAAAACTATAAAAATACTAGAAGAAAGTGTAGGCAAAACACTTGACGAAATTGGCCTGGGCAAAAATTTTGGTGAAAATTTTATCTGGAGGACCGCCCTGGGCAATTGAAGCAAATACAATTGAAAGCAAATACAAATCTGTATTTGAAGCAAATACAATTGAAGCAAATACAAAATACACTACTGGGACCTCATCAAACTCAAAAGCTTCTGCACAGCCAAGAACACAGTGAGAAAAGCAAGCAGACTTTCTCCCTTTTCTAATCAGAAAAATTCCAGTGTAACAGTGAGAAACTAGGCTCCTATCACTCACTATCAATTTACTTAATTATTCAATTTCATTTTGCATGTGTATTGGTTTCCAAATTGTTAATCTCATGGAAAATAACTTTGTCAACTTAAATTTCATGTGCAGTTTTCTGTTATTGGTTTTGGCTGTAGTCTTAGACGTTACATTGATTTCCAAAGCTCCCTTTCCCTTTCACCCTTTCAGTTAGGTTTCACTGAGGCCTTGAAAGCGTTGATAGGATAGACATTTCAGAAAGATACACTGATTGCTAAATTAAGATTCCAGCTAAAGAAGCATTTACAGAAGTATACTAGAAAAAATAAAGATAAAATACAGGAGAGAATAATGAGAGATGCTGGGTAGATTTTTAAAGCTATATACAAAGAGTACAGTAAAGATATTTATAGAGCAGAGATGTCGAATATTCGACCTTCTGTCCCCATGCTGATTGTGTGATGATTCTGCTTATTTATGGCAGTGGATATCATGGAAAGTACGCATAGATCTTTTCTGTTATTAATCAGATTTTGTAATAAAATCTGTATTGTGTATTTCATGTGCGATTCAAGAAAACTTATTCTTGCAATGTGTGGCAGAAAAGAAAAACTTGGAAACCCTGCATAGTATTGGACACATATTATGATACTGCTCTTTCTTTTGTGGATTTGAAGCTACTTTTTCTTATTAATGTTTTTATTGTTTCTCTTATAAATACTTTAGGTATTTTGTCAATATTCTACATACAAATAATTTATGTTTTGGCAATTTTTTTAGGATTTCTGTATTTTATGCTATTCTTAGAAATTCCTTTCCCTTCTCCAAAATAGTATTATTTTGTTATTTTGCTGGTTTTAATTTTTACTGTTGAGTTTTAGCCCATCTGTGAGTATTGGTACCATCTATTCCGTTTCAAGTCTAAATAATGTACTAAATCAGGACCTTAGAAAACTGGGTATTTTTTTTTAATCTTCCAACTGTTATTTTGTGTAGGTCTTAGCTTTCTAGTAATAACATACTTCTCCTTAAAATTGTAAAACCACTGATTACCATAGTGTTGTCAACCATTTAATATTGCAAATAATGCCAAAATAATTTTGAACTTGGTATGTAACTGGATTTTTTTTTTTTTGCTTGTAGAGTTTATTTTTATATTGGGTATATTAAAAAAATCACCAACATATAACTTGTTTATTCACAGTTTCTTTCCAAACTCAGTGGCAATTTCTAATGTAAGATTTATCTTTCTTTAACTCAACAAAAAATGAAAAATAATGTGGAAATTTAGTCTGCTGCTCAGATTAGGCATGTCACAATCAAATATGGGTACATGATTAAAGACTCAAGCATTATTTTGAAATGGAAAAATTATTTAAACTTGGGGACAACATATGTACCATGTTTCATAAAATATTTCCTAAAACAAAGTTCAAAAGCACTTTGTAGCCATGTTGGTAGAGGTTTTTTGTTTTAATCATTTCTAAATTTAAGGGAGTACAAATGTTTTTTTGTGTAGAAATGGATCACTTTTGTAATGTTTGAGTCATGCCTATAAGTGTGCCCATCACCCAAAGTAGTGTTCATGGTACCATTAGGTATAATTTTGCCCCGCTTCTACTCTCCCTTCCCTCTCATTTCCATTGAGTTTTACTTCTGTGCACAGGTGTGCTTATCGGTTATTTCCAATTTAATAGTAAATACATGGGTGTCTGTTTTTCCATTCTTTACATGAATTACTTAGGATAATGTTTTCCAGATCTATCCAAATTATAACAAAAGATATTAATTCTGTCTTTATTTATTATACACATGTACCAAATTTTGTTACTTTACTCATGAATTGATGGGCACTTGGGCTGATGCTATGTCTTTGCAATTGTGAATTGGGCAACATTCAAGTGCAAGTACCTTTTAAATAAAATGCTCTATTTTGGGAGGAAGATTACCAGTAGTGGGAATTGATTGAATTTGTTAGGTAAAGTCCCTCTTATAATTGTGACCCATCCTCAAGAGGTGTCACACCATATGACCCTCACCTCCCTCATTCCTTCTCCCTCCACCCCCTTCCCCACCCACCCCCTACTGTGTATTAGGTCATCAACTGTCCTAATATCAGAATTGAGTACATAGGATTCTTGCTTCTCTATTCTTGTGATGCTTTAGTAAGAATAATGTGTTCCACTTCCATCCATGTTAATATAAAAGATGTAAAATATCCATCTTTTTTAATGGCTGAATGGTACACATATACCACAACTTGTTAATCTATTCCCAGGTTGGTGGACATTTAGGCTGTTTCTACATTTTAGTGATTATAAATGGAACTGCGATGAACAGTCTAGTGGAAATGTCTTTATGATAAAAAGATTTTTTTCTTCTGGGTAGATGCCCTGTAATGGGATTTCAGGATCAAATGGGAGATCTAGTTTGAGTTCTTTGAGAATTCTCCATACTTCCTTCCAAAAGTTATATTAGTTTTTATTATTATTATTAAATCATAGCTGTGTACAATAATGAAATTATGGGGTACAATGTACTGGTTTTATATACAATTTGAAATACTTAACAAACTGGTTAATATAGCCTTCACCTCACTTTCTTAATTATTGTGTTAAGACATTTATACTCTACACTTAGAAGACTAGACATGTACCCTTGTAAAATGCACCATAGGTGTGGTCTGACCAATCACCCTCCCTCCACTCATCCTCCCCTCTCCTGCCCCTCCTTTTTCTCCTTCATCTTGGGCTGTAGTTGGGTTATAGCTTTCATATGGAATTGTGGGTGATTATATATTGGTTTCATAGTAGAGATGAGTACATTGGATACTTTTTCTTCTATTCTTGAGATACTTTGCTAAGAAGAGTATGTTTCAGATCCATCCATGCAAACATAAAAGAGGGAAAGTTTGCAGTCCCACTAGCAGTGTAAAAGTGTTCCCTTCCCTCCACATCCATGCCAGCATCTGCAGTTTGGGATTTTGTGATGTGGGACATTCTCACTGGGGTTAGGTGACATCTCAGGGTGGTTTTGATTTGTATTTCTCTGATAATTACAGATGATGAGCAGTTTTTCATATGATTGTTAGCCATTCATCTATCTTTTTTAGAGAAGTTTCTATTTGTTTCTCTTGCCCAGTGATCTAAGGGATTGTTGGCTCTTTTTATGTTGATTAATTTGAGTTCTCTATAGGTCTACTTTTAGTTCTTTGATGGTTCTTCATAGTGTTTTCATAGAGGTTTTGCTAATTTGCAGATCCATCAACAGTGTATAAGTATCTCTTTCTCTCTGCACCCATGCCAACACCTATTGCTTTTGGATATTTTAATAAAGACTACTCAAACAGAAGGAAAGTGATATTTCTTGTGGTTTTGATTGCATGTCCCTGATGATTAGTGACACTGAGCATTTTTTAAGTAGTATGTTTATTGTCCATATGTTTATTTTATTTTGCAAAATTTTCGTTCATGTCTTTTGCCCATTCTTTAATGGGGCTTCTTCTTTTTTTTTAATTTTCCTTGCTGATTTGCTTAAACTCTTTTTAGATTTTGAATATTAGCCCTTTCTTGGGTGTATAGTTTGTGAATATTTTCTCCCATTCTATAAGTTGTCTATTTGATCTGTTATTTCCTCAGCTATGCAGAAGCTTTTTAATTTAATCAAATTTTATTTATTTATTTTTGTTTTGCTGAGATTGCCATTTGGGTTCTTATTCATAAGTTCTTTGCCTAGGCTGATAACTAGAAGAATTGTTCCAACATTTTTTTGTTTAGCATTCTTATGGTTTTATGCCTTACATTTAAGTCTTTTATCCATCTTGAATTAATTTTTGTGAGTGGTGAGAGATGGGGATCCTGTTTCATTCTTCTGCATGTGCTATCCAATTTTTCTCAGCACCATTTATTGAATAGCATGCTTTTTCTCCAGTGTGTGTTGTTTTCTGCTTTGTCAAAGATCACTTGGCTGTAGGTAGGTGGTTTTATATCTGTGTTCTAAATGCAGGCACTTGAAAATTGTCTTTCCCTTTCTTGCCTCTGGGCTTTCCTTTAGGCTTTCTTCTTTGACTAGGATTCTTTTACTATTTTCTTTTCATTGTTCAAGGCTTTCTGGTCACTTAACACGTGTATTTTCCATCCTCTATTACTCACCATACCAGATAATTTTCTTTAATCTCTGTTTTCCAATTAATTTATAAGCATTCTAGGGAAAGGTGCTTCTTCTACAGTGTTCATAATTTTATTTCTAGTACCATAGTAAGTATTTAATTTCTGGTTGATTCCATGCACTTGTTAGCTCTTCATATTGAATCCTGGAGTATTTCCTTAGTGATTTTGTGTTTTCACTTCTATTATGAATTGGTATCTCTTTTTTTTTTCATTATATTTTTAACTGTTAATTGAAAGCATATAACAGTTATCAATTTTGCTGTAATTATCTGGTCACTTTTTCCCTGTAGTAAAGACTCTAGGCTAGAAATACACTCTTGATATTTTGTGGGGGTTTTTTGGGTCATTTTTTGACAGACTATTGTTTCACTTTTTATGATCCATTTTACAACAGTTCTTGTATTGAATCTCACCTAATTTTCTCCCTTGTTCATCAGATTCTATTTTGGTTCTTTCTTTGTTTTTACATGTGGAATATCTTGAGTTTTCCCTTAAATTATTGATTTAATTTCCAAATTTTGTGGATGACACTCCTTTCTGCTAACAATCCTGGTTTTTTATTTTGTTAGACTGGTTTCATTTTCTTTCCAGGGGTCTATGTTCACTTCTTTTTAATCTCAACTTTTAGTCTTTGCATCTCATCTTAGTATTTCTTCAAGTCATCCTGAGCTCTTTTATGACTTTCTAAACAAGTCATAAATCCAGATACTTCCATTTTATTTTCATGCTTCTTAAACAATTTTTGAAAACATTATTAAACTGAAGGATAAAATTATGTATTTTCAGGTACAAATGATGTTCTGAATTATATATACATTGTGAAATGACTAAGTCTAGTTAATTAACATGTATAATATCTCACATACTTACCATTTTTTGTGGTGAGAAAACATAATATCCACACTTTACATTTTCAAGAATATTTCCCACAAACTTTCTAACATATTCTCCTTTTGCTAATCCCTTTTTTCTCCCATATGTCAGCATGATGTTTAATACCTTTTACCTATTCTATGTCAGCTTATTAAAAGTTGTATGCTGGGTTTTTTCCTTTTATTTTTTTCTTCTTTTTAATATTCATTATTTCCTGAAGTACAATCACTTCAGAATGTGTTTACTAATTAAATAAACAGACAAGCAGATTATTCATGTCTTGTTCAACATCCACTTATATGGATGTTTTTTTTTTTTCCAGGAAGAGGTCTTTTTTGTGAAAAGTGGCAGGGTAGAAGAGAGATAATACGTTAGGGGTGAGGGAAATGGGGACATAAAACATTTAGTAAACAAAACATAAAGCATCTTTAACGTGAATAATGAAAATGGTTTTAAATTCTTTTGTTGCAACTATAAATCACTATAATCACTGCAGTCACTCAGCTCTGACATTCTTTAGTTGCTTGGTTACAGCTAATTAACAAAGAAGAGAGAAAGAGATTCATTATCTCATTCCTGTTAATGACTATCAGATGTATTGCCTAATTAGGGAATGGTCATTGTAGTGGGAAGAAGATCATATGCTTTGCTACAAATCTTTTTGCTCTGAGTGAAAGTTCTCCACAATAGTGCATGTGCCAAATACAAGAAATACTTTAAAAACGTATATTGATGTGTTTTGGTTATTCATTTTAAATTTACAAAATAACCCATACAACATATGCAATTGAACTTTAAATGAGGCACCCATCTTTTCTTAATTTGTATTAAATCATAACTGTATACATTTATGGGGTATAATATGATTATTTGATATACAATGTGGAATGTTTAAGTCATACTAAGTAACATAACCATCAACCCATTTACTTGCATTTGTGGTAAGACATTTATAATATGCTCTTAGTCATTTTGAAATGTACCCTTGCATTGTGTACTGTAAGTGAGATTTTGTGAAATACCCTACCCCCACTTGCCCTCCTCCTCCCTTTCCTTTTTCTTTCTCTCCCCTCTTTCTTTCTGGACTGTCTTTGTGTTTTATCATTAGTATGAATTTGTAAATGTTTAGATACTGGTTTCATAATAGTATTGAGTACATTAGCTACTTTTTTCTATTCTTGAGATACTTTATTAAGAATATATTCCAGCTCCATCTAGGTAAGCAAAAAAGATGTAAAATCTTCCTCCTTTTATGGCTATGTAGTATTCTATGGTATATATATACCACAATTTGTTTATCTATTCAAGGCTTGATGGACATTTAGGCTGCTTCCATGACTTGGCTATTGTGAATTAGGCTGCAATAAACATTTTGGTGCAAATGTCTTTTTTGTAAAATGATTTTTGTTCATCTGAGTAGATACCTAGCAATGGTATTGCAGAAACAAATGATAGGTCAACTTTTAGTTCCTTGAGAATTCTCCATACTTCCTTCCAAAAAGGCTGCATTAGTTTGCAGTCCCATCACAGTGTGTAGAAGTGTTCCTTTCTCTCCACATCCTTGCCAACATCTGCTGCTTTGGGATTTTGTGATATGGGCTAATCTTACTAGAGTTAGGTGATACCTCAAAATTGTTTTGATTTGCATTTCTCTGAAGATTAAAGATGATGATCATTTTTTACGTGTTTGTAAGCCATGTACCTATCATCTTTAAAGAAGTTTCTGTTCAAGTCTCTTGCCCTCAGAGTAATGGGGTTATTTTCTTTTTTCTTGTTAGTTTTAGTTCTGTGTGGATTCTACTTATCAGACCTTTGAAGCATAACCTGCATAAATCTTCTCAGTTTCTGAAGGCTGTCTGTTTGCTTTACTTACAGTGCAGAAGTTTTTTGTCTTTATTCCCCCACCCCCTCTGGAAGGCATCTTTTATTTTTTTTAAGATTTTTTTCTTGATTAGATACCAGTAATACGTTTTTGGTGTTGCTTTAGTTGCCAGAGGTGTCCTCCTCATAAAATATTTTCTCAGGCCAATATCTTCAAGTGTTTTCCCTGCATTCTTATCTAGTGTTTTTATAGTTTCTTGTCTTATGTTTAAATCTTTTATTCAGTAAGAATCAATTGTTGTTAGTGGTGAAAGCTGAGTGTCCAGTTTCAGTCTTCTACAGGTCACTAGCCAGTTCTCCCAGCACCATTTGTTAAATAGGATATCTTTTCCCAAATGTATATTTTTATTAGGCTTACCAAAGATCAAATGATGATAAGTGTTTGGGTTTATCTCTTGATTCTCTATTCTGTTCCATACATCTACCTCTCTATTTTTTTTTTTTTTTGCCAGTACCATGCAGTTATTATCACTATAGATTTATAGTATAATCTGAAGTCAGGTAATGTGATGCCTCCTGACTTGTTTTGATTTCTAAGTAATACACTGGCTATTGAAGATTTTTTCTGATTCTATATAAAACAAAGTACTATTTTTTCAAGTTCTTTAAAGTATGACATTGGTGCACTAAGTATGGCATTGGATTGCCTTAAATCTGTAGATTGCTTTGGGTAGAATGGACGTTTTAACAATGTTGATTCTTCCCATCCATGATCATGGTTTAGTTTTTCCATTTGTTAACATCTTCACATATTTCTTTTCTCAAGGTTTTATACTTCTCATTATAGAGATTTTTCACTTCCTTTTGTAGATAAATTCCCAGGTAGTTCATCTTCTTTGTCACTACTGTAAAAGGAATAGAACCCTTGACTATATTTTCAGCCTGACTATTATTGGCATTAATAAAAGCTACTGACTTGTAAGTATTGATTTCATATACTGTGACACTTATATATTACTTGATCACATCTAAAAGCTTTGTAGTTGAGTACCTGGGCTATAAGATCATGTCATCCATGAAGAATGAGAGTTTGACCTCCTCTCACCCTATTTGAATATCCTTGATCCCCTTCTCTCTCTCGCTCTCATTTTTTTTTTTTTTTGCAGTTTTGGCCAGGTCTGGGTTTGAACCTGCCACCTCTAGCAGAAGGGGCCATGCCCTACTCCTTTGAGCCACAGGTACCACCCTCCTTCTCTTGACTGATTGCAACGGGTAGGAATTCCATTACTATGTTGGTAACAGTGGGCATCCTTGTCTACTTCCAGATATGAGTGGAAATGTTTTCAATTTTACTCCATTCAATATATTTGCTGTGGGTTTGTTGTAGATGGCCTCTATCTGTTTAAGAAATGTCCCATCTAAGCTTATTTTCTTGAGTATTCTAATCATGAAAGGATGCTGTATATTATCAAAAGCTTTCTCTGCATAAACTGACAGAATTGTATGGTCTTTGTTTTTTTATTTTATTTGTATGGCATATTGTATTTATATATTTATGTCTGTTGAACCAACTTTGTAACCCTGATATAAAACCAACTTGATCTAGTATAAAATTTTTTTGATGTATCCTTGAAATCAGTTTGCTAGGACTTATTGATAGTTTCATATCGATATTCATTAATTATATTGTTCTATAGTTTTCTTTCTTAGTTTTATTCCTGGTTTGGGGATCAGGGTAATATTTGCTTCATAGAATGTGTTGGTGAGGATCCCTTTTTTTTCTATGTTTTGGAAAATATTGTATAATATAGATAATATAGGTAAATAGTTCCTCTTTTAAAGTTTGGTGGATTTCTAATGTGAAGCCATCTGGTCCCAGACTTTTCTTTTTTGGGAGATTTTGTGTAGTTGATTCTATTTCTGTGCTTGATATAGGTCTATTCAAACTTTTTAATTCTTTCCAGCTGAATCTAGGAGGTTGGCATGCTACCAGGTATTGGTCTGTTTCCTCCAGATTATCATATTTCTGAGAATAGAGTTTTTTATAGTTATCATTGAGGATTTTTTGAATTTCTGTGGTATCTGTTGTTATTTTTCCTTTATCATTTCTGAATGACATTATTAGAGATTTTACTTTTCTATTTCTGGTTAGGCTAGCCAAGAGTTTATCAATTTTACTAATCTTTTCAAAGAAACAACTTTTTGTTTTGTTGCTCTTCTGAACAATTTTCTTGTTTTTCAGTTTCATTTAGTCCTGAACTAATTTTGGTTATTTCTTTCCTTCTTCTGGATTTGGGGTTGGATTGTTCTGGAGAATGGTTCTGTGTATTTCCTGGAGAACTGGTTTAGTTATGGCAAATTTTCTTAACATGTGTATGTCAGTAAAGTATTTGATTTCTCTATCACAGTTGAAACTCATTTTAGCTGGATCCAGGATCCTTGGCTGAAAGTTGTTTTT
>NW_003852400.1:13722140-13732648 GCF_000181295.1 Otolemur garnettii | reverse complement strand
TTTTTTTTTTTTTTTTTTTTTTTTTTTGAGATTGAAGGTTGATGACTATCCTCTTCTGGCTTGAAAAGTTTCAACTGAAAGATCTGCAGTCATTCTAATATTTCTCCCTTTGTAGGTAATGCTTTTTTTTAATATATATATATATCTGGCTGGTTGCACAATTTTCTCCTTCATATTAACTTTGGAAAAATATTTGCACTATGTCTAGCAGATGCTTTATTTGGATTGACTCTTGCTGGGGTTCTAAAACTGTTTGCTATCTAAATATCTGTATCTCTTGAAATACTTGGGAAATTCTCCTCCATAATGTCCTAGAATAGAGCATCTGTGCCTTCAGGACCATCTTCTCTTTCAGGAATTCCTATAAGTCATATGTTTGTTCTTTTGGCCTGATCACACAACTCCCTCAGGGAATGATTTATTTTTGCTTTCCGTTTTTCTGTTTAGGAACACTTGGGATTTTTCAAAAGCCTTATCTTCAATTTCAGAGATTCTTCTGCCCACTCAACTTAATAGAGGAATTCTATTCTCAACTGAGGAATTCTACTGTTTTTCAAAGCTCCTCAGATAACTTTTTCATTTCCTTGAGATCTTCTCTTTTCTAAATATATCCTTGGTGATTTTGTCTTGAATTTATTAATTTCTTGAGACAACTTTTGCATAACTCTTTGGATTTCTATTTCCATCTTTTCTTCACTTCTATTCATTTTATTTACCATTAATATTCTGAATTCTCTTTTGGACAATTCAGCCATTTGTCTATGAATGGCATCTTCTGTTGCATCACCTTTGTCATTCCTTGGGGGAGTTGATGTACTCTGATTATTCATGTTGTCAGAGTTCTTCTGCTGGTTCAGATGTTGTTTTCTGCAGTTTGGCTAATAAAACTGGTGATATTGGATTGAAGGCCCAAGGAAATGGTATTAACCAGTCCTTTAACAATGAGCTGGGGCTGGTGATTGCAGTTTTTCACCTATAGCTTTACAAATGTCCCTTTTAGAGCTTCATCCAGAGACTCTGATGACCTGTTTAGTGTGATAGCACTAGCTGTCTTTGTCTTATAGTCAGCCAGCCTCTATCCAATCCTAAAGAACCAAGATATTAGGCCGAAATCTCAGCTAGGGAGAGATACATGCAACTACCACACCCCACCCCCAGCAGCGACATTTGTAAGAGGAGAAGAGGTCCTTCTCACTACAAAACAACCACCACTCAACCTTAGAGGGTCCCTGGGTGGACATCTCTGGTCAAGAGTTCTACTCCGATTATCCTGGGCAGTATAATCACTGCTCAACAGGGGGAGTTCACAGGGTCTCCAGGGACCTGATGGAGGTATCCACAGGAAGTTCCATCCCCCAAACTAGAGGGAACCTGGAGTCTGACTCCCCTCAGTGAGCAACAGCAGAAAAGTGCACAGCCAAAGTCTGTCCCAGGGCAAGTCCTGGGGCATGAGGGCCTCTGCCCACACCATGCACAGGAACACAGCATATCTCTCTCTCCCACATGTCCCTGTCTTCCCATGCCTCTCAAAATCTACTCCAGTCACTATTTGCTCAGTGATGTCCAGCATTCCACACAATGCCCAGGTCTCTTAAGGAATTGCCAAATACTCTGGGCTCTGTAGGGGGCAGACCTTCATACCACCAGGCAAGGGGAGAAGGGTGGACATGGATTTCAGAATTGCAGGCAAAATATTTGTTCAATTTTATGCTGGGCATGACTATGCCTAGGCTCACAAATGGGACCTGGAAAAGGAGGCCTAGTGTTTAGCAGTTCTCTCCCATAGGGTAAAATAAGAAGTCTTTTTTTCCCTGCTTGCTTGCAGAGAGCACAGAGAGAGTTTCTCTGTTGGGAGGAGAGTTCTTTTATCCTCTTGGTGATGGTTAATGTAACTGGAATTTGTTTTCTTGGAGTCACAGCTTGCCTCAGCAGAGATGATGTTTATTTATCTATTTTCTTTCTAGTTCAGCTCCCTACCTTCAGCTATTTTGAGTCTATTTTATCCATTATCTCTCCCTCCAAATAGGAGCCTCTATTGAAAGCTGCCTCTAGTCGGCCATCTCACTCAGCAATCTCTGCCCCTGCCACATTTAGAAATAAAGAGTTGGTTCATAATTAGGGTGACCTAACTTCCAGGATTCCTCAGGAATGGCTTAATTTTAGTACTAGAAATTATGCATGCTAGAAACTCCTCAAACCTGGGAAAATAATAACAGTTGGTCACCTAAAACAAGTAGAGCTTTTGGCCCAGTGTCTATGGCCAAATGCCTTACATTTTGTACAAGCGAGTTTCAGTCTACATTGTCATCTATAGAATACAGACAGCATGTAGAATTACAACATAATTTATGTAATAAGCAGTAAGGAATCAACAGTGAGCCAGTCATCTGAATGGGTAAAGTATATCGACTAGCAGAGAACCTGGATTTAGGTATCAAATAAAGTATAGTTTTAGGGAAAACTTCAGATTTTCATGTAATATAAAATTATACATTTTCATGCATCTTATCATAAATGCAAGAGCAAGAATATTCCTGCCAGCATATAAGATAACATGAAAACCTTTGTGTTCTTCAAATCTGATCTAGGGTAAGTGTCAATAACATAATTGTTTTTATTAGTTTGGCAATTTCTAACTTTTGTTCTTTTGGCCTGATTGTTAGTGAACTTGCCTCAGAGATTCTGAAAGAATTTTCTGTGTCCTAATGTGCTTTTATTAGGATTTCGTAAAAGGCAGTGTCAGAGGTTAGCACAGATGGCATTTGTAATTAAATTCTTAGTTTCCATTTTTTATTTATAAAACACTGAGTTAATTGTTTTCTGTTTAAAATTTAAAAATATTTGGTATCAACATAATGTTTAACAATCAAAAAACAAAACAACCCATAAAACAAAACTTAGTAACAAGATTTAAGGAAGGCTCCAGATAATTGTAACAACAATGCCCTTTTAATCATGCATCCTAGACATTAAATATCTATGGTTACCAGAAAGACAGTCCACATTTTCCCTTCTCTAATCAGTAAAGAGTGTGTATCACAAGCTAAAGAGCTGTTTATTTACTTGGTTCCTGCTGCCTCAAGGGAATTATGTAAAAAGTTACTTTAGGCCTGGTCTGGTGGCTTATGCCTATAATCTTAGCACTTTGGGAGTCCAAGACAGGAAGACTGTTTGAGTTCAGGACTTTGAGATTATCCTGAGCAAACATAGCAAGACCATATCTCTACAAA
Source organism: Otolemur garnettii (assembly GCF_000181295.1). Lineage (NCBI taxonomy): Eukaryota > Metazoa > Chordata > Mammalia > Primates > Galagidae > Otolemur > Otolemur garnettii. Next base: position 13,729,418 of record NW_003852400.1, on the reverse strand, counting down.
AAAATCATTTTAAAAATATTAACGAGATATGGTGGTACATGCCTGGAGTCTCAGCTACCTGGGAGGCTAAAGCAGGAGGATGGCTTGATCCCAGGAGTCTGAGATTGCAGTTAGCTATTATGACACCATTGCACTCTAGCCCAGGCAAGAGTGGAACCTTGTCTTAAAACTAAAATCTTAATTACATTAAAGAATAAAATTATTTTATAAGTGAATGTTATTTTTAAAGTTCTTTAATAAATATGTTGCTTAAAAAGTGCCTTGGTATTTAAAATATAACTTTCAAGCTCAAAATATCCATTAACATTTATAAACATATCTGTGTAAACATTTGCAGGTAGACAAAGCTACATTTGAATTCAGTTGTATCACATGAGTTTATTTCTTTTTAATAATGATCTAATATAAACATTAATACATAAAAATATTGATTATGAGTATATCTAGATTTACCATACACCCTGGTCAATTCTTGTACTGATGGTTCCCAGAATGCATATGATGTAATACACCAGTAAGTATACTAAAACAAAGGAAAATAAACTGAATATAGAAAAAGATGAATTCAGAGTTATTTTTAAAACGCAAAATCATCCTTGCTGTGGAGTTTAATAAATTTAATGTTGTAATCACTTTTGGGTAAATCAAACGAATCTGGTGCTAAGTAGCATTTATATTTCTACTGTCTTAATGCAGAGTATGGCAGGATTTTGACAGTGGTCATCTGAATGGGTAAAGTACACCAGCTAGCAGAGAACCTGGATTTAGGTATCAAATAAAGCCAAGGGAACCATATAACCATAGCTATCATTCAAAAGTTAGAAAGCAATTCCCATCATAAGAGAGAGTCCTTTGTTTATGTTCCACAAATAACTCAAACATGTTTGTGGGGAGCTAAACTAACCAAATTTGGAAGCATTGCTAACATCATGATCTTTATCTCTGAATTCAGCAGACATAGCTTTAAACGGCCTTTTCAACAAAACAGCTGTTTGATTTTAAGGCAGTTTTTAAACTTCGACTTTGTATCTAATCTATAAAGTGGTGATCATAATATCATTCATGTATTGGGGACATTGTATTACATAAAATAAGGCATCTGGAAGCCATCTACCTTTTATTTTCTAAAGTAATTCACTTGTAAACACTTAGTATACTAAACAGTTTAATATTCTGTCTCACAAAGGAGATCCAGAACTATTAAAGATCAATATTCATGTCTACAAAGTTCTGTGTGCTCAAGTTCATTTGAGACCAAGGTTGAACAAAGTGGGCCCCATTTGAAATACATAAAAAGATTTCACAGACTATGTCTTACCTCTTATTATAAAATAAACAAACAACTTTTTGGGAACAGCTCACCACAATAAATAGTCTATCCTGACTTCACAATGAGGAGAGAATGCTGGAAGGTCCTGTATCCATTAGAATGCTCACATGCTAGACGAGAATTTTAGTTTGGGAGAAAAATGGTGAAAGATTCATTTGAAGGCAGTCTTTCATATTTATGATGTCAGAGCTAGGAATGGTGAGTCTTGTACTGAATTTCTGTTTCTGATTTTTAAGGTATTCACTGTCCTTCATTTCTCACCAAAGGGAGAGAAACTGCCTTGCCTACAGGGACCGTCCCTTCAAATGGTCTTTTGTCTACTATTATCATTTGTCCATCATTTCATTTTGTTCAAAATGTACCAATTGGGGTTGGGCCTGTGGCTCAAAAGGGTAGGGCGCTGGCCCCATATGCCAGAGGTGGTGGTTTCAAACCCAGCCTGGGCCAAAAAAAAAAAATACCAATTATATATATGCCATACTTTTGCAATATAAATCCTTCTCTGTAAGGGCAAAAATTTAGTTATAGTTTAATCATTCAAATATGTTTCTTCTGTATTGAATAATTATTATTCTCGATTGCACTGACATTTAATTCTCTGTAGATCTTTGTGGTAATTTTTGGAGAACCATCCAGAAAAACAAAGAATATGTATAAGGGACCATCAAACAGAAAGAAAAAGGCTTTGGTTTTGGGTGCAGGCTCTGACACATACAACTCATGTGACATGAACAACTTACTGAACTTCTGTCCACTTTCTTATATGAAAGCAAGGGTGCTTGCTAATAGCACGTACTTTGAAGGGCTGATCACAGATTATGTGTAAAATGCATAGAATAGGTTCTAGTATGTAGTATGCATTTTAAAAGGGTTTGCTTTTCCTATATGTTTTGTTATAACGGGCTACCCCTCACCTTGAGGACTTATGAATCCTTAACATTAAAAATGAGTTTTAAGATAAGAGATTAGAAATTGAGACTTAAGTTCATAAGGGGGGGAAAGGAAAAATAAATACCAAAATTTTAAAAAGATGAAAAATAAAATTGAAAAAATACAAAATGTATGTAATTGTTTTGAGAAGAAAATGAAATACTTTTAAGATATAATTGATAATTAACTATGTTTTGTTTCTATTTTACTTTTTTTTGCATTAGATGATGAACTAATAAATCAAACACATTATGTTGGGACTATCTCATTGCACACTGTATTATAGAAAAACAGTTACGAGTAGTTATATTTATACTAAACAGTAACACATACCATTTTAAATATATATGTTTATTCCATTTATATATATATATATATATATCTCACTATATGCTCTTATAACTCACATGCAAAATATTCCTATTCTTATATCCATCCCCTGATTTCAGCATATTTCCCTATTCTTTAGTAGACAGAATTATTTCCAATTTCCTTTATATGTACATACATATTACATTACCATACTTGTTTTGTTTTCCTTTGGCCTTTTTCCTCTTTGACTTGAAATGCCCAGGCACTGCTTTATCTTTAACAAACACGAAGCCTTGGCATATGACTCAATGATGTCATCCATTAAATCAGGACCACCATGTCATAGCTTCGTAAAATATGAGTAAAATGTATTGCAAAGTGCTTTCTAAATGTGAGGTTATAAATAATAAATGAGTATATTTACAGAAGATAGCAAGTAAATGGTGGACCTTAAAAGTAGTCACATATTGTTAAAATGTTGTCTGATATACAATGAGGAAAGGGGAAAAAAAGAATAATGCTACCTTTGTTTCTACTCCATACCATGCTAAACCTTCTCTGCTACATAAAATTCTAAAAATATTTCTATTTGCAATAAATGTAAGGCCATAATCATTCCATTCCAAACCTTCTCTGCTACATAAAATTCTAAAAATATTTCTATTTGCAATAAATGTAAGGGCATAAAGACAATACGATAAAAACATATCTAGAAATTCAATTGTTAGACGGTGCTATTACTTGGTTGCCAAATAACGCAAAGGAAAAAAAATTTTGATTGACTTTCTAACGTCAAGGAGCAAAGTATTATCATCATGCTGCCATTTCACTTCCATGTATATGCACAGGCAGGATTTGTCTGAAATACTGAGGAGATTGAAAGTTAAATCAAGTAATGAAGCTCTGTGAATGCTGAAATAAACCATTTTTATTTCCAAAAGAAGCTAGAAATGAACCGTAGTTATCGAATCTAAAACTGAAAAACATCCACTAACCCGTTTTATTCCTTTGGTTCTGCATGTGAAATGTGACTCCCTAAGGAATACTACCAAACGCTCCCTTCTTCTCCTGCTGTATGATTCAAATAATGGTTTTTTTACCATAGCTTTCGTTTTTACAGATTGAAAGTCCACATTTTAGCATTTTTAACCCTTGAATTTTCTTGTTTTTTCTACACATCTAAAAGCAGTTCATTTTAGCGGGAAGTACGGACTGGTCAGTACGTTAGCCCTCCCCACACTTTGCCTACCACTGGAGGGCCGGGGTTATTTATCATGACACCGGGATTCTATTACCATGTGGTGTGTTTTTTTTTTATCAAGGTCACACCAGAGCTTACACTTAGGGAATCATAAATTCACTTTGAGACTTGCCTCTCCAAAGCAATGAAGGCGGTATTATCTTTTGGTTTCCTTTTCCACCTACTCAGGATTGCCTTGATTCCCTTAAACATCAACAATGTCTTAAACCAGAAAATTACTTGTTAGGATAACTTGCTTCAATGCATGAAACCACATTACCAACTTTTCATTTGGATTATAGGAGAAAAAAACGCCTGTTGAAATCTATTAGCTGGAAGAGTACAAAACTTCGAGAGTTTACACAAAAAACCCATAACACAAATAAAATAGTATGCTTAGCTAACCAAGTGTGGGGCCCGGAGTCACTGAGTCAAGGTACAAAGTGGAAAGAGTTTTGAAAGACTGATTATGAAGGAGAATATTAAAAATTTGAAAGAAATGGAAAACATATTTTGCCCATGGCATACCCTCAATGTAATATTGTGAGTTGCAAATTTTAAAGGTTGGAGTAAGATGTTGATTTATATGCATGCATATGCTTTCTTGGTAATATTTGGATTTAGGGTATTAATAAATGATGATTAAAGAAAATTACAGCCTTCATGTGTGCCTAAGGGCAGGCTTGGAAAGGCTTTACAATATTACCATCTTTCTGATTAGAGAAAGGAAGTTGAATTTAAAACACAACACTAAAGTTTTAATTAGGGGTGCAGGAGAAACTTGATACTAAGGCATACAACAGAAGATTACTGAAGCGTATCCAATTTGACCAGAAGTCAAAAATTTCCAGTTAAAAAACTCACATAATCGTAAGATCTGGTTGACACCAACATACTCACGTGATTCATCTGATAACTGTAATGTCAAATGGTAATGAGAAGCATCCAAAGCCAACACAGCCTAAACAAAGTTTTCATGAAGCTATCAAATTGCAGCCTATTCTTACAAACTTTTGGACACATATCCAAGATTCATAGTACAAACAGTATACTAACTATAGAAAGGTATTGTACAAAGCAAAAGAACCGGAGAAAGAAAAAGAGGTAGGGGAAAGTAATAGGATTTGGAAATTCGATGAATTATTATTATTTTTTTCAAAATTGACCCAGAGGTAGGTATTTGGCTATTAATTTTTTCAGTAGTTGTTTCCACCTACTAAGCTATATGTTTCTTTGGATCTAAAAATAACTGAAAAATTTATTAAGTCCTATCTGACATTAATAGCATAGTGGAATTTTTTTTTTTTTTAGTTTTCAAAGTCAGTGAGCAGTCCACAGTTAATACAGGCTTTTCATACTGCTACTGTATGGCAAATATTTCACTATTGTACATTCTGAGAGAGAAAATTGAGTTCCTAAATAATAAATGGTATGACTAATGAACATAATAGCCAGGACTCACTTTTTGTTAAACACCAATTTCCTGCCTCTTTTATTCCATACATTGATCCATGAGGGATGCAGAAAAAATAAATTACCTTCTCTTTCAAGGAGCCCTCCTTCTAGAATCTATGAGGTGGTTTAGTCCTAAGCACATCGGAAGAAGGACTGAGGACATAATGGGCAAGGAATGGCCTAAATCACAAGCTTTCAAAGTGCACATAAGCATTATGCTTGGTTCATAACACACTATTACCATTGTTCTGTACATAACCCTTTTAAAAATGATTTAATTGCATATACAAGCATGGTTTAAAAATTCATTCTTTAGTTTCTGAATACTCAAAAACTCATCATGTAACACAAAACTAAGCAAATTGGCATACACCCCCAACACACACACAACTGTTACTTTACATTTATCTACCCCTTTTCTTTTTAATTTAAAAATATTAATGGGGCACACATTTCCTTCTTACAAGGATATTTTGTACATTGCTTAGGCCACAATTTTTAGCGTGCTGGTCCCCAGAGCTGTGTTTGCTGAACCCAATAGCAGAGTTTCTAGCTCTCGCTCTCTGCTCTTGGTTTTCAGAATTCTTTACATCTTTTTGCTCCCCTGTTTGCTCATAGTTTACTCTCCAATTATGAATTAGTACATATCATGTTTGTTTTTCTATTCCTGTGACAGTTCACTTAGATTAATAGGCTATAGTTCTATCCACCTTTCAGGAAAAGAGATTATTTCATTCCTTTTCAAGACTAAGCAGTATCCCATGGTATGTGTGCACATATATATGTATGTGTGTACGTAACGGTGTCCAGAAAGTTTGTGTGAAATTTAGAATAGCTGTCTATTTTGTTCCTGCGCAATTTAAAATAGTTTAAATTTCATCTGCACTTTATAGGCACTCTGTAAATACACAGAGAAACATATACAGAGAGTGCCAAAAATCTATACACATTTTAAGAAAGGAAAAAAATTGTATGAAAATTGTAATATTCAATTTATACTGATAACAAAACATACACACAAGTCACATTTAGCCTCTCTTATAATTGCAGAAGTCAAACATAACTTGAATATTACAATTTTAACTACTTATATGCGTATACATAAACACACACACATAAATGTAATTTTCCTTATCGGCTCATTAATTGATGGACACTTAAGCTGATTCTACGTCTTTGCTATTATGACTTGTGATGCAATAAATATTGCAGTGCAGGTGTCTTTTTGATAAAATGACGCGTTTTCCTTTAGATAGAGACTCTGTAGTGGGATTTCTGGATTTAATGGTAGATCTATATTTATTTCTTTGAAGAATCTCCATACTGTTTTCCATTGAGGTTGTGCAAATTTGCAGTCCCACCAATAGTATATAAGCATTTCTTTTTCTCTGTATCCATGCCAGCATCTATTGTTTTTAAAGTTTTTTTTTCATATACATTTTGAAATACTCTCATCAAACTGGTTAACATAACCTTCATGTCATTTTCTTAGTTATTGAGTTAAAACGTTCATACTCTGCTTTTAGAAAGATTAACTTGTACCCGTGTAAGATAAACCATAGAGGTGACCCCACCAATCACCCTCCCTTCCTCTATTCACTCCCTCACCTCCCCCTCCCATCCCCTTCCCATATTCTAAGGCTATAATTAGGTTATGACATTCCTACAAAAGCTATTAATTAGTTTTAAAGTAGGGCTGGGTACATTGGATACTTTTTCTTCCATTCTTGAGATACTTTGCTAAGAAGAACATTTTCTAATTCCATCCATGTAAACAAGAAGGAGGTAAAGTCTCCATCTTTCTTTAGGGCTGCATAGTATTCCATGGTGTACATATACCACAATTTATTGCTTCATTTGTGGGTCGATGGGCATTTGGGCTTCTTCCATGACCTAGAAATTATGAATTGGGCTGCAATAAACATTCTGATACAAATATCCTTGTTGTAATTTGATTTTTGGTCTTCTAGATATATACCTAAGAAAGGAATTGCAGGATCAAATGGCAGGT
>NW_003852400.1:13652101-13719319 GCF_000181295.1 Otolemur garnettii | reverse complement strand
TATGATGGAGCTGGGGGAAATCAAGTTGCTCATGCCAGTTAGAGTCTCTTTTATAAATTGAGGTGCATTCTGGTTTGGGGAATAGCCTGGAATATAGATGACCATCCCTTCACCTTGAGTCTATATTTGTCTTTTAAGGTAAGATGAGATTCTTGTATAGAACAGTTGTCTGGTGTGAGTTGCTGTATCCAATCAGCCAATCTGTCCCTCTTTAGAGGACAATTTAAGGCATTCACATTGATTGAAATTATTGATAAGCCTGATAAAATTTTAGGTATGGAGTTGTTCAAAAGTCCAGTGGACATTTTTAATCCTTTTGCCACTATAGACGTTGGAGTTTGATCAGTTTCTGCCTTTTGAAGTTTTTAATAATGGCCATTCTGACAGTGAAATTCTCTATGGATGTTGAGCATTTTTTTCATATGTTTCTTAGCCATTTAGCTTTCTTCTTTAGAAAAAACTTCTATTAATGCTAATTGAGTTATTTGGTCTTTTTCTTCCCTGCTAATTTGAATTCTTTGTAGCATCTGTAAAATAACCTTTTATCAGGTGTATAGTTTGTGAATATTTTCTCTAAATCTGTAGGTTATAGCTTATTTGTTGATTATTTCCTTTGCTTTACAGAAGCTTTTTAATTAAGTCCAATTTACTGATTTTTATTACTGCTGTTTTTGCCTTTGTGGGTCTCAGTTATAACTTCTTTCTCCAGGCCAACATTTAGAAGAGTTTTTTCTTTTAGAATTTTTATGGTGTGGAAAGTGACCCTAACAACCAATGCATTGAAGAAGCCTTTGATGATTTTCATGATGGTTCTGAATTGCTTCATACAATCCCATGCCAAAATATAGGAGAAGAAAAAAAAGTTATGAAACTGTTTACGTTCTCGTCATCATGTCTATAACTTGGGGATCAGCTACTAGAAGAAAGAATATACCTTGAGGCAAAGTACAACAGTGGCTAGGAGGATGGATGCTGAAGCCAGGCTGCCTGCATTCAGATTTTCAGTTACATGAACTTGGACAAATCACTGACCCTCTCTGTGCATCAATTTTCTCATTTAGTTATAGAATATTCCTCATGAGTTTACAGTAATAATTATGTTAATATGGACAAAACAGTTAAACCAGTACCTGATAAATAAAAAGTGTTATTTAGAACTAGATTTTACCTAGTGTGATCAGTGTGAATATTCATCCACTAATTTTTATATGGCCATAAATCATGAGATAAATTAAAAATATATGCTTTATGTTTCCTTAAGTGTTTTCAGTTATAATATATCCAAGATGAATATAAATTAATTACTACTATGGGTAAATGGAGGCAGACCCAGTTTTATGAGGTATGTAGTTTATACAATTTGGGAGATTCCATTTAAAATTAAAGAAACTATAAACTTTTTCTATAAGAAATGAAAATTTGCTTAGAATGGGGCAAATTTCCAAATGTTGACATATTACACACATTAAAAAAATCTAAAAAATTAGTATTTATGTGTTTTTAGCATTATCATCCTAATACAGTTGTGTGATACACTTTGTTCTATTAATTTGGCTTAGAACTCATTGGTTTTATAATACTTTTATACTAACTCTGTAGAGAAAGAGTTAAAATTGTCTTTCAGCATAGCGTATGAAAAAATTTTTAAATTATTTAGCTGATTTTAGGGCATAGTTGGGTGTATATCAAGAGAAGAGAACTTTGTTTAGATCTAAGTGTCAATCATGGAAAAGAATTTTACATAGACCAGTAATTCACTTGATATGTTTCTTGCCACAGGAGAAGTCCTTCGGACTTCAATATAACCTTTGCATTTGCAACTCTATGCCACAGTGCTGAAAAAGCTGGCATAGCACTTCTAGGAATAGTCCCTAGAAGGGATCAGTGAGCAATAAGTTTACTATGCACAAATGTGACTATAAACCAAAACAGTTATGGCAGTAAACCCAAACAAGATGTTTTCCAAACATCCTCTTAGACAGATTCCAAAAATGCCCATGGCTATTCCAAAGCTACTTGACATAGAAGTTGGAGTGAGAGGCAATAATAGCAAGTGATTTTTAAATAAGTTATTGCAGTAAATTTTGCTAAAAAATGAAAGACCTTATGAATACATTGCTGCATCCTTCACAAGGTCCCTAAAAGAAGCTTAAAACTTGATCTTATAGAGCCAAAATCTTTACATAAGAATTAAACATGATTTCAAAAATCTGTACTATTTTAGCACTAACGTCCACAGAATATATTATTGGTTGTAAACAAAAGAAACAAGATAACTAAGTACATCATTTTTATTTTTATTTTTATTTTTATTTTTATTTTTATTTGTGACAGAGTTGCCCTCTGTAGAGTGCAGTGTCATACCTCCCAGCAACCTCAACTCTTGGGCTCAAGTGATTCTCTTGCCTCAGCCTCCTGAGTAGCTGAGACTACAGGTGTCCGCCACAATGCCTGGCTATTTTTAAAGACAAGGTCTCGTTCTGTCTCAGGCTGGTCTAGTACCTGTGAGCTCAGGCAATCCATCTGCCTCAGCCTCCCAGAGTGCTAGGATTATAGGCGTGAGCCACCACCAACTAAGTACATCTTGAGTTCAATTTTGCTTGAAGTTATGGAGGAAAATATGTTATTTGATAGACAAGAAATATAAAATACTATTTATCTTTTGGTATAGGAAACATGGTGATATACGAGTAATCTAAAATAGAATAGCATCTCTTATTATAAGAAGACACATGATACCAACTTTTATGTTTGTTGCTTTGATCTTCTCCCTCTAAATTTTAATATCATGAATTTCTTTTCCTCTTAAAAGGAATCATTGGCTTAGAGATAAAAAAAAATTGTTTAAGATTGACTAAAGGACTTTTCATGTTTTTTTTTTCCCCATAAGTAAAGTAGAAATGATTCCAATGATATCAAAATATTACTAAATTTGAAAAATCAAATTATTTTCAAAAAACATTGTTATTCAACAATTGTCATGATATTGTTTCAATTAAGCACAGCTCTTTCAAAATATTCATTTCGTATTAGTTGTGATAAAACAAAGTAACTTCAGAATGTTGAACATAGTAAGGAAACAGTGGCATGATAATAATCATGATTTTCCCAAGGTGACCTACTTTTGGAAACAAGACTGAGGTTGAGGTGCTGTAGGACCTCATACATCTCTCAGGCAGAGATGTCATCTCCCAAAAGAGGGTACACTTGTTAAATTATGGGTTTAACATGCATTTCCCTCTAAGAAATTAATAATGATTTTCAATAAGGTGTTATTAATTTGTTTATATTTAAACACTACAAGATTCCAAAATTTGGACCCCATAAATATAAGCATTAGAGAGCTAGCATTAATGTCAAGTGCTTGATTAACAATTGCTTTCAAAAGCCAGATGTGGGCCATTTTGCATTTTATAAGAGCCAAAAGTATGGAAAAAGCCAGGAGGTATAATTTACTAGCCAATATGAAAAAACTAAACACTGATTGTAGTAATGAGGATACGTTTTCTAGACTCTGCATCCCCCCAGTTTTTTCCGGTCAGTAAATGTACAGCTTTTACACAGACACATTGCATTAGGACAACTTGCCTGCAATCATTAACGTCCTCCTTATGCTCTGAATCAAAATCACTCCCGGAAAAAGTGTTTAAAGGTGCCTAAAAGAAAAATTTCTATAGCCATTTGGTTTTTTAATGGAAGGAGATTTCTTTTGGCGTTTCATAACACTCTTCTCACTATAAAATCTGATTAATGTAACAGGACTACCATACACTCTTTTCCATCTATAAATTCCTGCAGTCCCATGCACTGAAGAACCATCTGGATCAGTGTCCTGAAATGAGAACAGATGGGCAAGAGACACGCTGAACAATGAGGGAAGCTACAGAGAACAGGTCGCATTACTATTCAGATTCATGCTGAACGTTTATTATACATACCCCCTTATACCCCCTTATGTGACTCAATGTTAATATTTGGAAATTAAAAGCTTTTTTAAAAAGCTCCTATAAATTCACTCCTCCTCCATTGGAAACTGTCATTTGACACTATTATTACAATTTGCCAGTGAAATGCCTTATCCCTTGATGATAAAAAGAACATTGGAAGGGCCTGCACCAAATATATGAAATATATATAAAGCTCCTGTGTGAAGCAAGCCTTCAGGAACTAAGTGGGTATTAAAGCCGCTCTCATAGCAGGTCATAGAGGAAGGACGTGAATGGGAAGTAGCTGGTGTGGGATATGGGATGGTGGCGGCAGGGAAGGAATACAGGACACTAAACAGAGGACCCAGCAACGAAGGCCTGGAGCCCAAACTACTTGGCTGCCTCAGGTTTCTAAAGCACAGAAAGAGATTGAGAAAGTGGAGGGAAGGGTCATACAGCCTCAGTGATTCTTCCTGGAGCTTTACCTCATCAGGAAACATCTAATAGAATATTTCACTCTATAGAACTACAAATAATCAGTCATCTTCTATTCTACAACAGCAAAAGTCATGTGTTTGTAACCACTTTTCTTCAGAACTATTACGCATTTCAGTTTTTCATAACGTATGAAATGACACATACGTAAATAATATAAAAAATTATCAGAATGATTAATGAATCACCAGGATTATTATATGATTTAGGTTTATGTAGCAAGTAGAATTCTTTTTACTTCTTTATGTAACCAGGATATGCTTCCAATATCATATCACATCACTGCATATTCTTTCTAGCATCAAATTTCATTATTTTTAGAGAGGGTTTGTCATTATGATATCATAGCATTCTAATAGTAATTTTCTTTGTGAACACTTTTACTGATAAATTTAACTTTCGTGAACTTTTTCTGTTTGAATACTAACTCAAGAATATGGATTCTACTTTTTTTAGCCATTGTCTTTATAAGTAAACATAATACTTCAAGCTTTTAATTTACTCTACTTGAATGGAACAAAAATACCCAGTGTAGGTAGGAAAATATATAATTGCGTAACTATTTCTTAGTAGTAATTAAATGAAAATAGCTCAACTTTGCCAAGCTGTCTTAAGGGTTTTACATATATATTCTCAATCCCTCAGAATGTCTCAGGGAGGTAGGTATTATTTCTATCTTTACACATAAGAAAATTGAGGCTTGGAGGAGACTTTGAATTTGAGCCTAGGGAATTGAGTTCTAGGAGAGTTGTGCTGTTGACCACTTTGTTGCCTCATATTTGACGTCACTATGGTTTCTTGCATATGGTATGTGCCAGGAGCTGTTTACATACATTGATTCAATCAATCTTTCCTCCACGCTATGAATTAGGGAGCACTATAATGCTGACTTTATATATGAGGAAGGCGAGGTTCTGAAAGTTGAATGTTTTGCCCGTTTGCTTCTCAGAGTAGAAGAAACATCTAAGACTTCATTACCCGCCCTGCAAATGATCCCAAGCAGGCTGGATGCAGGACTGAGGGGAGAAGACAGGGCCTGACTTCCATTCTAATGCTCTCTCTGCTCTGATTTAGTACTCGGCGTGGACCAACGAGGTTAGATGACCACAAAGTATGCTGCTTGCCTTATCTTCCTATTTTTCACAAAAATCATTAATTTCAATTATGATCTATAGTTAGAGATACATTTGCAAAAATAACAGTTGCTTTATGTCTTTACCAGTATATGGTAAATAAAATCTCTAATAAATAAAACAGGTTAAGTTTATTATATAGCTCAAGTGATTAAAGCAATGATATACATGCTATGTCTTTGCTATTAAGCTTCATCCAACCTTTCTAATTCAGAATTGGTGAATTATGCAACTATTGTCCGGGGGTGTATTGTCTGTCTTATTCTGTGTTTCTGTCCTGCTCACGTGTCATGATGTTCCCACACCCTTCAGTCTACATCAAAATGATCATTGCCTTATAATAGATATTTTATTACTAATTAAATAGAAGTAGATTCTCTAGTTTGTAATTGTTCAGTTGTTAAACTTTAGTATGGATTCCATACAATGATTAGTTGAATATCAATTTAATTTTCAAAGCCATTGCTATCCTCCAGTTAACTGAGCCAGAACCTCACTCTGGAATGCCTCTCCATACAGTGGCAGGGTTTTCCTCTTGTTTCTGTTCCTTGTGCAGCCCAGGATCTGTCCTCGGTACAGTCTGACTGGCTTCACTGGGAGATACTGATTTACAGCTAATAATAGCTGTGATGGAAAATAAGGCAGCTGACCTGAAAACCCACGGTACAGTGAGCTAGAATTTAGAGACTCTGTCAGTACTTAGATAGGGAATGTGAATGTTTTTTCACAACTGGGAATTTTTAATAAAAAGAAAGAAGTTACTAACTATAAATTGTACCATAAAACATTTTCAACTAATTAAATGCTGCCAAATATAACACAAACATGCATGAATATGGGGGAGACATTACTTGATGATTTTGGAACTAATAATTATGTCACATGAAACATTTAACCAAAATTCAACTTTTACTTATATTCTATTGGCAGTTATTTTAATTGCTACCTATATCCCCTCTATCCCGGGACCCAGTTCGGAACGCTTGACGCTAGATTGGCCTCATATTTATACTTGGTAACCTCGGGGTTTGCAGCGATCTCCAAAAGCAAATAATCATAATGGCAAAGTGCAAAGGCCTGTAGAGTGCGCTGTACTACAAAGCCTGTGAAGTGAACTTTTGTGTTCTAAGTAGTCAATTCACATAACTTGTAAACCAAACAAAATTATGGAAGGTTGGTTTTTACACAACGATCTTAGCCCATGGCAAAGTGTAGTGTAGGCATAACAATGCAACAGTCGCATGTGTGTCTTGGAGTTTATTACCGGTGATAGCAAGTGTTGTGTTGTGAGTCTCTGATAACTTCCCACTATGGACACTCTGTCTTCCCTTTCTTTCGCTCAAATATTCACTGAAGTTGGCTTCAAAATGGGGGTTGAAAGAGAAGACTTCTTAAAATAAGAGATTATAGTGACAGCTATTTCTGCAGCAACAGAAATATAGAATTATTTTTATAATACTATATATATTTTTTATTTTTAGAGACAAAGTCTCACTTTATCACCCTGGGTAGAGTGCTGTGGCATCACAGCTCACAGCAACCTCCAACTCCTGGGCTTAGGCAATTCTCTTGCCTTAGCCTCCTGAGTAGCTGGGACTACAGGAGCCCACCACAATGCCTGGCTATTTTTTGTTGCAGTTTGGCTGGGGCTGGGTTCAAACCTGCTACCCTCAGTAGATGGGGCCAGCACCCTACCCACTGATCCACAGGTGCCGCCCTACAATTATAGTTTGAATTAGGGTAAATGCCTAGGGACAGGGGAGGTCCCATGACTTGTTATACGAGGGTTTACCAAAAGTTTCCTCTTCTTCAATGCTACCAGTGTATTGTATTCAATTCTAAATATAATGGGTATGAAAAATATTTCCTTTGTTTCAGCTGCTAGAAGACACAGTCTAGTTGTTTTTCTTTTTTTCTCAATAACTAGGGTTTTCTTTTTTCTCTTCATTATATGAATTTGTATTCTGTACTCTTAATTTAGTCCTAGTGAAAGTATGTGTGTGTGAATGTGGGTACATGTGTGCCTGTATGGGGAGACAGACAGGGAATACGAGAGAGAAACTGTGTTAAAAAGCTCTTCAGGGGATTCTTCTACATGCTGTTTTAAAGCCACCACCCTAGTCCTCCATTCTAACGTTCTGTTTACTCCATAGTGAAGCGGTGTGACTCAGTTTAGTTACAGTCGATAAATATGCTGTGGGTATCTGCAATTGATTAGAGATTTTGTTATGTGCTATGTATCTGTGTATAAGTAAGAGAGGGTCTCTGCCTTCAAGGAACTCACATTTAATCTATTTTGACCATTATGTTTTATCACAGCGACACTCCCAGATTCTTTACACATTGCACGCTTTCAACCCACATAAAAAATGTACCACTGAGAAGTAATCTCTAAACAGTACTTTTATGATCTCAGTTACATTTCAAGTTTTTGTAACAAGTGTGTCCACCCTCTATTTTGACATGTTTTCTATGGATTTCAGATATATTAGAAAATTCGGTTTTATGCATTTAGTCCCAACAGCTCATCTTATCTTTATAGCATATGAGGTTTGAGAGGTGAGATCAGTGTCCCGAGACATCACAACTGCTTTATTTCAGATTCTGGTTCAGAGAAGTGGGTTATGGAAACATTCTTCCATCTTAAAATCTCAGGGAAAATATTAAAAAACTTCATAACTTCTATGAATGAAATTGATTTTGATGTACCTATATTTTCAAAGATATGTCCGCTATCAGACAGTCAAAATATACTACATCTCCTAATCTTGTTGATAAAAATCCTGGAGAAAACTCAGGAAAGCATTGGCTAATTCATGAACTAATGTAATATTGATTAAAAGGTTTTAATTAAAAATTAATAGTTAAGGGAAAAGCATCCAAGTTTGGGGCCTTTTTCAAAGGTGAACCCTCAGGATTTTGAACATATTCTGCTCTCTGAATTAACAATGTTTCTTGCATTAAACCGTTCATTTTTATTTCTTCCACTCAGTGTACTTTATTTTCAGACAGTGTGTTGTGTTCTTTCATCTGACATTACAAAAGCCAAGTTGTATTTTTTGTTTGCACTTCAAACCCTTACCGAATGCCACTTTGGATTTTGCTTCTTTTGTGAAACACCCGAGAAATCTCTTACTCACCTCAGACATGACATGGATCACAAATAGACTTCAGGCCTTCGCTGAGCACATGTGGAGCGTGGCCATTCTGGCAAAGCAATCATTTGAGGGAGCCAAGAATAAGAGTATTAGAAAGAATCGCCCATATATTAGACTGAAAAAAAAGTGATGAGTGTATGAAATCTCCCATTGGGTAGAGAACTATTCCTAAATTACTCTGGCTGCTTTTGCAGACACATGGAATTCCCTTTCACTGCTTTGCTCTTACTGGAATCTTCCCTCTTTACATAGGAGATCAGCTGCAGGGCTGCGCTCAACTCATTTCAAGAACGCTTGAACAACAGGCCTTTCAGTAAAGTGAATTTTATCTCATTAATATTTAAAAAAAAAATTTAGACACTTCTGTAATGCCACATTCAATTTTTATTTCTATTGACATGCAATTAATTTTATAATTAATCTATATTGCCAAGAATGAAAAGGAGGATCACTGTAAAGTTTACCATTGCAAAGAACTTGTTGGAGAAAGAGAGTTACACTACTGGTAGCAATTGTAGAGGGAATAATGTAATCAGCGGATAGACTGCTTACCCTGTGGTGGCATTTTACTGTGTATTTTACTTAGGCTAGGCTATTTAATTGTGAAAACAATCTTATGCATAAGTATGATTGTTAGCCTCAGTTTAGTAATTGAAAACATTGAGGTTTAGGCAGATTATAGACCTTGAATAAGATTCCAGAGGGAGGAAATGAATGCATGGGAGGTAAGAGAAACACAGGATACAGAAAAGCTACCTGCATTCTCAGAAGGAAACCACATACAACCTCATGGAGAATAATTCTGGAGCCATATTTGTTGGGTTCGAATCATCAAGTTGAATATCTTTCCCAAGACAACACACTGGAATTTTTATTGAAACCTATGACTTACTCCAAAGACCACATTCTCATCAACTAAGCTTAGATTTAATTTGGTCTATTTCTCTGAAGGAGGATTAGGAGGAGGAGTAGGAGGAAAAAGGGACACAGTTTAGTCAGGTGGGACTGAAACATTTTCTGATGCCCTTTACATAATCTGTGTGTCCCAAACACAATACCGTGCTTTGACAGAGCCGTAGTTATGGCTATGGAAATTTGATGAACATTTTTCATGTTTCTATCTAATTCACCTCTCTAGTCTTTCATTAAAAGTTACAGTAATGATAGAACTTTCCAAGCTAGTGTGAGACTCATTTCATCTCTAATGAATGATCTGCAGGATTATTTTCCCACAGGAAAAAGCTACATTCACATAACACTTTACTCACATACATTTTTATATTCTCAGTGAAGGGCATTTTGCCCAAATATGAGGACAACACCCATGCACCAGAAAGTCATACTAACAAGAAAATTATGGAGTCAAACAACAAGGATAATACCAAGTAAGAATGGAAAATCTATCTCCAGGCAAATTTTGACTACAAGCTTTAAGTTGATACAGGCATTGATTTTATACTCATTTTATGTTACCTTTATGGATAGCTATTAAAAACTTTGTGGTGTAAAAATGTTATTTTTAATTACAAATACTAGAGCAGTTGTTTTGTAATCAGAATCATTAAAATATGTTTATGTTCAATTTATAAAATTTGTTTTTTATATTGATAAAAATGAATAGCTATATTATTGTGTTATATCCCTTGAAATTATACTAAAATCTTTGGGGTTATGAAATAGGACTAAGAAAGAACTTTTCTTTCTGGATTCTTTATGCTTTTGATCCATTGCTATTAGTTCATTTTACCTGACTGCTGGTTTGCCTCCTTAAAGTAATAATTTATTCACCCTCTGGGTAACAAGCACAGTGACATATAGTACATGAAAACAAAACCTTTTCAAGGTGCTAAAATTTAAACCACAAGTCTACTTGGGGAAGACCAGATGCTCCACCAGGGAATGGAGAATTGGCCAGAATCAGGTGGTGATATTTCCAGGGCTGTCACAGTGAAGATCTGTTCTTCTTAAGAAGGAAGTTACACTTTATCATATTTTAACTGGTGTGCGTTCGTTTTGTTTTGTCTTACTTTTTATGTTGGCTTTTAGTACTTAGATTTGGAACATATACATTTCATATTTTGTGTTTCAAATTTGGGGCACATGAATGTTTTAAAATAAACACAATTCACCGAAGACTTATTTTAGTTTTTCAAATTCACATTTTTGTTAAAGTAATAAAAAACTTTGCCTTACAGTAATTAAAACGTAGAAGCCTAAGCACACAGTGAAGTTTAAGAAGTAATCAATATAGTTTAGATGGGACAGATCAATCTCAAAATCTTATCTTGTAGATTCAGAATTCCCAAGGAACATCAGGTAATGTGGATGCAATTCACCTTATTAAAGACATTATTAAAGACGATTCCTCTTCCAAAGCTTGAGTGATTCCAAACATTTTGATTCATAACACTGTCTTAGTATTATAATTTTTCTTTACGTACTATTAGCTTACAGTTGGAAAAAATACACATACATTCAAAGAAGTAATATGTCTAGTTCAGTTCTTAACTACAATTATTTACAAATTAGACACGTGCACCTATTTGGCACTGTATGCCTTCTTAAGTTTGAAGCAGTCTCACGCTCATTTCCAATTTTACATTGATCTCCACATTGTTCTGGCTTTTTATCATGCAATAGGAGGAAACACAGCTTAGGAAAGTGTGAAGGAATGTAGCACAATGTTACACTGTAAATTGTGAATTTCCTTAGGGTAGTAGTCCACTCAGTGTCTAATAGATGTTTAACACCCCTCTATATTTCTTGAAAAGTATTTCTGTGTTTATTCTTCTAAAATATTATGCAGCTTTCCTAGTTTTCTAAATCTCCCAAGAGAAGATATGGTTGGTACATGGTTTGTGAAATGCTAGTGTTGTCTGTTGATCTCGTTGTTGTATGCACTTAACACAAATAACACTAGTGTTCTAAAGGCTGTTGTTTCACTACTAGACTAATGAACCCTCTTCCACATGCTAAGAGTCCCTAGTGAAAGTGGAGACTGTGAATAGCGACTTGTTCAATAGGCCGTTACTGAACTAAAATGTAAAAAGTGTCACCTGCATTAAGCTGCCCAAACACTGAAGCTTGTGTTTCCACTGGTAACATTATTCTAGAGTCTTCCTTTTAAATCTAACCCTAATGATTTTGTAGGATTCCGGGAAGGTAGGTTTTTGAAGAGCTTTGTCTTTAGAAACAGTTGGATTACAAAATAAATAATGTAATTTTAGGTTCAGTGAAATATCAGTAAAGATTCAGAATATTGAGCCAATGAGAGGTACTTCCTTATGGTAACCTTGTGTATTGCCTATATTGTCTAGTTACTGCTCATGGAAATTTTTGCAGCATCCAGGCACCATTTCTTCCTGTTCTTTTTTTTTTTTTTTTTCCAACTTCTATTGTCAATTGCACCATTCTGGAAAATTTTATATTTTCCACACAGGGAGAAAGGTGGCAATTCTATTAGTATTTTGAGTGAGTGCCATAAAAATAGAAACTAATATCTCTGCAACATCTGAATGTCATTTATTTAATGCTGATTACATCAGTACTCATGATACTATCTGTGGTGTTGTTCATGATTATTGGCTTCCAATGACCTTTTCAAAGGTTGTTACATTACTTTGTTTTTGGTGAGAGAAAATGCAGATCTTACCCAAAATATAAATAACCATATGATCACTCATTTATTTTCTGATCATGTTAAATTTATCTTCAATTATTTATTAGCATAAATGTAAAGTGACATACCCATTAACCATATCTTCTTCTGAAAATAATTAGTCTGTAACTACTGAATTACTAGAAAGTGATGTCTTTTCTTTTTTTTTTTTTTTTTTTGCTGGTTTTGGCTGGGGCTGGATTTGAACCCATCACCTCCATACCTCGGACATATAGGACATATAGGGCTTTACTCCTTTGAGCTTTACTCCAGGCGCCACCCAAAAGTGATCTCTTTTAATGTTGGCTACACTTCCACACCACACAGAAGATGTCATCAGAAGGGCCTATTGATCTTACTGGATAAACATTCTCAAGCTTTTCCAAGAGACAGAGATAGACATGGCTCTCCCAAGCATCATCTGTCAGGTCGTGTGGAGCCTCTTGAGAAGGATGATCTCTCTGGTTGCCAGGATGAGGGTTTGGGTGGAAGGTGTGGCACAGATAAAGGATGCCTGCTAGCACTTCCTTCTCTTTTAGAAGTTGTGCATTACTAGCCCACATATTTGGATCAACCTCATGGGCTTGTCCAAATGGCAGTGGGGTCATCTAAATCCCTGAACTTCAATTCAGAGAATAACCCAAACTCATGAAGTTAGCACCATTCTATAGTCCAACCTTGCACACGTAAGTGAAAGAAATACTATGCAAACCTCAAGGCCCCAAAACAATATCAGAGGTGGGAGTTGATGGTGCCAGAACCTCTCTTGGCCCTGGTCAGGCCCAGGGTATCCTTCAAGGAAGGCAGGTGAAACTCTGAAGAACCATGAAGGCAACCCAGGACATTGCTTAGTCTTCCCAGATTTTAAGCTGATATTAAACAGGCTAATTAAGTATAATTGTAAAACCCACATGGTGTGTCTCTCAGCGATATATAACTTTGAACTAGAATAATATGGTAGCAGTCCATCACACAGTATTCTGATAGAGATATTTTATTTTTTCCTGAACAAATGGAATGGTATCAAAGAAAGCTTTGTGGATACTGACATTTGTGGAACTTCTGTCTGAATCTGGCATGCCACATCATCATTCTTAATTAAAGCTAAAACAAGACCCATCCATGCACACAAAGCTGATAGTTTGCTTTTCAATACATTCCTTTTTAACATAGACAACCAAAGATTCCATATTATTTGAAGAATGCCTCTAACATGATATAGATAAATGATATGGAATTAATACTGGAAGATTTATATAGTTCAGAAATAAATGTCCAAATAAAGAAGTAGTTATAAATAAAATAATCTAAGAGAACAGACCATACTCCATTCAACACAAAATAATAAAGCATATTACTAAAATAAAAAAGTAATAAAATTAATGAAAGAAAATGTCATAAAAATTCATAAGAATAGTTGAAATATTCTGATACATCTATAGAATAGAATCAAAAGATAGAATTGGAATATAAGAAAAAACAACTGTTAGAAAATTTCAGAGTAAATTTAAAGGGTCCCAGTGCCAACTAATAAGACCTTCAGAAAAGAGAAATAAGCAAAAAAAAAAAAAAAAAAGTTGGAAGAAAATTACCAAAATAATGACAAATTACTTTTTCTCAGAGAAGGCTAGTGGTCCCCTGATTAAAAGTAACCACTAATTATTCTAAAACAGTGAATATAGGCTGGGTATGGCAACTCTCATCTGTAATCCCATCACTCTGGATGCTGAGGAAGGTGGATTGGTTGAGATCAGAAGTTCGAAACCAGCTTAAGCAAGAGCAAGATCCCTAGACATACTAAAAACAGAAAAACTAGCCAGAAGTTTTGGTCGGGTCCTATAGTCCCAGCTACTTGGGATGCTGAGGTGAGGATTGCCTGAGCCAAAGAATTTGAAGTTGCTGGGAACTGCCATGCCATGCCATTCTACCCCGGGTGATAGAGTGAAGTTCTGTTTCAAAAAAATAACATTAAAAAAAATAAAATAAATTGGTAAATATAAAGGACCTACACTAGGTATATCATTATAAGTTTTCACTGAAGTATTTTTAGAGAAAAAAATAAAACACTAACAGAAATTAAAATGGCAGTGGACTTCTTGTGAATAATGAATTCTTGGTAATATTTTGAATAATACATAGGCAAATTAATTTGTATGATTGATCTAAATTATAAATAGATAATAAGTGGAAATGATTTTTTATTCAGGAACTGTATATTCAATCATCCAAAATATAGGAATAGAATAAATTTGCAGATACTATAGGGCTCAAAACTTAGTTTTTGTAATTTTTTCCTGTAAGTCTTCTATCAGTAATGGAGTAAAGCAAGAAAAAAATATAGTACTTGGAGAACACGTATGGCAGAAGAAAGTAATGATAGGAACCGTGGGCCTAAGAGAGAGATCAGCATAAAATACGGCAAAATATTTAAGTGCTCTAAGATAAAAATCACCATGATACAGTAAAATAAAATAGATTGCTAGAATATCTGAAAAGTGTGGGTTTGTATAAAACAAGAAGGAATTATGGAATATGGCACAAATAATAACAAAATTAGTGATAAATATGTAGAAAATAATGCAAATGGAATGAAGTAATTATAATCTCAAAAAAGGCAAAAAAGTGTAGAAAAAGATCTATGCAATATTGTAGCTGACTAGACACTATGGAAGGATAGCAATAGACAGGTAAAGAAAGCAAGCATGCATTCACAAGCTCAAAGTGTATTCCAAGGAGCATTCCCTCCATCTGTCATTTTAAAAAGATAAATATAGCACATATAACAAGGTTCTGATTTTATAAAAGCATTTCAGTAGTTACCTGAATAAATGTGAAAAATATTTAAAAAAGAAAAAGATCTACTTGAATTATGAGTATAATATAAACTATCTAAATCTATCACTCTCAATATACAAATTCTGACAATTAAATTCATGAACCTTCCCCTATGGGTTTACATTGGCAGCACTGTACAAACAACTCAGTAAGGTTTTATAACTCAGTAAGGTATATTTGTGTCTCACAGCTATCTTCATGTCCACAAGTGGCAGTGTCTTGCCGAGTGGTGTTCATTATCATTGCTGCATGTTTTGTGTGCTGTCATGAGAACGTTAGAGCTTGAATTAGAGCAATGAACAGTCATTAAATTTCTTGTTAAACTTAACAGAGTGGAAATGAAATGAGGGGCATGTTAGTCCAAGTTTATGGGGATAATGAATGCCATGTGAAAGTCATCAGTCTATAAATTGATTGGATGTTTTTTGAGGAGAAAGGTTCACTGATGAAAAGAGGTCAGGACAGCCATCAATGAGCAGAACTGATGAAAACGTTGCAAAAATTCACTGAATTGTGTGTCAAAATCATCGGCTGACTGTGGGAAGCATAGTAGACCACGTAAACATTGATGGAGAAGCAGTTAAGAAAATCTTTACTGAAAATCTTGGCAAGAGAAAAGCATGTGCCAAAATGGTCCTGAATGAGCTCACTGCTGAGCAGAAGCAAAGGAGAAAGTTCGCCAAGACTTTCTGGACAGGCAAGCTGATGCTTTGGGCCAAGGTATCACTAGAAATGAAACACGAGGATACTAATACAACCTTCAAACAAGAGAACCAAAGTGCACAATGAAAGTCAGCCCGTTCTTTACCACCAAAAATATTCTATTAATCCAAATCAAGAGTCAAAACAATGTTGCTAGCCATTTTTAACATCAGAGAGAGAGAGTTCGTTAAGACTTTGTACCAACCAGACAAATGGTTAACCAAGTTTACTGTTCGGAAGTGCTAAAAAGGTTGTGTGAAAACATTAGATGAAAATGACCTGAGCTTTTTGCCAACAATTCATGTCTAATATATCATAACTTGCACCAGCTCAGGCAGCACTGTCAGGGAGGGAGATTTTAGCCAGTAAACTAATAACTATATTGGAACATCCTCTTTACTCACCTTATCTGCACTCTAAGACTTTTCCAAATGAAATATCGAAAGGACATTTTGATGATATCCTTGGCATCAGGGAAATATGATGATAGCTCTGATGGATATTCCAGAAAAAGTGTTCCAAAATTGCACTGAAGGGTGGAATAGATGCTGGTGTCAGTGCAGAGCTTTCCAAGGGGAGTATGTCAAAGAAGACTGTGGTGACAGTCAGCAGTGAGGTACGTAGCACTTCTTTTCTAGGCTTTCTTTATTGTCAGGCCTCATATACACAAACATGTATTTATAAAATATGAATTCTACATTTAATTATATATGTATTTGCAGTATTAGTCTAATCTAAACATTGTTTCTAATACTGACTTAATGTAAAGATTAGGGAGTATTAATCCAAATACATTTTTAATAGAAGGCACTACAGTGGTAAAAAAGAAGAAGCAAGAGGATGATATAATGATGGTAGATAATATTTATGTTTATCTACCATAAAATGAATAAAAACAGATTATATGTGAAGTACATGTATTCACAATAGCAATAGAAGCTTCATAGTTAGAAATGTGGAAATAAATAAGGAAAAATAGCTACCATGCCTTGTAGATTGAGTCTGAGGAATAGTACTCTAAGATATAAGGGTGCAGTCAGCAGTAGACATTTTTCATGACAAACTTTCTAACAAAAGGGCTTGATTCTATTAATATAATTTTCATTAAATAGTTCATTTAATTTATTGTATTTATTAAAATAATAATATAAACAACCATTATAAACTGTGTCAGTTAGAGCTGTTTATGGATTGCTTGACAGGACCTGTTAACTTTAGGCTAGCAACACTGGACAGTGAGTGCAAGTGACACTTAGCTATGAGGACTTCTGGCCTTTTGAGTGCTGAGTGCTATTTCCTTTAATTCTGGTTTGCAATGATTTAGTCATCTGAAGTAAGCACTGTTCTATTTATCCCTCTCAGTCTCGTCATCTTTTCAATATCCCTCCCCTTATGCTTTCTTTTTAAACCGTTTTAAATCTTGCTTCAAATATTTTAGCTTAAAAAGTTAAGACTGCCACAGGTCAGGTGCAGGGGCTTGTGCATGTAATGCTAATTCTCTGGGAGGCCAAGGCAGGAAGATTGCTTGAAGTCAGGAGTTCAAGTCCAGCCCAAGCAGAACAAGACCCGGTCTCTACTAAAAATGGAAAAATTAGCTGAGCAATATGGGACAAAATAGAGAAACAAGAGAAGAAACCAATCTCTATTTGCCATCTGATCTTTGAGAAACGAAACAAAAGCCTACAGCTGGGAAATGAATCATTATTCAACAAATGGTGCTGGGCGAACTGGATAACCACATGAAGCAGACTGAAATTGGACATGCACCTTTCACCACTTATGAAAATTGACTGAGGATGGATAAAACATTTAAATCTAAGGCAAAAAATGATAAAAAATCTTAGAAGAAAGTGTTCAAAAAACCCTTGATGATATTGGACTGGGGAAAGATTTCATGACAAAGAAAAGACCTCAGCAGCCATGGCAAAAACAACAAAAATTAACAAATGGGACCTAAATAAGCTGAAATGCTTCTGTATAGCTAAGGACACAACAAGTAAAGCAGAAAGACAATCTTCAGAATGGGAAAAGATATTTGCAGGGTATCAGTCTGACAAAGGGTTGATAACTAGAGTCTAAGGAGAATGCCAATTAACAAACAAACAAACAAAAAAAAAAAAACAAGCAAACAATCTCATCTACCACTGGTGAACAGAACTTCTCTGATGAAGATAAATGAGGGGCTAACAAACATTTGAGAAAATGTTCATCGTCCCTAATCATCTGAGAAATGGAAATCAAAATTGGCCTGAGGTATCATCTAACCCCAGTGAGAATAGCCCACCTCACAAAGTTTCAAAGCTGTAGATGTGGAGAGAATGGAATACTCTTACACTGCAATGGGATTGCAAAGTAATCCAACCTTTTTGGAAGGGAGTATGAAGAATCTTCAAAGAACTCAAATTAGACCTCCCATTTGATCCTGCAATCCCATTACTAGGTATCTACTCAGAAGAAAAAAAAATCATTTAATCATTGGGATATTTACACTAGACTATTTATCTCAGCTTAATTTATAAAATCACCAAAATGTGGAGACAACATCAATGCCCACCAGCCCAGGAATGATTAACAAGTTGTGGTATATGTATACTATGGAATACTATTCAGCCATTAAAAAAGATGGAGACTTTACATTTTTGTATTAACTTGGATGGAGTTGGAACACATTCTTCTTAGTAAAGATCACAAGAATAGAGAAGTAAGAGTCCAATGTACTCGATTCTAATATGAAGGCAATAGAGGATTACCCACATAAGAGAAAAACTCAGATCAATTCAAGGTGTGTGGGGGGGGTAACAAGGGTGCAGTGAGAAGGGAGAAAGGAGAGTGATGTGGTGGATGACACCATTGGGAGTTGGACACAATTATAACAGGGGCTTTACCTAACAAACGCAAACAGTGTAACCTAATTCTTTGTACCCTCGATGAACTTGAAACAAAAATAAAAATAAAAGATAATTCTGCTCCTGAAAAGTATGTATTTGGAAAGCATTATAAATGTTTTTCTTAAATATTACATGAAAGTTCATATGCTATCTTACATTAAGAATAGACTTGAATAAAGACTTAAGGATTTGGAATTTCTCTAACAAAGAGTGAACTGTTAGTAAGTGATTACTTTTATGTTAGGCACTGCTCCAAGAGTTGCACATTCTTTTATTTAATTCCCACAGTGTAGGCCTCACTTACATCCCCATTGTACAAACAAGCAAAATGAAGACGAGAATTCTAATAATTCACCTCATTGCCAAAAGCTCCTCAGTGCTGACTCAGAATACCAACCCAGGCGGTCTGGAGGCAGAGCCAGGTTTGGGGCTACTTCGCTAGGACAGGTGGCTTTGCTTTTCTGTGTCTGTTTCTTCACTTGTGAAAATATAGACAGGAGAACACTGAAGATCGCTTTCAGAAATAAGTATTACAATGTCATCAGAAAAGAACTCACAATTACAAAATTCATCTTTACATTACTAAAAGATTAAATTTTTCTGAAAATATGAGAAACATCCAAGTTCATTTAGGTACCCTGGGGACACTGAAGATAAACTGCTTAGCATTAGAGGATTATTTTAAATCTTTGATGGCTCTTTTGAGGGAAATCTGAGGCTCAGGGATATTTTTAAGTACTAGAAATGAGAGAAATATTTGATCAGCATGGCTATTTTGCTTTGTGGCTTCTTCTTTGGTCATAGTACAATGGCTATATCTAAAAATATTGCCAGGAAATGGCTTTTATTCTGTTCTTGTTCACAAAACAACTTTGTAGGTGTGATTGAAAGCGCGTACCAGGTGGTGATGTGGGCAGTACGCCAGTTCCCTCTTTATGGGGCGCAATGAATGAGAATCACTGGTGTCAGACCAGGTACACATGATAGAAATGAAGGAGCTACAAATTTTAAAAAGACAATTAAAAAAATAAAAATAAAAACCATTTAACTTATTATTAAAAAGAGATTATTAATCTTGTATCATTTAATTATTAGTGAATTAATTCAAGGGTGTTGAGTATACTTATTTAAAATACCATCAGGTTAAGATCTTTGGCTTTTAAATGGCTCCATTTTAGAAAGCGATTTAGTATTCACTGAACACTGATGTGTCTGCTTCAGTCACTGTGTTTAGAGCTTGACCTCTGCCTTCATGGAGCCTACAATCTCCAGGATAAATACATCACAGACCATAATGTAATGTGTGAAATACAATAAGAATGTGCCTAGTAAAGGGTATTAAAACAAATCTGGGAATTCTGAGATGGTCTTGAATTGTCATAATGCAAACCAGAGAATTATATGTAAACCACAGATTTCTGCAAAAAGAATTGCATGTTCCAGAAAGCATGCCTATAGATACACTCCAACCGAAATACTGTGCACGGGAAATCTGAGCAAATAATGGGTTTGTAAACACAATTTGAAGAAAAGATTAAATTAAATGAGGAGTAAACCTAACTTCCTGGTAATGAATTTTACTGTCCTGACAGGTAAAGATTGCTTAGAGATTTTTTTTCTTAGCGTGTAAGAATTCACAGAGCCTGGGTGATTGTATCTTATAAATACAATGTTCTGACATATACCGCTTAGTCATTCCATGCTAATGCCTTGGGAACTACCAAACACAAACATTTGATGTTCCTCAAGCGAGTCATCTTCATGTAGCTTTCCCTAAGGATGTCATTCTTGCTATAGTCTTGTCAGAACATGGACTATTCCAAGTACGAACACTTCCTCCTGTCTTTTGGAAATTCAAATACTGCTTTTCTCCAAATTTAAATGTACATTAATACAACCTATTTATTATTATCGTTTTTTTTTTTCTTGACAAAAGTGAAGGGCTTTACCTCAGATTTTGACTGAGATATAAAAGCAGAGTACTTTTTGGCCAATAGTCAAATAATATGGCATTCAGTGGAGTTTAACACTTACCCTTTCCTTTTTCTAAGGCATTTTCTCTTTTTTTTAGGATATTCATCTCTGGGTTGGCTACTTCTATCTTCTCTGTAGAGCTAACCTTAATATTTGACAATCTTGTCAAAATACTTCTATTTCACCTGTCAGGGAAATTCCAGCTTTTTTTTTTTTTTTTTTGTAATAGTTTCATTTTTACTGAAGAAATATGCAAATAAGGCAAAATAAGAAAAGACCCACTGAAGTTTTTTTTCCTTGTACATGTTTTGCATTGTCAACAAAACTTTTAATTCTGTCTTTAAGAAGTACATAGCCTGGTTTTTCTTAGCATATTTAAAACATTGCTTAATGTATTAATGACTAAATTCCTTAGGTTACTACTGAAAACTATACTGAATATTTTTTCTTCCCTTTCCCTCCCTCCCTGTCTCTTTCCTTTTTTTCTTTTTTATCAAGACAGAAAATTATTCTGTTGCCCACTGTAGAGTGTCATGCAAGTGTAACTCCCAAGCATTAGTACCAGAGAACCAAAAATTCACAGGTATCTCAATAAAAGTACGACATTCCTTTTACAGATTATTTGGATATGATTTTTGTTTGAGTGTATATTATTGCTTATTTATAGCTTGAAATTGTCTATGCAAGTTGCTTAGATTGATAAACGTGTAGCTTTTATTCTAGGTTTGCTCCCATGTAACCTAGTTTCTTTGTCTTCTGACCACTTGATTGTGAAATGGCTTACTTCAGACTGCTATAAAAGAATACTGTAGATTGGATAGCTTAAATAACAAACATTATTTTTCACAATTAAGAGGCTAGGAAGTCCAAGTTCCAAGGGCAGACAGATCCCCAGTCTGGAGCAGGCCCTCTTCCTGTTGTAGAGACACCTTACAGTGTTCTCACATGGCAAAGGCACAGAGACAATCTCTTTCTTGGCTCTTCTCATGAGGGCACTAACCCCCCTCAATACGGGTTCTGGCCTCATGACATAATTATCTCACATGTTCCACCTCTAAGTGCTGTCATAATGTGGATTAAGTTTCAGGCTATTAATTTGTATGAAAGCAAAAATCCAGCGCAGAGCATGAACTGCAGAATTATTATCATAACTTCAAGCCAAACATATAATGACTATGTATTTTGAGAATTTGACTCTACAACTTCAGAAGTACAAA
This sequence comes from Otolemur garnettii, assembly GCF_000181295.1. Taxonomy (NCBI): domain Eukaryota; kingdom Metazoa; phylum Chordata; class Mammalia; order Primates; family Galagidae; genus Otolemur; species Otolemur garnettii. Next base: position 13,697,333 of record NW_003852400.1, on the reverse strand, counting down.
AAAAGAAAGCACTGATTCTTTATTTTTTTTTTATATTTTTCTTTTTAAGTTGTATTTATCCTTTCCACCATAGGTCTGCCTTACCTCTTGTCTAGATACTTTCTTCCCTCATCTACTAGCCCTCGGTCTGTCCAATCCCAACTTCCTATCCCTCATTACAAGTGAGCATCATTGACAAATTATCTTTCTGATTTTAATATTTTGTATAAAGTCTTTTGAGGCATAATTTGTATAAATAATATGCCACATTTTAACTGTGTAACTCTATACTCCTTAAACCATCACCATAATCAAAATAGCTAAGACTTCTATCACTCCAGAAAGTTCCTTTGTGTCCCTGTCTTTCTCTCCTGCCTTCCTTCCATCCCTCCTTCCTTCTTCCCTTCCTCTCTCCCTCCCTTCCCTCCCTCCCTCCTCCTCCTCCCTCCCTCCCTCCCTTCCATCTTTCTTTCTTTCTTTCTTTCTTTCTTTCTTTCTTTCTTTATTTCTTTCTTTCTTTCTTTCTCTCTTTCTCAGAATCTCACTTGATACTCTTGGTAAAATGAGTCATAGCTCACAGCAACCTCAGCCTGTTGGGCTCAAGTGATTCTCGTGCCTCAGCATCCCAATTAGCTGGGATTATTGGTGCCTACCACAATGACAGGCTAGTTTTAGAGATGGGGTCTCACTCTTGTTCAGGCTGGGCTGGAACTCATGAGCTCAAGGAATCCACCTGCGTCAGCCTCCCAGAGTGCTGGGATTAGAGGTGCGAACCACCACTCCCGACTCATGCCCCTTTCAATGGATATTCTCCCATACCCTTACCTCAGGAAACCATCACACTTATTTTTTTTGCCATGATAACTTTTAAATCCTCTCTTAGGATTTTTATATAAAAGGGGTTATAGATTGTGCACTATTTTTGTGTATCTAAAATAGCTCACCATAATGTCTTAATAACAATGCATGCTGTAACATGTATCTGAAGTTTATTTCATTTTCTGACGTACTAGTTTGATTTTTCACTAAATATGCGTTTGTACATTTGGGTTGTTTCACTTAGAGGTCATTATAAATAAAGCAGCTATGATTGTTTGTACAAGTCAGCAGTGAATATGTGTTTCCATTTCTCTTGGGAAGATAATGAAAAATGTTAGACTTTTACAGGAAATGTCAAAATATGTTTTATAGTAAATATCACTTTAACAATGACAGTTCAAGCGTCTCATAGTCTGGTCAAGACTTGTTGAAAGTATTTTTAATTTTCGCTGTTCTGGTGAGTGGGAAATGGTAATTCATTATGGTTTCTCTTTTAAGCTACTATCTATCATGAACATTTCTTCATGACTTTCTTGGCCATCTCTGTGTGTGATTTTGTGAGGTGTCTATTCAAGACTTTTGTTTGTTAAAAAAAAAAAAAAAAGCGTGCCAACAGACTTACCTATAAATAGCTTTTCCTTTGTGATTGGCTTAATTCATGTTTTGATCAGCTGTGATCAAGGTACAAGGATGATACTATGCAAAGCAGGGTTTTCTATACATGGGGAGATTTTTGAAAGTTTTGCTCCAAACAGGATGTGGATACACAGCAAAGTGACAATTGTCTGTGAAACTAAGCCCCTCACAGTGTGATCACAACTGGTAAGATAATTAAAACATGTCTGCTTTAGGAAGCATGTAGGGTTTTTTGGGAGGGGGGTGACTACTCATACTGTACTGAACATGAAAAACAGAATGGTTATAAGGATATTCAGCATTAATGTATATAGCTAAAAATGTTTGAAACATTGAACAAAAATTAATTGCCGGATAATGGGGATGGTACTACCATGGGTTCGTTAATTTAACTATAATCTGATGAGGCCCTGAAGAGCTGACAGCCGGCACCAGGGCATCAAAACTTGTACAGGTGGGAGAACTGGATAACCACATGTACTAGACTAAAACCAGAACTATGTCTTTCACCACTTACAAAAATTGATGCAAGATAGATAAAAGATTTAAATCTAAGACACAAAACAGTAGAAGTCTCAGAAGAAAGTGTCGAAAAAAATACTTGATGATATTGGACTGGGGAAAGATTTCATGGCAAAGACTTCAGCAGCCATCACAACAATAACCAAAAATTAACAAATGGGACTTAATTAAGCTGAAAAGCTTTTGCACAGCTAAGGACAGGACAAGTAAACCAAAAAGACAATGGGATAAGACATCTTCATGGTATGGGTATGACAAAAGGTTGATAACTAGAATCTACAGAAAGGTCAAATTAATGAACAAAAAAATGAACAAACAATCCAATCTACCACTGGTCAAGAGATCTGAACAGAACCTTCTCTGATGAAGATGGACAAATGGCTAACAAACATTTAAGAAAATGCTCATTGTCTCTCATCATCAGAGAAATGCAAATCAAAACCAGCCTGAGATACCACCTAACCCCAGTGAAATAGCCCATATCACAAAGTTTCAAAGCTACAGATGCTGGTGTGGAGAGAAGGGAGCACTTTTACACTGCTCGTGGGACTGAAAAGTAATGCAAACTCTTTGGAAGGAAGTATGGAGAATCCGCAAACAATTCAAATTAGATCTCCCATTTGATCCTGTAATCCCGTTACTTGACATTTACTGAGAAGAAAAAAAAAAAAAAACATTTTATCACAAGAACATTTGCACTAGACTATTTATCTCAGCTTAATTTATAATTGTCAAAATGTGGAAACAACCTAAATGCTCACCAACCCAGGAATGGATTAACAAGTTATGGTATGTGTACACCATGGAATACTATTCAGCCATTAAAAAGGATGGAGCCTTTACATCTTTTCTACTAACCTGGACTGAGTTGGAAAGCGTTCTTCTTAGTAAAGTGACACAAGAATGGAGACGCAAGAATCCAATGTACTTAATTCTAATATGAAGGTAGTAGATGATCTAATACATACCCACATAAGTAAAAAACCTAAATCAATTCAAAGAGGGGATAGGGAAACAAGGCAGTGGGTAGGGGAGAAAGAAGGGGGATATAGGGTTACCACGTGTAGGGCACACAACTTGGCAGCAGGACATAACTATAAGAGGGACTTGACTTAACAAATACAGTGTAACCTGATTCTTTGTACCTGCAACAAACCTGGAAAAAAAACCCCCACAAACTTGTGGATGGTTTGGCAGGTATGGTGTTCTTGACAGTGGTATCAAGTATTAGTTGTTGTTGGGCTTGGCGCCTATAGCTCAAGCAGCTAAGGTGCCAGCCACATACACCAGAGCTGGTGGGTTCAAATCTCCCCTGGGCCTGCCAAACAACGATGACAACTACAACAACAACAACAACAACAAAAAAATAGCCGGGCGCTTGTAGTCTCAGCTACTTGGGAGACTGAGGCAAGAGAATCGCTTAAGCCCAGGAATTGGAGGTTGCCGTGAGCTGTGATGTCACAGTACTCTACCCAGGGTGACAGCTTGAGGCTCTATCTCAAAACAAACAAACAAACAAAAAACATATAGGTTGTTTACTGCTGTGACCTCCAGCTGACTGCTCTCTGCTGCAGCTCAGCCTTAGGAGAAAGATTCTATCACATATTGCTAGCTGGGGAAAAGAGAAGATCAAAGTCCAGAATTTTAAGTATGTTTTTAATGGATGTGTATCACGTTTGCACCAGTATAAAATCAAACAAATTGTGAATAAAAACTGTAAGTAAAATTATCAAAACTTAGAGATTGTCTGCATTAGAAAATAATATACCCACTAAGAGCTGAAGAATATATTTTACAGACTCCTAAGTACACTTAAAATAGTCAAGGAAGAAACAGTGACTTTAAACATTAGTTCATAATAATTTCACAAAATGTTTTAAAAAGAACAGAGAATCAAGGCCTTGAGAAACACTACCAAACTGTGTAGCATCTGTGCAATGGGGCTTGCAGAAGGAGGGATAAATACAATGGAAGAAGAAATATTTAAAGATCGAATGACCAAATAGGAGGAATGAACGTCAATAAATCTATTGTACAGCTAGGAGATTATGGTTAAAGATGGTGTATTTTTGAAAATGTACACAGACTGAATATTATGTGCTCTCATCACAAAATGATAACTACATAAGGTAACGTATTTGTTAATTTAGTGGATTCAATCATTCCGCAATTTATATGTACTTCAAAACAATCATGTACCTGATAATATGTTACTATAAAATTTAAAAATATAAAAATATTTGAAATGTGTCTGTTCATGTCGGCTGCCCACTTTTTAATGGGTTTGTGTGGCTGCTGCTTGCTGATTTGCCTCAATGCTTTGTAGATTCTGGTTACCAGTTCTTTATATTAATGCCAAGAAGCTCATGAAAAAATGCTCAACATCTTTAATCATTAGGAAAATGCTAATCAAAACTACAATCACATCACATAACTTCAATCAGAATGGCTTGTATTAAAAAGTCTCGAAACAGCAGATGTTGGTGTGGATACAGCAAGAAAAGAACTCTTGCACCCTGTTGGTGGCACTGCAAACTAGTACAACCTGTATGGAAAATTGTTTGGAGATACATCAAAGAACTTAAAGTAGACCTACCATTCAATCTGGCAATCCCACTACTATGTACATAACCAAAGGACAAAAAGGTCATTTTATAAAAAGGACACCTGCACGCAAATGTTCATAACAGCACAATTCACAATCACAAAGACATGGAAATGACTCAAGTGCCCACCAAATACATGAGTGGGTTAATAAAATGAGCTATGTGCATACCATGGGGTACAACTGAGTGATTAAAAGTGGCAATCCTGTATCTTTTGTGACAACCTGGATGCAATTGGAAACCATTCTTCTAAGTGAAACTTCGTGATGACAAAATGGAGACGCAAACACATGTACTCAATACCATGTTGGAATTAATCAATTGACACTTAAGTACACACGTGGAAGTAAATCTCAGTGAAAATCAAGCTGGAGGGAGCTGTAGGAGGGGATGGGTGAAGTCACACCTACTGGGGAGAGTCCACTCCATCTGGGTGAAGGGCATGCCGAAGGATCTCCAATTATACCTTTGACTCATTCTGTAAAAAAACAAGAGATATGCATATGACATGTGTACTCCCTAATATTATGAAGTTTATAAAAGAAAAAAATTAAAAACATAAAAGAAATCACTCTAAAATAAAAACTAAAAACTAGGTGATTAGAAATTCTCCAAAAGTAATATACATCAGCATCAAGTATATGCCAGAGATGTGCAGTAATTCCCAAGCAGGATAAATAACAATTTCAGAGCAAATTGACAGTCAAGGAAAGTTCATCTGTGGTTGACAGAGGAGAGAACAGTAGTTGCTTGTGAATGATCCTGTTTGAGGGAAAGGGGAGGCTTCTGTGATACTGGAAGGATTTTGCATCCCCACTGGGGGGTGGTTCCACAGGGGAGAATATAGGTAGAGCTGTATTACAATTCATATTTAAGATAAATGCACTGTAATGCACGTGAGTTATATCTCATTTAAAAAGAGCATTAGAATAGGAATTATTAGCAAAATATTGTTTACATTCACAGAGATCAGATATTGTGCTTTTATTAGTCTTTAAATTCTCATACGTGGCATGGTGCCTCATATATTTTAGATGATTAATACATATTAGCTAAATTCAAATAAAAGATAAAGTGCTATTTATATCCCCAAATAAATATATGTATATATAATAAAAGAGAATGCAAAATGTAAATGGCATTTCCATAATGAAGATCACTAAAATATAATAACATAAAAGGAAAAATGTTTTTAAAATATAATTTGAGGAACTTCTGTAAATGAAAGCGGTTTTACCACAGTAAGTATTGAGCTACGTCTGTACCAAGGGGAAAAAAAGGTACATAGTGTCTCAAAGTAAGATAGTGCCTAGTTTAACTCTCACTAGAAGGGAAATAAAAATGGTTTCAGAATTGTCTCCAGGGACCTTCCTTGGTAACAGAGAGTGGAACAATGTTTGCAGTATCCTGAAAGAAAGTATCCATCAAGGACTTTTTATACAACCAATATGTCATAGAAATATAAAAATAAAACCCAAATATTTTTGAGCTTGCAATAACTATAGAGATTATATTTTGCTCATAAGCTTTTACTTAATGCATTATTTGAGACTGACCTTCGGGCAACCTTGAGATGATGAGAAAACTATGGCAAGAGGAATGTATGATTATGAATAAGTTGGATACTGAGCTTAGGTTCACAAATTATGATAAAAATACCATAAACTTTAAACTTTGGAATAGACACAAATAGAGATGTCAGGGAGAGAGAAGAGAAATCTGCTAGGTAAGACATTTCCCCACTTTACAAATGTAAAAATTATTTAAAGCTATTAGAATGGCAGATATATGAGTTAATTATTGTTAGTAAATTCTACTAGAAATGTAGAGATACCACAAAAATTAACTGTAATAGAAATAATATAAATAAGTAAAAGTAGGTAGAAGTATAGAAAAGAAAAGTTAAAAAATAGAAATACATTATTCTATTCTTACACTCAATAATCAATAGACACTGTCTAAATGGTTGACTAAATACATTACATAACCTTTAGTTATAAAAATCAAGACAAAATAAAGTAGAAACCTCTTAAATGGTGATAGAATATTGAAACAAAATGAAACAAATACATTACATTAAAAAATCTAGGCAACAGAAAAAAATGAAACAGAGCTATAATGAAATATCCCTTCATATTATTTATTCAAACAAAGACAGTTATGTGGATTACAGAGCGAAATATATGCAGAGCCCAAGAAACAATGACAAACTCAACATGCAGGGTGGACATAAAGTTTGTGTGTGTGTTTGTAAATTCTAACGCACGTTTACCATTCTATAGATAACAGGAGATAAAAGCTTATAAATCCAATAATAGAGTTAATAAGACGCATGTAATTTATTTAGCTAATGATGTCCACATTTTGAAGCTTATTCTAGATACAGGAAAAACACTTGTCTTTCCAAGTGCTTGTGTATTATTTAGAGAAATGAATATAAAACCTAATTATACAAAGTATAAATAGTGCTGCTAATATAGTTTAAACATATATAATATTAAAGTTAATATAAAAAAGTCGACAACAATTAATATTACTTGGGTGGAAAAAATAAAGTTTAACTCTTTAAGGTTTTATTAAAGTGGAAATAAAATTTGAGGTTTATATTCAGGCAAGGAAAATTTAGAACCTGAGTCAGTTTCTCGAGAAAGATACTAGTAATTTCACTTGTGTTCATTTAAATATAAATGAATGCATAAACAAGCAACTAAGATAAAAATTACTCTAAAACAATAAAATAAAGGAAACAGTGATAAAGTACCATAAAATAACAAATAAAAAATAAATAAAACAACATTGTGAAAATAATTAATATAACCAGGGACTTCTTTTTTATATGTAAAACAGAAAAACAGGGGCAGTGCCTGTGGCTCAAAGGAGTAGGGCGCTGGCCTCATATTTCAGAGGTGGAGGGTTCAATTGCACTCTGGCCAAAAAAATGCAAAAAATAAAAAAATAAATACAACAGTAAAACATATAAAACATTGCTATACTAAAATCAAAATAAAAAAGAAGATAATATAACTATGTAATAAAATAGTTGCATATAGTACAGACATATGTAACATAAGAAAAGCTTCTGTGCATATTTCTGGAAGTAAGTTACTAATCTAATAACAATTGCATCTGGGAATGGCAATTCTGTATCTATTACAGAATATAAAAGAAAAACTTAATTTCTATGACATATCCTTTCACATGTTCTTAATTTTTTACCATTATCAATGATCTATTCCAGAAAAATATAATTAGAACTTCTTAAAATAGGCTATTTTGAACATTATTTCAAGGCATTAAAAAGGAAACCAAGAGACATTAGTAAAACAAGTGAACGTATTGAACCAAAAGAAGTAAATTATGTTGTCAGCTGAATAGATTCATTGAACTGATGTAGTCATTTGGACAGAAAGGATTTAAACAGTATCCATTACTTTCAATACTACCCACCAGGGCAGAACTCATAAATCTTCCATGACTCAATATTAACACCAACATATAATGGACAGTTATGTCATTTGCAAGATTTGCCTGTAGTCTTTTCCATATCAGCGAAGGAAATGATGTAAATATATAAGAAACAAAAATGCAATTTTAGCTTCTTAACAGGTCTAAATAACAGAGAACCTTATGTCTTTTCTCATAAATATACTACAGGTGATCATTTCATAGAAAATTACAGGCTAAACTATGAGAACCTGATATTTTGTTTTTCATCATCAAACAAAAGATAATACCTTAGTTGATTTCTTTTAAGTACCTGGTAACAATTAAATGTTGTATTACTCTTACCAATTTCATATTAAAATACTTACATGTTCTCAAATTATGATAGATTCCAATCTGATTTACTAGAATCAGGATGTGATTTCATGGAGACAATGAAATTAAAACCAAGCAATGAGCTTTCTATTATTTTTTGTGCATACAAAGCCAAAAACCATCTTTTTTTTTTTTTTTATTGAATGGTAACTATGTACATTAATGCACTTCTGGGGTACAGTGTGGGGTTTTCACATGCAACAAAAACCATCTTAAACAACTTATTAAAAATTATATTTATTTGTTTATATGAAAGCAAGGAGTAAATTCCAGAATTATTTGTTGTACAATTCCTACTTTATTAATAATCAATTTCAAATAAGCATTAGGAAAAACTACTAGAAAGTTACTCTTGCCACCACTGTTTGTCAAACTTGTAACTGTATTTTATTATATCTCATTAGCATCTAATTCCATATGGAAATGAGACAATAGGTTTTTGGAGTCAATTGATTAATTTTATTTCAGTTTCAAAATTCAGGTAAGTATAATATGAACAGAAAATTTTGCAGAGTAGGCATCAGGCGCTCCTCTGACTTTATCCCGTGTGAGTTGTGACACACTCAGCGATACAAATAGTCCTGTGATGGATGATGTGAAGATACAGGAAAAACTGTCAAAATCAGCTAGACTGACAGCAGAAGTACATGGCTACTTTTGGCTAAAAATCGAGGAAATGAAGTTGACCGAGTATCACCTCAGAAAAGCATCACTACTCAAGTTAAATCTCCAATCTGCATCCCCTAAACTCCTGAAGCCACTCACATTCTCTGAACTCACACTTCCTCCCTGTGTTTGCAGAGTTGATTTGTTACCTCTCTCATTCACTACAGAGTTGACAAAGTGGGGAACTCCCTGAAAATCACTGGATTTTGCATGCAGATTATCTTGGCAAAGACATACAGCAGAAAGAGAAATGGGTTAATAATTCTTATGTGTTGTTGGCTTAGGGAGAAAAACTCATCGGTATATCATCGTTATATGACAAAGCCTACCCTGCCTATGAAATAAGATGCTCAAATATAAAATACTTCTATCTGTAGTTATGTTTGAAAACAGAGAACAGATTGTGTTCTCAGTATGATTCCTAATATTTTATCCTCTAGTTTTAGTATTTTGATATTTACTATAGCAATAATTTAATTTAAAATGTTATTAATTTTTGTTATTCATTCATTGCCATGGCTCCAATTCATCTTTATTCTTAGTATTTTCATCATTTCCTTTATCACTTTTCAAGTTGGTGCCATGACACACATTATTATAACTAAGATAATAAATTTATTTTATAGCATTTTTATTCACGTATTAGAGAATGTGAGTGTTAATTCAGATGGTAGGTCAATATCTGAGAATCAGTTACGCTTTAGACATGGTTCCTGATCTCACAGAGTTCAGTTTAATGAGAGAAAAAGAAATGTAGAGAAATTAAAACAATGCACTATCACATCTTATTTTCCTATGTGTAAAATGCCTTAAGCTTCATATTTTTGAATACTGAAAAAATCATCTGTTCATATTAGTAATAATAGTTATACCCAATATACAATTCACCTTTTCTTAAAAGCTTAATGGTGTAATTCCAAATTGTTTAAATCTATCAACTTGAACAATGGAAGCACAAAGACAGGAAACTAACCTTGGCCTGAAGTGAGACAGAGATGATTTCTCACCAGTGTCAGATATTCTTTTTGAGGGTTCATTTTCTTTATCATTCTCACTATCCTCCACTTCTGTAGCCTATCCCTGATTAAATTGTATTGTATTGGTTTTTGTTATTTGGAAAAGGAAATATTAGAAGTTGTATTTGTTTGACATACCAATGAATTTAGTTCTAATTAACTGAGATTTTACTGTCATGCACGTTTCCATACCGACCATCCGATGCACGTGTCTATCGACCAAATGAGCATCAAACACAAGGCAGGGCTGTTTTTCACACACATAGCCCAGAAGATCTGACCTGCTCTAATAGAAGCTAAAATGTCACTTAAGGTATATAAAAAGACTAAAATAATGATTCTGGATTTGATGGGGTTTATTTTTTTTTCATGCAGCTTTCATTCACATTTTTCCCATTGATTTATGTGGTTTTAACATCATATCCTATATTTCGTAATTGCTAACTTCATTTCCTTCTCTTTCCAGTTAAAAGTCAGCACCCTTTCTATCAGGGAAATAAAGTCTATGAAAAGTAATTGACACCATATCCTTTACAGAAAACCTAGAGAACTCTTTTTGTGACCTGAAATTGAACCCCAGGGGTGGTTAGCAGGTTGGTGAGCAAAGTACATCCTACATGTGTTAAATGACTGTGTCCACTTGACACATGTAATTCCCCGGCTGTGTTATTTATGCACAAAATGCTAACGTGGAACAGATTTTTAGAAGACAAAGGGGCGTGAGAATCAGTGCTGCCTTTAGTTATAATTTGACTTTAAAATCTAATGAAGGTAGATAATTCAAAGTTAGACCATGCCAAATGTTAAATAAAATATATTAATTATGAACATGGTTTCACTGGACTGCCATTTTCACATGTATTTTTTAATGTTTTATTTATTGATTTTTTTTTTTTATTATTGGCGATTCATTGAGGGTTACACTGATTGCATTTGTCCTAACAAGTCCCTCTTATTGTTCTGTCCTGTCCCCAAGAAGTGTGTCACACAGCTTAAAAATCGTGTGAAAATGAAATAATTACACTATCTATAAGTTTGAAATAACTCCTATCTCTCAGGGATGAATTTCTGTGACTCCTGTGACCCCCCCCCCCACTATTTATTATTTGAGATAGAGTTTCTGTCTCCCTGGTTAGAGTGCTGTGGTGTCACAGCTCACCTCATACTCTAGGTTCAAGGTATCTTCTTGCCTCAGTCTTCCAAGTAGCTGGGACTACTGGTGTCCACCACAAGACGCAGCTATTTTTTTTTTTTTAGTAGAAATCGGGTCTTCCTATTGCTTAGGCAGTTCTCAAATTTCTGAGCTTAAGCGGTCCACCCACCTCACTCTCCCAGAGTGCTAGGATTACAGGTGTGAGTCACTATACCTAGACCATTTTTGTTTTTTAAGTATTTTTTTTGTTATTGTGAAATGTGACTTAGGGTTCACAACTTTAGACACTGAAAATATCACCTATAATTGTGTTATTGGTGATCACAGGTGTGCCTAAATCATGATTTGTCTTGCATCAAAATTTAGCATTCTTAAAATTTCAAATTATTTAAGCTTATTAATCTTTAAATAAATATCTAAAAGTAGAAACCTTAATTAAGAGCACAAGAAAAAGTTCAGATCATCACCTATATTGAGTAGTGGAATTCAGTGGAAGAGAGAAATTCATCCCTGAGAGATATGAGTTATTTCAAACTCACAGATAGTGTAACTATTTCATTTTCACATGATTTTTAAGCTGTGTAAGATGAACCGTAAGAAACTAAGTCATGTATATGGGATATCGTACGTTTCTATTTCTAAGCCTGCCTCTTGCTATGCCATTTGGGATAATATTTCTCTCTATGCTAAGTTAACAGCTTTGCAAGATTAAAATCAGTGTTTTGAAATAAGTGAATCTCTATGGCAAAAGCCATATTTCAATGTTTTTAAGCAATATACTAGCACATTCAGAGTAATCGGTAAGCCAGGCATTCCTCAAGAACAGCCAGTGTTGTGATGACAAATTGAATAAATCAGTAAGTCATTCACAGGTGGAGTGTGGGTGGGAGAACAGGCACACGGAGCCACAGGCCTGTCAGTGTGCGTGAGCAGCATGTACGCAATTCAGAAAAATGCATTTATTTATTGAGAGTACAAGCCACATATTTGCATATTCTGCTGTATTTTCGAGTAGTCCAAAGGAGTAAATCATTTCCCAGGATAATTAATTTATGCCCACAGGATGATTATATTTTTTTCTTTTTTTTTGAGTATTTTTTAATTTTTTTCAAATTAATATGAGGGTGCAACTTTTAGATTACATTGTTCTCACTTCCTGGGTAAAGTTCCATTCGTAGAAGAGCCCCTCCCCCAGGGGGTGTGTTATACACCCTCCCAATGTGCCCATTAGGTGAGATCCTGCCTCGTGCCCTCCCTCCTTCTGCTACAAGTCCTCCTCCCTCCTCCCTCCTCCCTCCTTCTTCCCTCTAACCCCAAACTATATTACTATATTACTTTTTTATTGTTTATATGAGCATGTACTTGTTTATATATTGATTTCATATTAGTATGGAGTACATTGGTTATTTATTTTTTCCATTCTTATGATACGTTACTAAGAAGAATGTATTTCAACTCCATCCAGGTCAATGTAAAAGATATACTCTCCATATTTTTAAATGGCTGAATAATATTCCATGGTTACATATACCACAGTTTGTTGATCCATTCATGGGTTGATGGGCATTTAGGTTGCTTCCACGACGTGGTCATTCTGAATTGAGCCTCAGTAAACATTCTAGTGCAAATGTCTTTGTGGTAAAATTATTTTTGTTCTTCTGGGTAGATATCTAGTAATGGGATTGCAGAGTCAAATGGAAAGTCTACTTTTAGATCTCTGAGAAGAGTATTCTCCATGCTTCTCTCCAAAAAGACTGTATTAGTTTGCAATCCTTCCAGCAGTGTCAAAAATATGGAGTGCTTTACAAATTTGTGTGTCATCCTCACACAAAATATAGTGCTCACTTGGGCAGCACAGAGACTAAAATTGGAATGATACTAATATTCTATGTATCATTCCAATTTTAGTCTCTGTGCTGCCCAAGTGAGCACTATATTTTATATTATTTTTCATATTTTTGTATATTATTTTTTTGTTGAAATACTATGTTTCTATAGTTAACCCAGAGTCAACTATATAAGACAAAGAGTATCTGATTTGACAGCAAGGGGAGAAGGAGAAAATTGCCACTGCTCAGAATAGTTTATTGAAAATTTCAAAGTTATGAACTTAATGTTAGAGAACATTTTGTAACAAAAAAGTGAGCATTACTGACCCTGTTGCTAATATGAGTTTTAGACACAACAATGTCCCAGGTGGAGTGTTCCATTCCAAAGTAATGGAAAATCTAACCATAAATGGCTTAGAATTAAGGCTATTTATCTTTTTGAATAAGAACGAGTCAAGTTTGTACAGTATCAGCTTTGCAGGCCTGGGTTCCTTCAGTTTTGTTGCTATGTCATCTTCAGTATGCTAACTGAAAACCTTCAGCTAATTTTACCCATCGTTTCTGGATGGCTGCAGAGGCTCTAAGAATTCTAGATAGTGACATCCAGCAGCAGAAAGTACACAGTCCCCTTTTAAAATATCCTCTTTAAAAGCAAAGAAAACTCTGATAGTAGCATCCCGCATTCCCACCCCAGAGACCTCCTAATAGTCCCTGGGCCAAAATATGGCTCATATTTACTCCTAAATCAGTCTCTAACCACAAGCATGGAATCACAACATTGATTATGATCTACGAGCATACTGAGAATTGAATTACACCTGATCTCTCTTGAAACACGCAAACAGCAGAACAAGGACTGTTCTGTATTGTTGACAAGGAAGGGAGAGTGGCTATGCCTGGTACGGGAAGTGCCTGACTCACCATTATTCATTCAACAGTTTGGAACTGAGTGCACACTCTGAGGCACGAGGATGTGATTTAGAGTCTGATACAGATACATGTACTGCAATTAATAAAGTCAAAAATTAGGTAGAGGAAATATAACTAACATCTTTTAGAAAGATATTTTATGGATCAGGCACTATGTTGAGTACTTGATATGTTAGTTCACTTGAAATAGCCTCAATTTATAGATAAAGAACCGAACCACAGAAAGATGAAGTAACTAGCCTGTGCAGCACATGTGCATGAGTGGTGCACACACACATAAACAGGTAAAGAAACAAAAAGTGGGAGTCACACCTGGTGTGCTATACCCTTAACAATACATCCAGCAGCAGAAAGTACACAGTCCCCTTTACAAATATCCTTTTAAAATGTACTATTATGCTGTGTAAAACGCTTTCCACTGCCATACCATTGTAGGGTTCAACCCATAAAAATTCTGGCTAAAGTATTTGATGTTACTAGATAATGGGGAGCCACTTTTTTCCTTTGCTTTTCCCTTCTTCTCCCTCTTTTCTTTCCTCTCTCTTTCTTCCATTCCATAGGTCCAGAATTTAGGCATAGCATGGCTGGCTTTTTTGTTGAAGCTACATAAAGTTGAAATCAAGATGTCTGCTGGACTGAGTTCTGATCTGAAGACTCTAGGGAAAATCTACTTTAAGCTCATTCAGCTTGCTGGCAGAAGTCAGTTTCTTATAATTACAGAGTTGTCCCCATTATCTTGCTAGCTATTGGCAGGGAACGTGGTTAGCATTTGAAGGTTGCTTTCATTCCTTGTCATGTTGTTCCATCGACCTTCAGAGATGCAGACAATCTCCCTTGTGTGGAATTCCTCTCATGCTTCAAATCCCTGACTTTCTCTGTCTCTAACCTCTAGACCTAGATTTAAAAGTTTCTGTGCTATTAGGTTAGGTCAGGCCTATCTGTGTAACTCCCTTTCTTAATGTCAAATACATAGTACACCGCAAAATATAACTCAGTCATAGAGAGAAATTCATTATATAGTCACAGTCCAGAGATGAGGTAGGACTTGTCAATAGTGGGGTGAAGACATTGCTGCTATCTTAGAATCCTACCTAACAGAAGAAGTGAAAATGTTGAATTTTATTTGGGACATACCGGGTTTGAGATCCCTATAGATCATACACCTGGAATTATTAGATGTATCTTTAAATGCATACGTTAAGCCTGGGAAGAAAAGGTTAACCCTAGTTATATCATCATAAATTTATTCAAAAAATGTTATGAGTGAAATCACAGAAGCACATGATAAAAAGTATGGAGACAAAGAGAAATATACAATTTGGGGGAATAGCTGTTTTTAGGAATTGTGGAAAATATCACAGAGGATAAGACAGAGAAAAAAATGGAGATGGGAAAGACAGAGACAAAATCAGGGAGAGAGCTGGGATAAATAAGGTTGTATTAACTAAAACCAGAGGCGGAATTTAAGAAAAGGGAGTGGCAATGTTGAACACAGACAAAATATCTTTTATTAGCCTTTGGAAAGACACTGTTGACTTTGAAGAAAGAAATATTTTAGAGGTTAGGGAGGGGTGGAAGGTGGCTTACAAAAGGTTATGTGGTGATGAGGAAAAAGATCAGAAAGAATCAATTAATTTTGTGAAATGACTAGTAGCACAGAGCTCTAAAACCTGGCTTGATTCCCCTGTGAATCATGTAATACATCAGTTCTAAAAAAGAAATAAAGAAGGAAAAACTGTGGGAGAAGAGAGGTGGTTGACAGGAAAAGTCAAAGCCATATGCCGAAGGAAATATTCTCTTGAAGAAATTTTGGCATAGAAGACAAAGCATTTGTTTGATCGTAGTATTCCATGACTGTCTACAAAGAGCAGCAGATACAGGGATGAATGGCATTTGTATTTTCCTGCCAATTTTTTTTTGCTGTTGTTGTTGTCTCTTGTGTCCCCTGAAGTGAAGGCAATTTCTGGAAAATAATTACCACATGAATTCAAAAAAGGTAGATGCTCTCATAGAAGCATGTGTGTGTTGGGGGGAGTTATGAGGGAGGCAGAGGGAACACTCCATCACCTGGAGGCTAGCTCTGTTAAAATCCCCAGTGTCTGTCTTCCAGACATTAATGCATGAGTCACTCACCCCATTGTAGGAATAGGTCACCTCTGTCATACAAAAGCAACCGCTACAAAGTTCAGTTCCATCTCAAAGGACTGTTTCAAGCCAATGGAAGAGAAATATTTTCAGAATTTATTCATTTCCATTCCCTCCCTGGCAGGCATCGAAGCAGCCTGACAGGAAGATTATTACAAATTCTAATTAAGTATAAATATTTATTTTAATTTTCTCTCACTTATAGGTTAAAGAGGTCACCAGTGAAAATGCTGCATTAAGAGAAGCATTGTGCTAAACAACTGGTGAGTCAAAAACGTACACATGTTTTTTTCAAACTCTTAAACATGCATAGAAGTTGTCGTATTTAGAAAAATAGTAAGCGGCAGAAATTCCTTTCTCAAAATCTCAACCAGGGCCACTTCAATCATCATATTTCTATTTTTGATAGTTTTTGTTTTTCCTGCTTCTAAAGAAAATGAACTGCCCATTTTTCTGTTAGTCTTAATTCACTTTATGTTTACTACAATTAATGGTTTAATGTTCGCTATTAGTGTAACCGTTATTTTCATGATGTCTGAAAACCATTTTATTTCATTTTTAAAAATAACATCTTTTAATGACCTCTATTGAATTTATTCTACCTTATAAAGGTTTATACCATGCAGACCACTATTTAAGAGGGAATATTATAAAAATGTCAGATAATACAGTCCATTAAATAAAGATGGTGGTAATAGCGACAGCACAAAAGATTCAGAGGCCAGTGTGTTGCATTAGCCACCATTTCAAATACCACTGGGAGCTGTCTAGTGAGCATGGAAAATAATTTATATATACCTTAAAAATGAAAGAATATGATTGAAAAGGTACTCAAAGAGTCTGATTTTTCACTACTTACCAAAAACTGAAATATATGCATTTTAAAAAAGTTCTTGCAGACAGGTCCTTAATGAGCTTCAGATAATAATGCCACTAGGCTTGGTTCTATTATATTCTTCTTTAAAAAAATAAGTTGGCAGAGAGCTAATATTCAGAAAATCAGAAGTCCAGTGTAATTTAAACTCTCATCTTCTAGAGTCTATAAAGTTCATGTGCAATTTAAATTGGTTTACTACTTAAATTAGTTTACTATTTTAATTGCACATGAACTTAATGCCTACCCTGTATTGTTGCTGAAGTTGCAATCTCTTGATATACTTAGCGTAGTCTCTGGGCATTGATGGAATCATGAAGAACTGATGGGATCTAGTATGCACTATCATTGACTATAAGAAGATGTTGCCTTAGTGTTCTAACATTTGTAACCCATGTAAGTCCATCTTAGAGACCTATGAGTGCTCAACGTAGGAAATGCATTTTTTCCCTTACCTCATTGCTCATATTTGAAGACGATTGAATGGGAGTTAAGAATGTGAACACATTAGTGTGTGGTGGTATATTTTGTATTTTGAAATACGATTTTAAAGTTGAAGGCAGATGAAATTTGTCCTTTTATTGATAAGGAACTTTATGTTGATTTTTTATGGTTTAAGACCCAGTGTACACATATGCCCAAAGGTTAGTGTCAGCTCTTTGCAAGTCACCACATCCATCTAACTCGACGAGTCCTTCAAAAATAAACACATGTGCAAGAGTTTTATCTTGGGGCTTGCTCCTCTCATTTGTGTTAAAATATTTGACAAATGGCATTTGCCTAAGAAAATAATTTTATGTGGACCTAGATTTCACTGTATATTCTTAACCCCTGTGATGGCACTCCTTTAATCACATGAAATTCCACTGTATCTTATTTGTGGGATCCAGTACTCTGTAATTTGGTGCATCTATTAGGGATCATGGAAATGAGCAGAAACCACCCTGGGTGTTTTAAACAGGGTGCGTATATGACACAAGAAATTAAACCCTTAGGAAGTCATGAGAAGTGCTGAAGCAGCACACTGCCGACATGCACTTACCTCCATAAATATCTTCATGAATAATGCAGCATGGAACCCTGTGACTGTGACTCTTTTGAGGCTGCCACTAGAGCTATGCTGAAGGCGTGAAACAGCCGCCATCATCAATTAATTACCTCTGGCTCAAAGGCAGCTCGGGAAGGGCCAGCAGAGCACTGCTCATCACTCCCCTGCAGTGATAGTCAGGAACCGGGAAGGTAAATGTCACCCGGTTTTCCCTCCAAACCTTTATGAAATGTATCAATCACAAAAACCTGTTTTACATCTAGAAAGTCAATGGTACTCTGGGAATTTTTTCTTTTAATTTTAGCTTTCTAACCCCTGCAAGTAGAAAAATAGAAGGAAAAGGAAATGGTAGTTAAAAGTGACAATCCTAAGAACCCAACTCTCATCTGAATATAATAGAGTAAATCAACCTCAACTGACAGCAAACCAATTAGGTACAAATGTGGCCAAAATCTACAAATACGATCCTCATCCCCCATGGTAGCACTCACAAAACAGAAGAAGCTTAATCATGTCAGAGGATTAAGTGGCAGAAGTTCTTGGGCTCTTACATTTGATTAAAGAATAAAAAATTATTTAAGGATTCAAAATGTCTTTAGATTCTCCATAGTAAGTCAGATACAACTGCCAAGACATTTTGCCTAAGGTTATTTATGTTATAATAATAAAATTGTGGTTTTCATGGCCACAAAGAAAACTTATCCATTTTCATCTACATAAATCCACAGCAACAGGCTTTGCCAAATATTTCTGTTGCATATTCTTATTGCCAAACGCTAATGCCTAAACTTGGCTCTGTTGTGCTAATCATGCCTTTTCTATGAAGCTTTATTTTGTCTTTCAAACAACTGCTCTCACAAAACTGTACCCATTAAACCACAGACTAAGAAGAGGTTGCTTAATGTACCTTTCCAGCTTTTTAATCAAAAGTTGATAGTGACAGCTCCTTTCAGAGAAGGGAGCCCAGGACCTTTCTGCAAGGCTGTTACAGAAGAGTTATCCAGATCTGGAATGAGGTTTCTATTAGAGAAATAGATGCACAGCCAGTGTTGGTAGGAATCTTAAATATTCCTTGTCCTGTGTTTTTCAGAAACAGTGCCTAAGACAAAGGATCATGTACGAATGGTTAGAGAGTATAATTTCAGGGACCAGGAGTGAGAGATGGGCAAGAAAAAAGGACTGGGGGGAGCACAAGTGTTATCAGATTCATTTCTACG
Source organism: Otolemur garnettii (assembly GCF_000181295.1). Taxonomy (NCBI): domain Eukaryota; kingdom Metazoa; phylum Chordata; class Mammalia; order Primates; family Galagidae; genus Otolemur; species Otolemur garnettii. Next base: position 13,678,074 of record NW_003852400.1, on the reverse strand, counting down.
ATGGAAACAAGGTATTTGATTTCTTAGGACCGTATAAGAAACCTCATGAACACTTTCTTGACAGAAATGAAAAGGAATAATAATTATTTGTCAGTTCCTATTCTCATGTCAAATATTACTCCATGAAAGATCAATTTCTTCTCACTGGCTTTTTGTAAATGTCTTGAGTGCCTGGGCAGGGAAGACTGGAGGAGAGATAAGCAGGCAGGCTGGAGATAGGATGCTCTCCTCCTAGATATGTATTTTGCATTCCGGAGCATAAACTAAAAATTTAGCAGTTTATTTCATCATGTCATTGTATTCGATTAGTTTAGTTTAGGTTTTTTATTTTTTTTTTGATCAAGGATCTTGCTCTGTTGCCCAAGCCTAGAGTGCATTAGTGTCATCATAGCTCTCTGCAGCCTCAAATTTTAGGGCTCAATCAATTCTTTTGTCTCAGCTTCCCTAGTAGCTGAGACACTACAGGTACGCGCCACCATACATAGATAATTTTTCTATTATATCAGGACCTCAGGAGAGCAGGTCCTGATATGTTTTATAATGTTTTATAATTTTTCTATTATATCAGGACCTCAGGAGAGCAGGTCCTGATATGTTGCTCAGGTTGGCCTTGAACTCCTGGCCTCAAGCAATCCTCTTGCTCAGCCTCCCAGAATACTAGGTTTACAGGCCTGAGCCATTTCCCCTTTCATAGACAAGTTACTTCTCAATGACAGTGTACATATCAGACCAGCAGATCCCACAGTCTATGACTCTTATTGCACCTCTGTTGATATAAAATAGGACCCTTAAAATGAGGCAATTTTGTGCAATATATCACACTGATAAAGCGGAGTTTTAAATGATCATGAACACAAATTCACTGCACACGGAAAAAAGAAACCTTATGTCCAATGTCAGTATCAATCATAAGAATAGATTACTTGTATCTCCAGGATGGAAAAACATGAAGTCATCTACCTGCTGCTGAGTGACTTTTTGGGGGGAAGAACTGTGCTGTATTGAGTTTCAGCATCAAGGGTTGCCCACCAGAATAATAACCCCAATTACCTGTCTATGTGCTGGTAAATGCTGACTACAATATACACTGGTTGTTTCATATAGTAATGTCAGAGAAGGCCAAGGGCAAAAAATGAGGGCACTGAGGTTGAAATTTGACACAAAGCATTTCCATGCTATACCTACACGAAACTGGGTGAAGATGGAATTTGTCCTGAGAATAATATCTAAACTGAGCATTGAGACAGAGAATTTAATTAAAGTATTCAGTTTTTTGTGCTTCCCAGAATTACATTATCCAACAGCCATTCCAGAAGGCATTTTTGTGAAGACTAGGAATTGGGATGCTGTGCCCACATGAGGGATTACAGAAAATGCTTAGAGGATGGACCATACAGCGAAATATGTTACCTGAAATAAAACAGAGGATATCATTTGAAATTCAAGAATTTTCAGAGTTCTGAAGAACAGCTTTAGAACCAAATGCTCAGTCACTTTGGCACCTGACAGAAGAAGAGGAGGGAATGACAATTTCTAGATAAAGAGATGAAAGAGATAAAAGTTTGCATGAGGTGTGGAAAGAAGGGCCCTCAGGAAGGAAGGACACAGAGAGGCCTTGGTGCCCCGGCTGCTGACAAAGGGCCTGATAGTACTTTGTTCTCGCATCACGGCCTGGGGTTTCACTGTGGTTTCCAAGCCCAATACATCATATCTGGGGGTAGGTAGGAGTGACAGATGTAATAGAGGGTTATACAACCAGTGTATAATAGAGTTGTTACAACTGCTCCTCTGCTTCAGACATCTCAGTTGAGTGTATCAGAGGCATTTAATAAAGTCTTGAAAAGAATTTTGTATCGAAACAAATTCTACTAAGTCTGTATCTTTCAACCATTGCATCTGTCTTGATCTCTAGGAAGACAGAAAAGTTTTCTTTAGCTTTTATAGGCCAATTTTTCAAATATATGAGCACTATGACCATTATCTAGTATTTTGTTTCTTTTCTAGTTTATTCAACAACTGTTCTTCATTTGACAATGTTTCCAGACCATTTACCATCCTTGTCATCTTTTTCATATCTCTTTCTACACATCCTTCTTCAGCTGCAGTTGCTAAACCAGAACATGTTTCAAGTTCCATAACTGATTCTAATTGACAAGCCAAAGTGGAGCAAACAAGAGAAGCGATCTGATTACCTGGAGAGATCAGGTAAACAGAACCAGGATCTGGCATAAAGCAATCATGAAAATTAAAAAAAAAAAAGTGTTAACCACACAAAAATTAGAATTAGATCAATACCAGTAGAGGTGAAAGTAAGAAAAAATAGAGAAACACACAAGTGATGGTTACATAGTTAAATCATTGTATAGAAAATTGTTTTCTCCACTATGTTCAACACTTCGGACACTTAATTTTGGAATTTTCCACATTAATCAATTCTACAGCTATCTAGATACCAACTGGGTGTCTCACAATTCTATTATGGCAAAACTACCTTGATTTAGTGAAGACTCCCTAGGTTCAGGGATCCACAGTGTTACTTCCCACTTGAGATGTCAATCACAGGTAGTGAGGCCCCAGATTGCCCAGACTTTTGGTCAAGATAGCTACAGGCCCTCCTCAGGTTTGATAATTTGCTGTTAGAACTCAGGGAAACACATTTACTGGCTTAGTATGAAGTTTATTATAAAGGATACTGATGAGCAGATATGTAGGGCAGGATCTAGAAGAGTCTCAAGCACAAGAAATTCAGTTCCTGTGGACTTGGGGTGTGTTACCCTCCCAGTATGTGTGTGTGTGACCAACTTAAAAGCTCTCTAAATCCTGTAACTTAGGGACCATTATAAAGACTTCAGTGGTAGGCATGATTATTAACCTGGTCTCCAGCTCCCTAGAGGATTTGGAGGTAGGGCTAAAAGTTCCAGGCTTATAATTATGGCTTGGTCTTTCTAGCGACCAGCCCATCTCCTGAAGCTGTTCAGGAGCCCATGAAGACCAAATATTAGACCCAAATATCCTCCTAGCACCCTCATAGGTATCTTAGGGGATTATAAGGGGTTTAGAAGAACAGATAGACAGATAATAGATAGATAGACAGATAGATAGATAATGTACACATCTATACACACATACACACAGAAAGTGTTAGAAGTATACATATTTTAAGAAATGAAAAAATGAATTACAAGTGTATTATTTAATCTATACCAATAACAAATGATGGTTACAAGTCATCTTGAGCACCTCTTATAATTGCAGAAGTCAAAAGTGACTTGAGTATATAAAGAACAGAAATTTTTCATGTCAGTGTTTTGGAGGCTAAAGTCCTAAACCCAGTCCTGGCAGGGTTGGTTCTCTGAGATCTATCGGACGAATCTATCCTATGCCTTTTTGCCTGGGCTTTAAAGATATTTTGGCAATCTTTGGCATTCCTTGGTTTATAGAAGCATCACCTCAAATCTCTGCTTTTATCTCCACAAGGCTTTCTCAAAAATAAACTTTTTTATAGTATGTCTATATGTCTGTCTTCAAATTAGTTTTTTATAAGTACAAAAGTTATTTTGGATTAGGGCCCACTCTGAAGGCTTCATTTCAAAATTTCTTCTGTAAAATCCTTTTTCCAAATAAGTGACCGAATATAAACAGCAACTGAATATGCAGGATTCCACTTTTGAAGTGACACAAATTTTAATCTCCAGCATGTGGATATCGAAGGTGGTAATAGAATTGTGCTGGTTTTCACTAGAAGTTTTGTGATTGACAAGCTAGGCAATAATATTCGTGGCATATTTTCATTTGCATATGCCATCTGTAAAAGCATAATAAATGTTAATAACTCTGCTTGACTATATTGTAAAATAAGCAAACACAGTGTTTCATTAATAACACTTGTTAAATTGGAGTCTATTTAGGAAGATGACTTAACATTAAGAATAAATTGCTAACGACACTTTTTAAGAATTTTAAATAGAGTATGAGTAAAAATAATTTGGATAATGTGACTGAACTAAAGGCTTTTTTCCCCAGGATAAAAATAAATGATGGAAAGTCATTTTGAATGAGGTCTTATTTATTTGTGAAGTATTAACTTTGTTACTAATCTCTATCAAACAATTTAGTAAATTATCCTTTGACAGAATATGGAAGAGGTTTTGGATCCTTTTTTAAATATTGTGTGGCCATAAAAATGGAGAAAATGACGACAACTCAGCCTCCCCCTCTCATTTTAGTGTGGTGTCTGGCAATATCATCTCCAAAAGAGGACTCTATAACACAGCATGCTTTCCATTCCAAAATAATTTATTGATCTAATATTCTAAATTTCCTAATTTTATCCACATGGTTTCCTCCATTATCTAAAGTCAAATTAAGAAGTGGTAGACATATCCGAAATCCATCTATTTGTTCAAAGTCTGTGCACCATGCCAAGTGTTCCAGAAGACTTCAGAAGCTTCAGATCTACGCTGGGGTATTGGATATCTCCTCATCTGTTTTATAAGACTTTTTTATAAAGAACAGCCTGAACTTGGTTCAGAAATCAGCAGAGTGTCTGGGGACAAGGAATGAGTAAGGCTAAAATAAAAAGACCCGGAGACTGCAAAAAATACCACCAACACACAGGTATTGGAAACATTGCAATCAATTAGGGAGGGCTTCTCATTTCCACCGCACTAGTTAAGTGAACACAATGCACTATTTAAGATTGTTCCCCACAGAAAAAGCTCATTGGCTTAAGAACAAATAGCACTATACCATATTTCCTATTAACCACTCAATGAATGGCCTGTGACATTTTGAAAATAAGAAGAAACATATTTCTTCTTTCTTATCACTGGTTGCTTCATTTTTGGTACAATATATGCATTTTTCTATGTTGCTATAAACATAAATCAGGATGTTGCTTGGATGCATGACTCACTTAATATGATGATGCTAGATTTCAGAAAGTTTTTCTAAATTTAAGGGAAATGTCTATTTGGATGTCTGAAATAAGCCCTCTGAATTATATTGTAAATTAAACATCCGAAAGTGGAGAAAATGGAATTGTGCTTTAAACAATAAATGCCAAACTTCAGTGTCAAAAAAAAAAATCTGTAAGTGTGTTTGTCAATGTTATACCTTACACTTTGCTATTACTTTTTTTAGCCACATGTGCACCCCTCTGTAAAACCAGATCACTTAATTATAGGAAGCTGATCTATACAACTTCTAGGATGTAGTCCAGAAATGAATAAGTTATGAAACCTTCCATTAAATAAATTAAAGATTTTTAATTTTACTTTAAAACTATAATTCTCAATTTTTGTTAGGTTATGGCATTCATGTTTGGATAATCAATCATCATCATGATTAAATATTTTAAAATTAAACTTGAGTTTAATTAAACTGAAAAGATTCTGTAAAGCCAAGGAGACATCAACCAAAGCAAATAGACAACCTACTCAATGGGTAGGTATATTTGCATATTTTGAATCAGATAAAAGCTTAATAACCAGGATCTATACAGAACTTCAATTAATCCACAAGAAAAAAACCAACAGTCCTTTACATCAATGGGGAAGAGAGATGAACAGAATCTTTTCTAAAGACAATAGACGAGTGGCTAGCAAACACATGAAAAAATGCTCATCATCCCTAATTATTAGAGAAATGTAAATTAAAACCACCCTGAGACGTCATCTAACCCCAGCAAGAATGGCCTATATTACAAAACTTCAAACTGCAGATGCTGGTGCAGATGTGGAGAGAAAGGAACACTTTTACACTGCTGGTGGGACTGCAAACTAATACAACCTTTTTGGAAGGAGGTATGGAGAAACCTCAAAGAACTCAACCTAGACCTCTCGTTTTATCCCTCAGTCCCATTACTGGGCGTCTATCCAGAGGAAGAAAAACCTTTTATCATAAAGACACTGTACCAGGCTGTTTATTGCAGACCAATTTACAATTGCTAAAATATGGAAACAACTTAAATGTCATTCAACCCAGAATTGGATTGTTAAGCTGTGGAATATGTATATCATGGAATATTATTCAGCCATTAAAAGAAAATGCAGATTTTGCAGCATTTGTATTAATCTGGATGGAAGTGGAACACATTATTTTTAGTGAAGCGTCACAGGAATGGAGAAGTATGAATCCTATGTATTCTATTTTAATACCAGGACAATTAATGACAATTAATGACATGGGGAGGCATGGGGGAAAGGCAGAACCAGACAGAGGAGGGAGGGAGTGAGGTAAAGGAAAAGAAGAAAAAAAAAAAAAAAGAAAAGAAAATAAAATAGTGACTAATTCTCGCATAAATTGGATTTATTTAAGTACATTACTTAAACATTAACTTTGAATTCAACTTGTTAATATGTTGTTTAGGATATTGCATCCTCATTTGTAAGTGAAATATGTTTGTAATTTCCCCTTTACAATAATATATTTTCTCCAATTTTAATATCAGGTGTATCCAGATTAAATAGAATGATTTTGAAGTATTTCTTCTTTTTATATTGTCTATAAGATTTGGCATGATCTGTTTTTTGAAATTATCTTTTACTTTTATTTATAAATATTAATTGTCTATTTTTTGAGACTTTGGAAAAAAATAAGAAAATAAAACTCTTTTTAAATTTTGTTATAAAATTTCAGAATCAGAAGGGGGCTCAGAAACTATTGAAGCCATTTCATCATCTTATGGATCAGTAAACTTTGACCAAGAAAAATTGAGTTTTCTAAAATCATGCAACTTATAAATAATGAAACAAAATTGTGACATTCCATCTGACTGGCCCAGCTTATCATTTGCTGGGTATCTTATGGAAGTATTATCCTGGAAGCTTCTAAATATCTAGCATTAATTAGTTATTCCAGGCTATGTTATCAATGGTATACAACATGGAGTCTAAGACTTAATTTATTTCTTTGAAAAGTCTGTATGTGGGTGCTTCTGAATGAGATGAAAAATTCTCTCAGTGGCAGAACTGTGAACATTACATCTCAAAGTTTACTGTAACTGGGTGAAGGGATAACCAGAGAAAGAATTTACAGTAATTTCTAAGTAGCAGGTAGGCTCAGCTACATAATTTGCACTGCCCAGTGCAAAATGAAAATGTGGGACACTTAATGCTCGTTATTAAAGACACAAAAATTATACCTTTCCTTTATTTTATTACTGATGAAACACAATAGGTATGATGGTGATACAGAAGAAAGAATATTAGTTTATATATTGAAAAAAATCATTATAATGGTATGTAATACCATAAAAACAAACCTTTGTTACTGAAATATCATGATTGATCATGGGATTTTTTTCTTTCAATTTTCTGAAAATTCATTTTCTAGGTCAGCAAAATTTTTATTTATAGTAACATTTTACAACTGATATAACTGAAAGTCACATTATTTGTTTTAGGTAAATGTAAGATATCACATAGTTTTGATCATTTTCTTAATTTAATTTTTTATTAAATCATAACTTTATATATTATGGGGTATGATGTGATGATTTGATATACAATGTGGAGTGCTTAAATCAAACTGATTAAGATAACCAGCACCTCCCTTGTTTTTTGTGGTAAGACATTTATAATTTACTCTTTGTTCTTTTGAAATATACCCTTGCCTTGTGCACATTAGGTGAGATCCTACCAAATGCTCTCCCTCATTCTCTCCCCCTCCCATCCTCTCCCTTTCCTCTCCCCTCTTTGTGTTTTATTCTGTGTATGTGATTATATATTGGTTTCATAATAGTATTGAGTACATTGGATACTCCCCCCCCCATTCTTGAGATACTTTACTAAGAAGAATATGTTCCAGCTCCTTCCAGGTAAACATAAAAGATGTGAAGTCTCCATCTTTTTATGGCTGCATAATATTCCATGGTATACATCTACCACAATTTGTTAATCCATTCATGGGTAGATGGGCATTTGGGCTGCTTCCATGACTTGGCAGTCATGAACTGGGCTGCATATTCTGGTGCAAATGTCTTTGTTGTAAAATGATTTTTGTTCATCTGAGTAAATACCTAGTAATGGGCTTAGAGATCAGATGAAAGAGTTGATATTAGTTCCTTGAGAATTCTCCATACTACTTTCCAAAAAGAGTATATTAGTTTGCAATCAATCTTCAGAAAGAAGAATGTTCTATAAGCTTTGACACTTAGAAAAATATCTGATAATTTATTTTTGATTTATATATTTTATTGCATCTAGACCTGATATTTCTCATAGAACATTTTTTTCTAAAAAAGATTGAACTCTTCTTACCAATCAGTTTAATATAAGTTTGATTTTAATTTAAATCTAAATTTATGTGATGGAATTGTCATGTTTCCTTTGGCAGTTCCTATAACTATGGAGGTCATATAAGAAGCAAAGCAGCCTCATAATTTGCACATACATCAAAATTCCCATTTATGTGTTTTATCACTGTATTATCTATATAGGGAAAAATTTATTCTAAAATTGCCTTCCTTGTTAATCACTGGGTCATCCAAAATCATGCTCCTTTTTCTTATAATTCAATAATAAATGTCATTTCTGTTTCCAAGTCTGTGGATATTTGCTTTGCAATGTGGCATCAGTGATCAAAACTGCAGATTATAAGTTCTTTGAATAAAGACTCCACAGAATAACTCCCCAGTATTCTTTATTGCTTTATTGCAATATCCATGTAAGCTTTAATTGTGTAATAATTTACTATTTTTTTTGAGACAGAGTCTCACTCTGTTGCTCTGGGTAGAGTGCTGTGACATCACAGTTCACAGCAACCTCAAACTCTTGGGCTTAAGCGATTCTCTTGCTTCAGCCTCCCAAGTAGCTGGGACTATAGGCACCCGCCACAATGCCCAGCTATTTTTAGAGATGGCATCTCGCTCTTGTTCAAGCTGGTCTGGAACTCCTGAGCTTAAGCAATCCACTGGCTTCAGCCTCCCAGAGTGCTGGGATTGTAGGAGTGAGCCACCGCGTCCGGCCTTGCAATCATTTTCTGATATAGTTTGCTGCTTGACTTCCAGTGGTATCTGTCCCAGAACTTAGACAGGAGAGTCGCATCTCTGCCTTAAGGACAGGCTCTCCCAGCCTCCACCACAGGTCCTGACACCTCAAGCAGAGTATCTTCTTCCTCCATTGTCTTCTGCCCTGACACTTTGCTGTGTCTATAGCACTGGCTGCCTCCAATCTGGTTTCAGGTCCTGGTTTTGTAGCCCTCTTTGGGACCCTATGATGCATTGTATTGTCTCAAAATATTTGCTTGCGTGCCATCCCAACTCACAAACATGAGCAAACATACTCCCCACGAGGTCCTCAAGCCTGAGCCAGCATGTGTTGACTGCTGCTGGACCCGAGCCTTGTGTGTGTACTGCTTCTTAATGAGCCTTAGATGCAAGCTCTAACGTTCTGTTGGGCTTCACTTGAGAAAAAAATTCAAGTCCAGAGAATTTTAATATGATAGAATTTTAATATGATAGAAGCTAAGCATGAAACAAAGCATGGGGCCCTTCTCAGCAGGGGTTCTATGTAACTACTGCACAGATCACATGCTAATGAAGCTGGCTGTGGCAGTAGGTAATGGTTTGATGAGTGGGTCAGTGATTTGGATATACCAAGATGGAAAGAGAAGATAATAATGAAGTTTTGGGAAAGACTACAAATGTTTTCCTACTAATTATCCAAAGTCTGAAAATATTTTCATTACACTAATGCTCATTAGAGAGACTTGACTAGAAAAAGATTTTCAACAAAACATTGATTAAACTGCCCCAGATGTCTGGCTATTTTTTCATTATACAATCTCCTTCTTCTGATGGCACAAAACCAAAGCAATCATAAGAACAGGGATGAGAGTGTTTCAAAAATCAAATATGTCTTCTTCTTTTTCTTCTTCTTCCTTCTTCCTTCCTTCTCCTTCTTTCTCGATTGAATCCCAAATTTTCAGAACAAACCCAATGTTTATTCAATTTATAGTCACTGGGCCACCCATTCATGTGATCAGGCTTAGGCAAGTCTACTATAGACCTAGTACCTATCTAAGAAATAACACTAATTATCTACCAACAGTAGGGCAATAAATTATTTCATACTCATACACTAGTATTAAAACCTTTAAATGCTGATATGTTCTCATGCTAAGCCAATCTTACAAGATACAGAGAGACTTTTAACAAGACTTCTGACTTTTAACAGTCAAGTAATTTGTCTAAGGACACTCAGCTAATAAGTGGTCATACCAAGATTTGAACCCAGAAGCTCTGATTTAACCATTACAATGTTAACCTGATAATCAATACTGGGTTCTAGTACTACCTAGTCTTCCTTTAAATTTATAAGCACACACCTCTAGGTACTCCTAAGTACCAGAAGAGCCTAGCAGATATTCTAGAAAATAATTTTCCCACTCTTCCAATGACTATTTCATTATTCTCCATCCCTCTTTATTGAGTTGATAACCTCAACTTAAATGATCAACTTTAGTTTTCTCCTCTACTATCATGTAACAACTCTCTAATATGATGTAAGACTGCTCTCTTTTCTGGAGCATATCTGTCTTTGTTTAACAAGTATCCCCTCTCCCCACTGAATTATTATTTTCTGTGTTTATATTAGATCAGAATAGAAACAAACTTTAATATATTTTATTTATTTATTTTTCTTTTATTAAGTCATATACACACAGATCATGAATACTTTTATGCTTTTGTGGGGTACAGTGTGTTGATTTTTTAATATAAAATTTGGAATGCTTACATCAAACTAATTAATATAGTGTTCACCTTATTTACTTAATTATTGTGTTAAGACATTTATGTTCTATACTTGGTAGATGTGACTTGTACCCTTACAATATGCTCCATAGGTGTGGTCCCACCATGTACCCTCCCTCTATCAAACCTCTCCCCTCCCCTCCTATCCCTCTCTACTTCTCTCCTTCAATTCTTGAAAAGAATTATTTAGACTTGCTGCATCAATTGCATGATACATTCCACTCAACTAAAGTGTCTTTTATAAAGATGACAAGTGCAAGGTGAATAGCCAAATTTCTGACTATCTTATTTAATGTCTTAACATTTTTATTATTTTATTTTATTTTATTTTACATTTTATTACTTATATTTAATTTTAAGATGGAGTCTCACTCTACCCCCCACCCTGGGGGTTAGAGTGTAGTGGTGTCTTACAGTTCACAGAAACCTCAAACTGCTGCACTCAAGCAATCCTCCTACTTTAGTCTCTTGAGTAGGTGGGACGACAGGTGCTCACTCAGATAATTTTTCTATTTTTGGTAGAGATGAAGTCTCACTCCTGCTCAGGATGGTGTTCCTTAACGTAATCTTAAATAGAATGATCTTTCTTATTAAAATATGCCATCCTTTAAAAAGGTAACTCTCATAGGTGTCATCCCAGATAAGCAGCATAAGAATCACCTGTGGCCACTGAAACAGCAGGCTGAATATTTCTCAAAGTTTGGTTCAGAAATTTGGACTTATGATCACAAACACACATACAAACACAAAGGAAGCATCAAAAAGGTTTAATGATCACAAAATGGGGCTTTCTAGGGAGAGCAGAATGGTTCCCGAGCAGATCTAAAAGGGCAGGATGAGGAGACTGGCTTGGCGTTTTTATCGTAGTTAAGACATGGAAATCAGGAAAGGCTCCCGCACAGGGGCAAAGGTTTTCAGGGTATGAGCTTCCCACCAACACCAAAGAAGGGAGACCTAAGGCTTTCTTATGAGCTTGTCTAGATGTGGGCAGAAGGGGAACAGAGTAAAGTGAAGGGTAAGAGCTATCAGAAGCCAAACACTAAAAAATGTAGTGAGATCCTTTATTCCACCTGAAACTTTAATAAATAAACACAATCTTAGGCTTCATGTCAACTTTACTGAGTCAAGAGCACGAAGTATGGGAACCAATAATCTGTCCTTACAAGCTTTCCAGGAGATTTTGATGTATGTCAAGTATGAGAGCCATGCTGCAGGTATTAATAAAATAGCATTTATGTATTTTTTTTCCTATTTCTTGGCACATGCTTTCTGAGTTTCCTTTATTAGCCCTTTGCTCTGTCTCTTCTCTAAATTAAAATTTTAGCCCTTTGTACTCCATCTAAATTGGTTATAGCAGCTTTAAAATCCATCAAATACATATGACCCTTCTCTGGCTCTTTCCAGGATGTTTCAGTCTTAACACAACTTCCTTCTTGACATCTCTTCTTGGATGCTGGTTAGATAGCCAGATAAATTTAACATAGCTAAAATAGAAAGTGGGTTAAATCCTTAGAAACTCTTCAGAAAAATCTATATATTAATAAATGATCTTGGGCGGCAGCTGTGGCTCAAAGGAGTAGGGTGCCAGCCCCATATGCCAGAGGTGGGGGTTTCAAACCCAGCTCTGGCCAAAAACTGCAAAAAAATAAAAAATAAATGATCTCCATCTTGGAATGTCACATCAGTCTCCATTTGGTTGCTCAGGATCTCAAAGTTATGATATAAAATACAGTTCTAAGGCAGCAGTAAATTTTCCTGGTTCTTCTGTTAAAAGCCATAATCCAACTTATTTTAGTCATCTTGTGCTCCAAGTTTAGTTCAAAACACCCTCATTTTTTGTTTGAATCATCCAGCTGCCTCGTAATTGGCCCACACTGCCTTTGTTCATAATCCCATTGTTTTTTTTTTTTTTTATTAAATCATAGCTGTGTACATTAATGCAATCATGGGGTACATTGTGCTGGTTATATATACAATCTGAAATATTTTCATCAAACTGGTTAACATAGCTTTCACAGCACTCTCTTCATTATTGTGTTAAGACACTTACATTCTACATTTAGTAAATTTACATGTACCCTTGTAAGAACTTCTACACTGCTGGTGGGAATGCAAACTAATACGTTCCTTTTGGAAAGATGTTTGGAGAACACTTAGGGATCCAAAAATAGACCTGTCATTTGATCCTACTATTCTTCTACTAGGTATATATCCAGAAGACCGAAAGTCACATTATAACAAAGATATTTGTACCAGAATGTTTATTGCAGCCCAATTCATAATTGCTAAGTCATGGAAGAAGCCCAAGTGCCTATCAACCCATGAATGGATCAATAAATTGTGGTATATGTACACCATGGAATATTATGCAGCCTTTAAGAGGGTAATCCCATTGAGTCTTTTCTCCAGGAGCAGCCCAAGTGACTATTTTAAAATATAAATTTAATCACAGAACACCTTTGAATTAAAAAGAAAAAAAAAGGCTTTCTTTTTTCTTTTCTTTTCTTTTTTTTTTTTTTAGAGCTCAACAGTTTCACTTTGGTTACAAAAATGCTAGCAATTCCAGAAAATAGATTTCTGTTATAATTAAAGTAAAATTAAAACGCTTTGTGATGTATAAAGATCCTTATTACCTTTGATGTGCTTATGTCTCTCACCTCATCTCCAACATTTCTCAATGCTCCTTACTTATACATTTGTTAATTTAAAGATAAGTTGATTGTCTTTCTAGCTCTGATAAGTGGCTTGAGAGTAAGGATTTCTGTTTTTATTTTGGGTAGTTCTCTTTCCTAACTTATTTTCTTATAAATGAAATTAATCTAACACATATTAGGTAAGGTCTTCTACACTGCTGGGTGTGAATCTAAGACACCTTAGGTAATCAATAAATATTGATGACTAGATGTGCTCTTTTTCAATGGTTTTAGGCAAAACGCTTTTGCAAATGTGTGCATAAAAGTGACGCTGTATGTTCATTGCGCTAAGAAATTGAAAGTAGTTGACATGTTGGTCCGCGACTGCCCTGTCCATGCCCACAGGTTCAGATCAATAGCATTGCCCAGACACAACCTTTGCAGAGTGGCCACCATGTTATATTATGCCGGCGTTGTTACCTGCCACAGCTCAACTAACACAGGTCAAAAGCCTGAGATATGGTCAAACATAAACAAATTTGACTTAGCCTAAGTTTATTATTGCCTCAGAAAATAAGATACTATTTTTCTGGAAATTTAAGGTAAGGGTAGAGAAGAAAGTTAGCAATTGCTACCATATAAAAAAAGAGTAGGCACAGTAAATGGAATGTCACAATATTTGTGACGTGAGACTAAAGATTCATAGATTTCTGCTCTGTTCCTAGTGCTAGCTTGAATCAAGAGCTACCCTTCAGCTTTTCTTTATAGCAGCCAGGCCAAACGTTGCTGTTTCAAATGGAGTGATAGCTGAGCTGAATATCAACCGGGAGGGTTTTGCTACAGGTCACACTGCATTAGGGCATGCGATAAAAGTTGGACGATGAACATCTTATTTAAAAGAAAGGACATTCATAAAAAATCAAACCATAATTTCACTGCACTTTTAGTATAATTTCACTGCATTGAAATAAAACATGTTGTGACAGCAGCTTAGAGAAAAGTCAGTAAGACATCTTTCTACATAGATGGGGCACATAGGAAAGAAGAGGATGAAAATGAAAGGGCAGGGTGGTGCCTATGGCTCAGTAGGTAGGGTGCCAGCCCCATATACCAAGGGTGGTGGGTTCAAACCTGGCCTCAGACAAACTGCAACAAAAATATTGCCGGGTGTTGTGGTGAGCGCCTACAGTCCCAGCTACTCCGGAGGCTGAGGCAAGAGAACCACTTAAGCCCAAGAGCTGGAGGTTGGTGTGAGCTGTGATACCATGACATTCTACCAAGGGTGACAAAGTGAGGCTCTGTCACCAAAAAAAAAAAAAAAAAAAAAAGAAAGAAAGAAAGAAAGAAAGAAAATGAAGGGCAGTTAAAAAGGTTTCTAAGCAGGTGATCAGATATTAGCTAAGATGAAAAAATGGTGAGAAAAAAATGCAAATGTCAAGGCAGTGAAACTAAATTAAAATGGCTTTGAAATGACTAAAGTCAAGTAAAAGTGAAAGGGCGTCACATAGGAGACTTGGCAGGATCCCCCCTGTAGTCATTCATTTGTCAAAAAGAGAATTCATCTTGGTCGCCAGAGAGAATGCGTCTTTTAATAATGGGCACGTTTTGACAGAGTCAATCTTCACAAGCACTCGAATGTTTGTTTTTCTTACATTGAACAACTCTCTGAGGCTTGTGAAACTGTTCTGCAGAACTTCTTAGAAACAAAAGGATATTCTCATTAGACTTGAGGTACTTCCTCTTTGGGCTATGTTGGCAAGGCCTGCTGAGTCTCTTTTATTCTTGTATAGCCTCACAAAACCTGCTTATTATTCTGACTATAACATGGAATCCTAAGGGCTTGTAAAAATGTACACAAAACAAGTAAATGAAGATGGTTGACATTCACCAATATTTTCTTAAGAATTTCGGCTCAAGGGTTATTTCATAAACAAGAGTCAGTAAACTTAGTTCAAACAAAGATATGGCTCACTTCTTTCCACCCAATTGGTGTACTAATTTTTTAGCTGTCATGTGCCAGTGGTTATAGAACTCCCCACAATCTGCAGCCTGTATCCATGTGCTTTTAAATACCCATAAATTTTGGATCTGATTCAAACTCATCTGTAGGTCTGTGGTTTTAATAAACACAGAAATAAATTCAAGAATGCTCATCACTATGTGGCTTATAAATGAAATAAAAGAACTACTTTACTCATCGTAATTTAAAGCAGACTAAGTAACCTTAGGGGAACAAATATCCTGCCATTTCAGAAAATATTTTCAAATGATAAAGTGAAGTTATCAAATTTGTGTATCTGCACAAACACCCCAAGGCACACAGGCAGACACAGTAGAATATATGTTCATTATAGAAATTAATTTAGTTTAGTATTGATTTATTTATTCAGTCAGCAAATATTTATGGAGTGTTTTTATGTGCCGGGGCCTACGCTATAAGATGAGGGAACAAATTATGTAGACTTAGTTCTTCTCTTGAAATCTTTCCATAATGCTCTCTTAGATCACACAGTTTAAAGCTCAGAATAAGAAGTAGCACGAATCACAGCCCCCTTGCTTCAAGAACATAGTCAAATTGTGTAGATAAAATATATGCAAACAAATGGGTATGTACTAATACACATCCCTAGATAATGAGGTTTAAATGAGTGGTGTTACAGAATTACTCTCAGACATATGAGAAGAGGAACAATTCCAGTGTAAATGTGTATGCAAAGGAAAGGTTTCTGGGCAAGTATTTTACTTTCTATGAAAATTAGAGTGACCTCAGATTTTAAAAATGCAAAAAAAACCCCAAAAAGTTCTGGATAAAAGCATTCCAGATGCAAGGAAGGACCATCTACCAAAAGGCAAAGCTATTTGCACAAAAATTATGTTTAATGTACTAGAGATGATAAATATGTTAGGAGAAATTCATTTTCCTTTTAGGATACTTAAGGTAAAATGTAATTGTTAAATTGAGGAAGAAGAGTGTTTTGTATTTTTTCCACATACAAAAGGACATGAGTGTTGGTGCATAGAAACCCATAGGGAAGCGGAACAGGCTAACAGTGATTCAAAAGATACTGAGTCCCTCTTCTGTGCAAGGAGGCATCTTTCCCTTGATAGAAGAAACTGTGGGGCTCCCTCCAACAAGACAATGCTTCCTTTCTTTTTTTTTTTTTTTTTTTTGAGACAGAGCCTCAAGCTGTCCCCCTGGGTAGAGTGCCGTGGCATCACAGCTCACAGCAACCTCCAACTCCTGGGCTCAAGTGAGTCTCCTGCCTCCACCTCCACCTCCCAAGTAGCTGGGACCACAGGTGCCCACCACAACACCCGGCTATTTTTTGGTTGCAGCCGTCATTGTTGTTTGGAGGGCCTGGCTGGATTCGAACCCGCCACCTTAGGTATATGTTTATTTATTTATTTATTTTTGGCCATGTGCCAGACTTCTCACTCAGAGGATAGTGAGTAGACCTCAGTGGAAGAAAAAGTTGAAACCGAGAGAAAATAAATTTCCAGATGAGAGATTTAATTCTTCATAATAAAATTAAATATAAATGATTTAAACATCCAAATTAAGTGACAGAGACTTTCAGATTCGATTTTGTTTTTTAAAAGTAAAAGCCATGATGTCTACAAGGAATTCATTTAAAATATAAAGACATAGGAAGTTTAAAGCAAAAGCAAGGTGATATAATAAAAAGACATTGGCAAAAAGAAAGTTTAACCTGCTATATTTCTTATGAAAAAAGTAGACTTAAGAAAAAAATAAGAAATAAATAGAAGGTCCTAATGACAGCATCAATTCAGGGAGAAAACCTAACAATCTTAAAATATGGATGCTCTAATAATAGAGCTTGAAAAGTCATGAGGCAAACACTGTTGGAACTGAAAGAGAAAATACAAATATACAACCATAGATGTGGATGTAAAGGCTCCAAACAGTAACTGATAGAACTACAGACTAGACACCAAACAATATGCAACAGAGGATAGAAGACTATGATCAGTAACCCAATGCCAAGATTTTATAGATAGAGTTTTATGGAATCTCAGTAACATCTCTTCATTCCGTATTATCTATGGTTGCTTTCACATAACTACAGCAGAAATGAGTAGTTGCAATTGAGACAACATAACCTGTAAGACCTAAATATTTACTATCGGGTCCTTTAAAGCAAAATTACTGACCTTTGATATTTAAGACAGGAACGACACTATCAATCAACTTGACTTTATGAAATATCATCAAGCAGTAACCATATCCAACTGTGTGCACTAAATGGATATGGAACATTCACTAAAATAGATCATATTCTGGGCTATAAAATAAATGTGAATAACATAATTAAAATCATGTATGTTATGTGAACTTTACAGACTTAAAGTGGAAACTAATGGTAGAAATATATTGGAAAAATCTCCAAATATGAGGAAATTAATAAGCAACTTTATTATATTTATTATTTATCTTTATAGGAAAAATGATACATGTGCTATACAAACTCAAAAAGTAGAAAAAGAGAAAGTATTTCTCACTTTGTTTTATGAGTTGTACATAACAAATCTAGACCAATATTTTAAAGACAAAATTATACATAATTTTAAAAAATAAGTACTGAATAGCTTCTGCCTAAAATTCAAAAAAAAGAAGAATAAAAAGGATACCTTCTATTGAAATCTTATTCAACACTGTACGGAAAGTTGGAATCAGCTCAGCAATGAAAGAAAAATGAATATAATACATACAAATTTTATAAAAAGTAAAATTGTCTGCATGACAGGCAACACTATTGTCAATAAAAAATATCAGGAAAAAATCTACAAAGAGTTATTAGCATGAATAAGTGAGTTTACTACAGGTACAGAATGAAAGTTAAATACAAAAAAATCAATTTCATTTGTAAGTATTATAATTAACAATTGGAAATTAAATAAAAATTACTTTCATGATAGTACCAAGAAAACATAATACATATACACAAACACACACATAGTGAGAGCCAAAAAAAAAAAAAAAGATATACATTTTAAGAAAGGAAAAATCTGAATGAAATTTGTAATACTCAAGTCACATTTGATTTCTGCAACTACAAGACATGTTCAGCATGACTTGTATTCATCTTTTAAAAAAGAGGAATAAACTTTATTAAAATTATAATACTTCATATATAATATCAAAGACACAATACCTTTCATAGTAGCACCAAAGAAAATGAAACACATCTAACAATAGATGTTAAGGATCGCCATAAATGGAACTATGAAACCATGAGAAAAGAAATAGCAGAAGACATTAATGGAAGAACTTACCATGCTTGTGGCTAGGAAGAGTCAACATTTTCAATATGGCCATACTTCCTAAGCAATCTACAGATTTAATGCAATCTCCATCAAAGCATCAACTTCATACTTTAAAGAACTTGATAAAGTGGTATTTTGTTGCATATAGAGCCATTAAAAAATGAATATCTAATATAATTATAAGAAATAAATACAAATCTGGAGGCTTCATGTTATCAGACTTCAGGTTATGCTACAAGTTTATTGTGATCAAAACAGTATGGTATTGGCACATAGATTTATGGAATAGAATAGAAAACCTAGAAATGAACCCAGCCACATATCACCATCAGATCTTCAGTAAACCAGACAAAAGCATACACTGCGGAAAAGAATCCCTATTTAATAAATGGTGCTGGGAGAACTGGTTAGCCACATGTAGAAGACTGAAAGTGAATCTGCACCTCTCACTACTTACAAAAATTGACTCTTGGTGGCAAAAGATTTAAATTTAAGACATGAAATAAAAAAATTCTAGAAGGGAGTGTGGGGAAATACTTGGCAGTATTGGGCTGGGAAAAGATTTTATGAGTTTAGCCCACTTGGAAATTGCAGAACACCAAAAATAAATAAATTGGACAGGATTAAGCTAAAAAGCTTCTGCACAGCTAAGGGTACCACAATGTAAATAAACACACAAATTTCAAAATATGCATAGATAACTGCATGCTATGAATCTGACAAATGGCTGATATCTAGAATCTACTGGGAACCCAAATTAATCAACAAGAAAAGAGCAAACAACCCCATTTATAAATGGGCAAGAGACTTGAACAGAACCTTCTCTAAAGATGACAGACAGATGGCCAAAAATCATGAAAAAAATGCTTGTGTCCCTGATCATCAGAGAAATGCAAATCAAAACCACCATGAGATATCACCTAACCCCAGTAATATTAGCTCCAAAACTGTAGTTACTGACAAAGATGTGGAGAAAAGGGAACACTGTTGCACTGCTGGTGGGACTGCAAATTAATAGAACCTTTATAACAGTGGTTCTCAACCTATGGGTTGCTACCCACAGGACCTGTATTAAGGCTGCGGCATTAGGAAGGTTGAGCACCACTGCTGTATAGAAAGAAGTATGGAGAGAATTCTTAAAGAACTGTAAGTCAACCTTTCATCTGAACTGCAGTCCCATCACTAGGTTTCTACCCAGAAGAACAAAAATCATTTTATCCCAAGGACATTTACACCATAATGTTTATTGCCACTCAATTCACAATTGCCAAGATGTGGAAGCAACCCAAGTGCCCATGGACCTGTGAATGCTTAACAAACTACGGTGTATGGATACCATGGAGTACTAGTCACCCATAAGAAAGGATAGACACTTTTCATCTTTTGTATTTACCTGGGTGGAGTTGAAACACACTCTTCTTAGTAAACTATCTAAAGGGTGGGGGGGGGGAAGTGTCCAATATACTCAATACTAATATGAAACCAATATATAAACAATTACATTCCCACAGGGAAATAAAAAAAAAAACACAAGTATAGTCTAGCAAGGGGCGGGGAGAGGTGGGAGAAATAAGGGGGAAGTTGTGGGGGTGACTGGCAGGATGTTCAGCACGACCCCTGGGTGAAGGGCTCAACTACAATTTGAACGTTACTTTAGAAAAGAGAACGATTTAACCTAAATATTTGTACTCTCAAATTACTCTGAAAAAAAAAAAAACCAGAAGGAGAATTATCACAAGTTTCTTATGAAAAATATTAACTTCTGGTAATCTAAATAGGATATTTATTTTAATTGCATCTAAAAAAATCAAACTAAACTTTGTCTTCCTTGATATATACTTTAATGCTTACTTAAGTTCAAATGTATTTCTTTAAGTTTTTGGTACCCCCAAGAAGGAAGTAGAGTACACTCTAAAATAACAATAAAAAGTAAAGTAGAATAAAGACATAAACCAGTAACATAGTCACTTTTTATCATTATCAAGTATTATGCACTGTCCGTAATTGTATGTTCTATACAAACTTAGGACTGGCAGAGCAGTAGGTTCGTTTACAGTAGCAAGTAATGTGTTACACTATGACCTTAGGATGTTACAATGCCACTGGGCAACAGGGACTTTTCAGCTGCATTATACACTTAGGGGACCCCTACCGTATACTTTGTAGTTCTATTGATGTTTCACATGTGTATATTTTAAAGCCATAATATTAGAAATTTCCCATATCTTTAACACCATCAACACAGCACAACACTTGATCTCTCTCTCCAAACTTCACTGTCCCAGTTATTGTTTGTAATTCAGTAACAGTTTAATTCTGTGCTTTTAAACCCACATATTGAACAATATTTTTACAGGTTTACAGTACTCTGTACAATATTTTTACTTTTTTATTTTTTGGCCGGGGCTGGGTTTGAACCCGCCACCTCTGGCATAAGGGCCAGCACCCTACCCGTTTGAGCCACAGGCACTGCCCAATATTTTTAAATTTACTGACATGTTTGCTTTTGATTTCTTTTCCTCAGCACCTCAATTCTCAGAGCTTCCATCTAGAATATATTTTTTTTCTAAATAAGGTAATATTATTAAGATTTAATTCATGGTATACTCTATTTTTGTTCTTCTAAATACTAAAATGTAGGTACTTAAATTTTACTCTAATACTTGAATGTGAGTTAAATAATTGAACTTCTTATGGCATGTTATTTTTGGTAAACATCTTGGCTTCATTTCTTGCTTTTGTGAATTCTGGGGTCAATCTTAAATATGTGCCTGTAGTTAATTTTTTTCTGAGTAAAATTACTGTTAAATAATCACTTTATCTTTAATATTATACTGATATTTTATTACAATGTGCCTTAAGTATTAATCATTTTTTATTTGTTTTGATTGAGATCCATTACATTTTCTATTTTTGAAATTTTATGTGTTTTTAACTCCAGAATATCTTTGCATCTGCAAACCTATTTTATAATTTTACTAACTCTATTTTCCATTATTTACTCTTAATAATTTTCTGTAAGCTGAGTAGCGCCTGTGGCTCAGTGAGTAGGGTGCTGGCCCTATATAGCGAGGGTGGTGGTTTCAAACCTAGCCCCGGGCCAAAATGCAACAAAAAAATAGCCGGGTGTTGCGGAGGGCTCCTGTAGTCCCAAGGAGGCTGAGGCAAGAGAATTGCCTAAGGCCAATCCTCTACTTAGGGTGACAAAGTGAAACTCTATCTCTAAAAAAAAAAATTCTGTAAGCTATTGAAATATGCATTAGTTATTCTTATTTTATTATGTACTGTATGTCTTTATTCTCATTCAACCCTCCACCATGTTCTCTCCTCATGTTCGTATGTATTTGCATTTGTAGCTGACTATGTATCTATCCATATGCTTAAACATTTGGTTTAAAAAACTTTTTCCCATTTAATAATTATTGGCGATCCCTAAAGGTTTTTCTATATCCATATGAATATCTATCAGTATTAACTCTATTAGAAATTAAGAAAATTGTTGAGCTATTTATTAATTTTTGACTTATAATAATTAATTTTAGAATATCAAAAGTAAACCTACTACCTATTAACATAAATGAAAATGTTATTGGAACATTCATATTTTATTAAATATTTTCAAAACAGAAGAATTTCAGTGACAAGAATGGAATTTCTACAAATCTCTTTACTATTTACCTTAACACAAGACAGCTGTTTTTTCATATCTCCCTTTATCAAGCTTTTGCTATATGTCATTTGGGTTGAGTTTGTAAAGAAAACCAAAGTTCGTACAAATATGTAGCTGGAAAAGAGAGAGTGATTTTAATATCATTTTCAGATAACTAGAAATATTTTTTTCTATTACACTAAAATTTGGCAAGTGACAGGTAGTGTCTTAAGGAATAATCCCAATGTGAAATATGGAACCATATCAGTGAACTTTCCATACTGTTACATTCAAATCCATCAGTTTATCTTACAATATAAATATATGCTTTACCTCAGCAATATTATGAGTAGGCCAGTTAGAAAATATTGGTTCATTACGGGATTCAGATTTTCTGAATGTTGACATATTTTATAATACAAACCAAACAAAAACCTTTGTGACTAACACCATTGATCTCATTAGACACGTTTTTTAGAATTCGGAAGCTGTCAAGTTTATGGTGGTGGAGACAAGTTACAAAACATTCTAATTTTCACTCCAAGTCCTACTTTTATTATTGGCAACAAATACTGCCAGCTGTTTTTATGACAGGCTCACATTGTTCATTTTCAAGATAATACTTGTCAAGTAACAAAGTCTGAATAATCATGGTTTGCTTGTCAATTAGTATTTCACAAAAAGATTGTGCTGGATCAGCTAAATTCAAACCACCATACAATCTATTTTTTTTTTAAAACAACTATTAAAGTTCCATATGCAGTACAATGTTTCTTACAATACCCACATCCATGCAATTACAGAAAGCACCAAAAAGACATACAGCCAAGAGTGTGGGTTATAAATGATTATTATTATAATTTTTTATTCTTTCTTCACACTGTTTTTAAATATGATTTGGTCTTTTAATTATTTTGTATTTTAATTGCAAATACGTGATGACAAAAATTATAGTTACTAGTATAGTTTGTTGTTTTCCATCATTCAAAGATGCCAACAGTTTTACACAGCATTGTTTTTGCAAATGTCAACATAGTGGGAAAGCTATAAACTCCCTAATATTGTTATGAAAATAATTTTGACCTCTTGGATGCCTTGAAAGTGTCTAAAAGATCCCAAAATGTCTATAGAAAACTTTTTAAGAACTGTATCACATGGATACCATTTAGATAATAATCTGTAATTTTTTAGTTTAACCCATCTAATAAGTTTTTCTTCAGAAAAAAATTTCTTGTTCTTTTTATATTTTTTATCTATTATATGGTTTCATTTCTTAATCTGCTGTCAGTAACATCTTCTATGTCCTGTGTTCCACAGTTTTAATTTCTGACTTATTTGTTGGTCTCAATCTGTGTTTTTTCATTCTGCTTCTTCTTGCTCATTGTGCCATTCTGTGTGCATGCACTTTTTCTGTTTTATTAAGAGTTCCTAATTTTGGGAATTATCTATATATATACATATATATATATATAGAGAGAGAGAGAGAGGAATGTTTTAAGGTCTGTGTTCAAGGCACTTTCCATGAGAGGATTTGCATTAGCTTTTGCTGAGTAACTGGGAACCATTATAAAACACTTTAATGTATTGGCTTTAATGCTTTAATATAAATTTGATCCTTTAGCAAAAATTTGAGGATGAGTGGGTTAGGCTGGTACTGTGAGGTCATTCCACAACTTTCAGGGGCTTTATCTCGTGGTTACAAATTGTAACCGTTGTTACACACACACACACACACACACACACATATCTTCTCAGAGAGTGGGAAAGAGATCTCTCCACTCAGAGCCAAATTCAAGAAACACAATTTTGTGCTTTTTTCTCTCTTTACTGAGCAGGTATATCTGTGGTCTAACCTTTCATGAAGAGTATAGACTTTTAAAGTCCAAGTTTTTGTCAGCATTTCTCCTCAAACTCCATTTCTCGTGTGGGACTGGGGCGTTTATCCCTCTTTTTAGATAGCCATTAAGCTAAAACTCAAGGCCATGGGGCTTTGAAGCTGTAGTGACAGCTAGCTCACCACGCTGAATCCACGCTTTGGCTCAGTTCATAGACACAGTGTTTCCATGATTTCCCTTCCATTAGTAATACACAGAAGGCACATTTTCCAAATTTTATTTAATCTTTCAGGAGTTTATAGTGGAAGTTTGTTCAGAATTTTCTGATACATTCACCATTTCCTATTGAAGTCACTTCAATCAGGATTCTGCATCTATTACTACATGTTTTTAAAAAAGATAAATTTTCAGATTAGATATTTATATTTCTGGCATCTCATTGCAAGAATCGTCTATAAGTTATAGTTCCCTCCTTCTTAAACAATTCTCATGATTTTTTTCCATCGATGCTGGTTTATTTTCTATAACAATGATTGATCCTTCTCAGACTTTCGATATCTAATTGTCTATCTCATGAAAATACTTTCATGTTTTTGAGAAAACTCAAATTTCATATGGCCCCCCAAACTGATTTACTCCATTCAGGCTTTAACAAAATGTGTTACATTACTATCTTTTACATGCAATATTATGTATGCAGTTTTTGAAACATGCTAATGAACCAAACACCTATTGACCTATACCTAATAAAATCACTAGAATATTATCAACAACATTGACTCTCTACTTTTGTGATCTTTTCCCATTCTTACCTCTCAATGACTACTTTAAAT
Organism: Otolemur garnettii; assembly: GCF_000181295.1. NCBI lineage: Eukaryota > Metazoa > Chordata > Mammalia > Primates > Galagidae > Otolemur > Otolemur garnettii. The sequence goes on along the minus strand of NW_003852400.1, from coordinate 13,653,082 downwards.
TTTTAAATAAATTTTCTCTTTTTTTTATTGTTTTAAAATATATATGCATACCTAAACAATATACATCTTGTGTTTTGGGAGGCTGTATGAAAATTGTATCACAATTTGGGCATTATATGTATGAGTTATTTTCTTCTTAACATTTATAAGACATTTTTGTCTATATAATACTATTCAGTTTTCCACTTATGTATAATATTACATTGTGTGAATATATCATCATTTATTTATTCTCAATCTTGTCAATGGGTTATTGTGTTTTGTACAACATCCTTGCTATTATAAACAACGCTGGAAATTATTTCAGGCTCCACACGGTAATATTTTGTGCTTGGGGATTAGATGACCCTCCTGAGAGTTTGCCAGAGACTAGTCTTTCTAACAATGTATTGAATATGTGAGAGTTTCTGTTACATATAAACCTAGAATTAAAGGGTATGTTAGCTACTACATACCTTCTACTTTATAGTATAATACTAATTTTTTCATATGGTTTGTTTTAATTTATAGCCCAACTAGTAGTTGCTTTCAGCCTTTAAGTAGCTGGGGACACCATATTTTGAAGCCTTCTTTTTTTAAAAAAAAAAAAATATATATATAGGGGAACAGTTATATTGAGCGTTTTGTATTCTTCTGTTAAGAATTGGCTGTCCATATTTTTGTTACTTATTTTATATTGTTTGTTCTTTACTAAAATTGGTTATGATTCCAAGAAGTATTTCCTATATACTGGATACTGATTATTTGATATGATATGTTTCCTAAATAATTTCTGTGTTGCCTTTTCACTTATATATTTTAGCTTTTGTTGCTAACATAACACTATATATGTACATGTACATGTTATATATGTGTGTATACATATGCATGTGTGTATGTGGGTGCATGTATATGTTTACCAATATGGCTGAATGAATATATGTATATATGTATATTCAATATATGTATATTCATATATTCAATATATGTATATTCATATAT
>NW_003852400.1:13524226-13651579 GCF_000181295.1 Otolemur garnettii | reverse complement strand
TCAATATATGTATATTCATATATTCAATATATGTATATTCATATATTCATTCAGCCATATTGGTAAATGCATATATTCATTCAGCCATATTGGTAAATGCATCAGTATTTCTTTAAATTCTTTTAAATGGTTTGAATTTTTTTAAAATCTATTTTTGCTATTCGATTATAAATTCATGGACTCATACACAATAATTATATAGTTCAATGTAGAATCTTCAGTTCATGACAGAGTACTTAAAACAATCAATAAAACACCTGTTGATTGAATAAAGGAGTGACTTAGTCCTTTCATCTATAGAAACCTGTGAGTTAAAAATAGCAATCACTGGCTTAGTCAGTCATTAAGACAAAGTGCTTTTGTGTACAAAGTACCAATCCAGGTGCTTCAGAAAAATGTAGATATACAAGACTTGGCTGTCTGCCCTCTAGGCATTTTTATAGCCAGAGTCCTTTTTTTTCCAAAATTGAACCCATAATCTCTTTATTTAGTCTACTTTGAACAAGAGACTGTTCTCTGAGAGTATTATTTTTAATACCTACAGCTGTTTTTAAATATTTTCAACATTTGTCTCACTGTGTGGCATTTATCATGTAAAACAATTTTAATGTCACTTGCATCTCCAGGAAATTATCTGAAACACCTGCACTTAACTGTACTGAGAATTAGTAAAATTTGCCACATGTTCTGACTACATGAAACACATACATTGAACATTTTCAAAACCCTAACGGTAAAAATCAAAACTTTAAAGTTACTACCTTTATTTATAGTAATTAAGATGTGGAAATTGTATCAGCACAGTTGAACGGAAAACTAGTTTTGCTCTTTTGATCGTGGGAAAGCATCTTACTTTTCTTGGTTTGTTTAAAAAGCTCACCAATGTCTTTTATCCACAGCTCAATAGAATTATTATATGAATAACTACAGAGATCTGGGAATAAGGCCAACACCATGAGGTAAAAAGTTAAAGAGCAGGGAACAGATGAGAGTTTTCCTTTACTGAACATTTCATGTTGCTTGGTTGTATCATGCTGTCCAGAGCCGCCAGAATGGCAGATCAGGCATTCTACCAGCAGAATTCATCTACCTAAACATACAGATATATTTTCAGAATATTCTGAAAAGAGACATAAGAGATTTATTTCATCATTGTCTAATCACAGAACTTACGGTCACTTCATTAATCATGAGGCTGCACTTAGCCAGATAAACCTTCAATAAGCAGGTAACATAATTATGCCCTACACTAAATTTAAGTCAATGTTTACATTTGTATCTTGATCTCTTTTAATCCAGACCCCTACCTGGAATATTGGTAAAAACAAAACAAAACAAAACAGAAAAAACTGTTATATATTTAACACAAGAGTTGCTTACCTACTTACATATAAGTTTTCATTGATTTGCCTTAGATGAGTTATTTACATGTGGAAGAAAAAGAGGGCAACAAATATGTTTAAAAAAGCATAAGTGAAAACACTTATTTTCAGTGAAAGCAGTATTGTTCATATTTTCAGTAAAAGCAGTATTTTTTATACTTTCAGAAAAAAAAAAATTCTTCCTATTCCTTAAGGGATGATGGCAAAGTTTTTCAATAGGGCTAGGGAACTCTCAGAGTAAGATTATTGATGGAATGATCATATAGATAAGACATTTCAGTACAGTATATTAAAATTATGTGTGAAACCATATGCATAAACCATTTAAAATATTACACATATAAAATTACATATAGAGAATATACATACACATCAATCTATACATGCATGTATATAAATATAGAAATATATTTGTGTATATATAGCATATATATACAGACTATATTTGTATTTTGTACTTACATTTGTATTTTGGTCCCTTTTCACCCACACCCCTACCTGGAGTATTGGTTAAAAAAAAAACTGTTATATATTTAACACAAGAGGAACGTACCTACTTGGACATAAGTTTTTATTGATTTGCCTTAGATGAGTTATTACCATATATTTTATAGTATATATATTTTATATATGTATAAATATATATTATATATATAAATCTTTATAAGGAATTGTAATCTTTATACTTTTTTATGTCAGAATATTTTTTGTTCTTTTCTATTTTGTGGAGATAAAAGAAAAAAAAGCAAGGAGAAAAAGAAGCAGAGAGTAGAGAAAAAAGGAAAATTGAATCCCTTTATAGACAAAGAAAAATATTAAGAAGAGTAAAAGGAACATATAATATACAGAAATATATTTGTATATATAAATATGTATGTATATTTTTTTATATATGTACAAATATATATTATAAATATATTGCAGAGCACTATTCACAATAGCTGAAACAGGGAATCAACCTAAGTGTCCATTCATGGATGAATGGTTAAAGAAAATATGACATCTATACCTAATGAAATAGTATTCAGCCATAAAAATGAATGAAATCCTGTCATTTAGATGGAACTGGAGGCAATTGTGTTAAGTGAAAGAAGCCAACTGTATAAAAGCAAATATTATATATTCTCTCTCATATTTAGGAACTAAAAAAAAAAAGGACCACATGAAGATAGAGACTATATTTGTGGCTACCAAAGTCTGGGGAAGGGTAGGGGAAATGGAGAGGAACAAAGAATACAACTGTATTTATTACCTCTGCTCTGCAAACCAAAACATGGTAAAGATGATATATGTATGTTTTACCTCAATAAAAAATTAAAAAGAATAAAAAGAATACAATTGAAGAAAGCAGCAACTACCCTAGGGCTGAGGGAAAAGAAGGAAATAAGTTTCTGTTAATCAGAGCCTGAGAGCTCAGAGGGGGTTCTGTGGACTTGGGGCTGTGAGCCCCGAGTACTGCTGGCAGCTGCTGCTCTCAGCAGGGCAAAGAGAAGCTGGATACCAGAACCAGCCGCCGCTAGGATGAGGCTGACAGGGATAGCAAACAAACTATTAGGTCTTCTTCTTCCTTCTGCTTGCCAGACTTCCTGTGCCGCCTTTCATAGATACAAAAAACAAGGTCATTAATAAAGGTAAAATGTAACTTGCAGATTTTTCACAGCCAGATTTTTTTGGTTTTGTTTTTTTGAGACAAAAACTATATGTAACGGGACACAATTGTAAGAGGGACTTTACCTAACAAATGCAATCAGTGTAACCTGGTTCTTTGTACCCTCAATGAATCCCCAAACAATAAAAAAGAAAAAAGAAAATATTTTCAAATAAATTCAGTGAACACATGAACATTTGCAAACCAAAAAGAAAAAATTACATAGAGACCAGAGGTGTTGGTGCTCCTGGCATGGATAATAAATTCAGAACCCAAACAGTTCAGGTTTTTGTTGTTGTTTTTGTTTTTTTGAGACAGAGCTTCACTCTGTCACCCTGGGTAGAGTGCCATGGCATCATAGTTCACAGCAACCTCATATTTGTGGGCTCAAGTGATTATTTAAACCTCGGCCTGACAAGTAGCTAGAACTATAGGGACTACAAGCACCTGTCATGACCCAACTAGTCCTTCCTTCTTTCCTTCCTTTCTTCCTTCCTTCCTTCTTTCCTTCCTTCCTTCCACTCACTCTCTCTTTTTTCTCTCTCTCTCTTCCTTCCTCCATCGCTCCCTTCCTTTCTAACAGAGTCTCACTATATCACCCTAGATAGAGAGAGTGCTGTAGTGTCACAGCTCACAGCAACCTCAAACTCTTGGGCTAAGTAATTCTTTTGCCTCAGCCTCCCAAGTAGCTGGGACTACAGGTGCCCACCACAAGGCCCATTTATTTATTTATTTATTTAATGTAAAGACAGGGTCTTGCTTTTGCTCAGGCTGGTCTCAAACTTCTGAGCTCAAGCAATCCACCTGCCTTGGCCTCCCAAAGTGCTAGGATTGCAGGTGTGAGCCACCATGTCTCAATTTAAAGCAATTGTTGAGACATGCAGATAAAACCCAGATACTCAGGTATTTGCATATGGCTGTAGCATAGAGAAAATGTTGTTCTTAAAGACAGATATCATTAGGTCATTCATCAGTCATTCATTCATTGAACATCCCACTGTCATACAGACAATAGTAGAACCATGGACTGATTAAGAGTATCCAGATAAATAAGAACATTTGAGGAAAAAGAGCAAAGGATGAGAACCCTGTGATCCCCATTTGTAAAGGCAATATAAAAAGGCTTAGGATACTTACCACTTGCCAGATGTTTGACCTTGCCTGCTTCCTCTCTGTACCTCAATTTCCTTTTTTGTAAAATAAGAATAATAATATTTGCTTCATAGTATTGTTGTGAGGAATGAGAGAATCACCTGCAAGATGCTCAGAATAATGCCAAACACACTGTAGGTGTCCAATTAGTATTAGTTTTTCTGTAGTTACAGGGATGCCCAAAACATCCCAAAAGGGTTAACAAAGTGAATCCTAGCATTTTTAAAGAAAAAATTGGAATTAATACATATGCACTGAATCTATATTATACAGACTTTTTTAAATTGATTTTTGTTCCTTTGTATGGTTGCCCAGGTTGTGCACTGCACAACTCCACGAATGTTATTTACATATACTACCTTGCAATTAGGCTGCTGAGGTAATTCATCACTTGAGTAAAATATATGCTTCTTTTCTGCATAAATGAATACTAAATGTTATTCATGATTCTCCTAATTATACCACCTGTTTTATATTTTATAAGTGAGTGGATCAATGGCAGAATTTTTTAATAGAGAGGTATGCACTCAGATGCATACACATATATGAGTTTTTAACTTAATTTAGTTTCAATAAAATGGTGGTATAAGATATGTTTGGGTGTTAATTCAATGTTTTAAATGCAATAAAGTATTTTATAGGTATGGGGAAACATATATGAGCAAAAATGCATGCAAAAGAATGTATGATGTAAGGTGATAAAATTACTGAGAACTTAGCAAATAAACAATTTCCAAGCTGGAAAAATGATAGTTAGAAAATACAAGGTGGGATTAGCAGATTCATAGTGAATTTTTAAACACTGGCTAATAATAATTCAATTATTTCATAATTCAATATACTTTACAGTATATATTCTTACAAGAGAAATATCTCTATATTCTTACCAGGGAAATATCTTAGTACATTTACATAGTGAAATGCATCTTTTCTTTTATCTTTTTATCAGAATTGTGAGCCACATTTGCATTACTGAATTATCGTGCACTCTGCAGTTTATCTATGGAGACACATACAAAAATTTCAAAAGGAGATAGCCATACTTCAGATATTTTGGTAGTCATAATTCAGATATTTTGGACATAAGAGACCTATGAAGGTTTCTATTTATTACCTTATTCATTATGCAGTACAATATTTTGAGAAATAATTTTTTTATTATCTCAAATTCATCTTCAATCACCTAATATGAATTTCTTTTATTCCAGCTATTTAGGAGTGGGCTATATTTGAACTTCTCATTTTGTTTGACTGATGTAGAAATGTATGAGAAATATGTATGGGAGAAGATGGCTCCTGGCTGAAAGATGGAAATTATAACCAATTTTACCCCTAATCATTTCATCTTTACTCAAATGAAATATAAAAATAGGGCCACATTTAGAAGTATATGATTAAAAATAATGGCTTACTTCTTGTCACTATTTTCCTTAAAAGGGAGAATGTTATAAACCCCGTGGAGAAACAGTAAGGAATCAAAATGATGGAGTATCCTTACAAAGTGGGTAGCTGGGTCCAAATCCACCCCTCTTTTCTTCTCCATCTTGGGGTGGGTCTATCAATTTCACTTTGCTGCAGCCTCATCATAGTGGAAGAAATTATTTTAACAAATGCTTTAAGGCTAAACACTGTTCCATCATAATTTAAATGTCTTGAAATATTTGTTCTGTAGGCCTAAGAAATAAGCTTAATTTTCCATCTGTCATAATTGGGGGTGCAGGCAAACGGCTAACATTGTTTCACCTCATGTTTCTACAAGTCCATATTGTGACCAATATCAAATACATATTCGGTATTACCTGCTATTTTTATTCTGCCTTTATTCGATAGGTCTATGAAACTTAACCCTTAACGCTACATTCTACAAACAATGGTTCAATTGGTTATATATTTTTTAGACTAAAAAGGTCATTGTATATGTGTCTGAGTAATTATTTTAGAAATTAAGATTCAGGTCGACTTTTTTCCTACACGCTACTTATCTCATTTATCCTTATCATAATTTTCTAGAGTGATTAAATGATCGATACATTAACCCTATTGAGAAAACTTTATAAAATGAGGAACAAGAGACGGAGGAATGTGTATACTGTATAATAGTAGTTTGAAAGAACAGAATTATAACATGAAATCTTAGCTATCTTTTTCTATCTTTCCACTTTAGGCACCCAGAAAATTTTACTGTCTGGCTTTTAAAAAAGGCCAAACATGCATAGTAATAGATATGTGGCAAAATGGATATGGAAAGAAAGGTTAGGAAAAAACGATACTGTTTTGAAATCTGAAGGTGAGAACATAAATATAACATAAATATAACATGATGCATGAAAGTGGTGCATCGAGGACGTCCTACAACTCTTTATAAACATCAGTATCAACATAACTTCACAGATTTTATTGCAACTAAGAAGAAACAGTGCCTTGCTTTACTCCATATTCTCTATTACTCTCTAGTTCAGGCAGCATTATAATACCACCTCAGACCATTTCCAGTGTTCATTGAGGACTGTCTATAAAGGCCGGCAAGTAAACTTCATACAATTACTCATAATTGATGTTGGAAGGACAAAACATCAGGCCTGGCTGTGATTCAACTTGACTCACGTGATGAGATTAAACACTAACACATTTGAAGGCCTAAGTACAACTTGGTGAAATTCTTATTACTAGAATGTCAACTTGATTGGTATAATCCTTATCTGTGTATAAATACTGAGTTTCTGAAAGCTACGGGACTTGGCTTAGTTTTCTAAGAGCCCAAATTAGAGTGCCTAGACTGCCCGGAGCCACAGGTTTAAGTCTGTCAACCACCCTTTCCTTCTTCTGAAGCCGATGAATAGGTTCCAAAAGCCATCTGTCCGTGTGAGGTGGGGATCTTTCAATGACACCTTCAAGTCATGTCCTGACTCTACTATGGGGACACTGAAGATTATTCCGTCTGTATTCTTCAACAGTACAACTTTGTTTCTGCAACAATTCTGGGACTGTGACCAAAATACCAGGTGGGCCAGCAACCACCTGATTCCAATGTGGTATTCGGAATTTTTAAATATTTTCATGTGTTTTATTGACACTGGAATTTTTTAAAGGAGATAAAGATAAAAGGAATAATTTTGAACAAACTCCAGGAAGATGACCTTTGATAATAAGATATTTATAAACTACTTTGATCATCCAGTTCACAGTCAAAAAGGAAAAATAAAGCATTAAGTGAGAATATAGGGTGAACTCTTAGGTCAGAAAGGGAATGAGATTTAAGAAAATACAAAATCTCTGGTGCTCAGGGGAGTTTTAATCACTCAGACATCTGTTAGGCAGCTAATGGAACCAGGCGCACACACCTCATTAACGGTAGCCCTCAGTTATTCAGATGACAACATGATAGTCCAGAATAGAAAGAAAAATTTAACCAGTGGGCTAAAACATCTCACTTTCTTTCTTTTTTTTTTTTTTGAAAATCTGAAGGTGAGATCATAAATATAATAGTTTGGTTTTTTTCACAATAAAAGTAAGAGTGCTAGGTGGACGCCTGTGGCTCAAAGGAGTAGGGCGCTGACTCCATATGCTGCAGGTAGGGAGTTCAAACCCATCCCCGGCCAAAAAGAAAAAGTAAGAGTGTTGTCCAAATGAAAGAGCATAGAGTTTATCTTAAATGTGAAGTGTTCAGTAACTTTAAATTATGAGGATGATTAATAAAGAATAACTAGAGAAAGGTTAAGACAATAAATACACTTACCATATAGTCTCACAAGAAGAATCCAAAGTTTCCTTGAAGAAGTGAACCAACAAAAATCATAAAATATATATATACATAAATAAAATCCTCCTTTGGTCAGAAAATATTATTCAATAAGATCAAAATACTTTTCTAAATAACTGTATTTCAGTTATGTAAAAGAATTACCAGTTTTAAAAGTTATTAAGAAAAATAGGAAAATTAGCCAGGTGTTGTGGCGGGTACCTATAGGGCCAACTACTGGAGAGGCTGAGGCAGGTGGATCACTTGACCCAGGGGTTGTGGTCGCTGTGATCATGGCTGATGCCAGGATACTTTAGCTTGGGCAACAGAAGAGACTTTGCCTCAAAAAAAAATGAAAGCCTTATTAAGGAAAAGATGTATTGTAAATAAGTATCAGAGGATTTAGAAGCTTCTAAATTGGGTTCTTACATACTGAGTTTACTGAAAACAAGAGAAAGGTAATAGACCTCGGGGAAGTCATTCCACCTGCCTTGAAATAACTTATACACCAATTAAGCATCATTTCAATGAACACAATTCACTGAAAATATTACCTTTTGTTGACAATGAGTCATAGTTAATTCATACTCAGAAACAATATTTTCATAGTGCTCTTGACTGGAGGGAGCTATTACAGAGTTCTGTGGCTGAGTGCAAGGTACCTTCAGAAAGCAATTTTTCTTTTCTCTAAACCTCTCTCAGTTAGAGGTGAGAACAAAACAGAAATATGAAAACACAGTTCAAGAGAAAATCTGCAGGAGGGAGTAAGCAAGTCTTTTCTTGAAGCCTCCTATACCCACTAAATGCCAAAATATTTAAGAAAGACATGCTTATTTCAGAAACCGTGAACTGTTTGTGGTGAACAAATTTTTCTTTTCTAGTCAGAAAAAAAAAGTGTTTAAAACACATAGCAGTAACAGCTGCTCTCTCTGAATTCCAAAAAGTAGCCAGGAATTCAGGCTATAATTACACATAATGGACATCAATTTGCCCGTCTGGATTTTTCAGTTCGCAGTATTGCAGGAATTTGCAGGTGTTACAACTTCGCCACATTCAGCTCCTGAAAGCTGCAGGAACTGTCAAGTCTACCAACTTCTCACATAGAAAAGTTCAAATAGGCCCCCGAGGTATATCACTAAATGGGTGACTCCTGCTTACAAGGCTGCCACCAGATCGCCAAGACAACGAAGAATATTACAGAGATCACAAAGGAAATGCTCTCACTAATAGACACCAGCAGAAGTGCTCAAAAGAATTCTAGTTCATAACAAAGACATGGAAAGTTGTCTGTTCCCCCCTAATGCTTTAGAAACGTAATTCGGTTAGTCAAGTTTTCTGGGTATTTTGTCTGGTATGCAGCTTACTTCCACCATTAACTTGTAAGAACCTCAAAGACAAGGAGTGAGATTTATATAATGATGACTTTATTTATGAACCAAAATTTGATATGAACATCTATGATATAGTGACTAAATATTTTTATTCACGACTGGGCATGGTAGCTCATGCCTGTAATCTCAGCACTCTGAGAGTCTAAGGTGGGCAAATTGCTTGAGCTCAGAGGTTCAAGACCAACCTTAAGAAGAGCTAGACCCTATCTCTACTAAAAATAGAAAACCTAGCTAGGCATAGTGGCAGAAGCCTGTAGTCCCAGCTACGTCAGGGGCTAAGGCAAGAAGAGTGCTCAAGCCCAAGTGTTTGAGGTTGCTGCAAGCTATGATGCTACCATACTCTTTCGATGGTGACAAAGTGAGACTTTATCTCAAAAATAAATAGATAAACAAACAAATGAATATTTTAATCTGATATGTCTTGGAAGTTCCTCCTAACTCCTAGCACCATTTCTGCCATATAAGCACTCGTTAAAAAAAGTTCTGAATGAATAACTATGATGGTGATTAAAGTCCTAGTTCACTTAATTTGAATTAAACTGTTTTTCCAACTTTAGAGCTATGTTCTGTATACACAAGTTAGAAATATTTCCTGGATTTCTAAGTTTTAAATAAGAAGTTGCATACAAGAAGCATTCATCATTTTCTGCCATTCTATCAAAATGAATTAAACTATTGACAAAAAGATGATGGTAGGAATCTACATTTAAATGAAGCTTCAACAGGTGCACAATGCATGAAAAAACTTAAATTATCCCAAACTTATTGAAATATCATAATAAAGGGCAAAATATAAAATTTGTATATTACTCCATAAATATAACGTAGGTATATTTCTATAAGAGCAAGAAGTCTAGTGGCAAAACATGGTACAAATTGTTCAATGGTAGGTAAAATAAACTACAGCTGGATCTAACGTTTATACAGTTAAGTAAAATTGGGAAAAAGTCATTCATAGATTTTCTTCGATTCAAAATTTAACATCATTTGTTTAATAATTCCTACTTTGTTATTGCATTAATTGAGTACTACATACAGAATGGGTTTTAAATCCCAATCAGTTTATTATGTCCACCTAACATTCAAACAAATGATTAATTCAATTGAGCCAACTTAATTAATTAGTCAATCAGTTTCAGTAGTGAAAAATAATTAGGTGGATCAATTAAGTAGTTAGTTCAGCAGGAACATTCCAAGAGCCAAATATTAACATTGTGTAAATTTTATTATACTCACAGAGTCACCTAATTTGGACATAGATATTTAGTGGGTTTCTACCATAATGGTTCTTTTCTTTGGACATAAGAGGAGTTCCATGTTTTCTTTTGTTTTTTCATTAAATGAACCCTTTATTTTTAAAGGCATTTTCTGTAGTGTGTATTTTAGGTTCAGAGTCCCAAAATAACTTACTGGTATAAAAGTTGTAAACTCCTACCCATTAGTTACTAACAGTCCATGTTGGAAAATAAAATTAGCAGGTTTAAGAGAAGGTTGTTAACCACCCGTCTGTTCCTGTGTACGTATTGGAATTCCGCGGGAAGTAAAACAACTGCTCTTTTTATCAGGGGTCCAGTTTTCATCTAATGGAAAGAGTGGGAAGTTTAACTGCTATTCCTTAACCTCTAACTAATAAATCCTGCTTATTCAGTATAATATTTAGGTAGATGAGCCTTTTCTTTTATAAGATAAATATGCTATTATTTTAAGTTCATTTATAAAACAGAAGAACCTTTCGTAAAAGGCAGCTTTTGCTTTTATAATTTAACAGTTTCTCCAAGCTTCACAGTTACCCATAGTCTAAATGTTCGTTTTTGTTTGTCCCCACCCCCACCTTCCACAATGTGTTGGTTATTAAGCTAATGTTTTTCATCTTCACATCCTTCTTTCTGAACTTTTCAATGTGAGGCTGAGTCAGAGACTGTGAGAATCTCATTTCTCACTTACTACCTGTCTCCTGTCGGGTTTTAATAGAGGAATATAGAAAATGTGGAAGAGAGTCGGGACTGGGCTCCTGTTTGCTTCGTGTTCCTGCAGTAGCTCTTTGCTTCCAGTTTGCAGCTTTTGTTCCACGCTTCTAGAAACTGTCCTCACCGAGTCCCCTCACAAATAACAGCAACAATTGTCTGGCTGCCTCTGCTCAGAGGCCACAGTCTCAGTTGTGCAGGGGTCCCCCTCGGAGCCCCAGAAGCACCAGCACTGACTGAGCAGTGCACTTTTTTAGAAGTGTGGGTCCCAGCGCTGCAGACAGGGACCCTCCCTCAAGTTCCAGTTCCCTGTTCAATCTCAACCTCCGTCCTTTGTTTTTCCAGCCCTAGTGTAACCGTTTCCTTCAACTGCTGCCTTTATCATATCTCAATGTTCTCCATTTGCCTTTTCTATTCTCTAATATCTGCAAACAATTTCTTAGCATTTTTCTCTATTAAAATATATCTGGTGTATATTTTCCTGACGAGACCCTGACTAACATCCTCACTAATCATGACACATCACTTGGTGATCTTTCTTAAGAGGAAGGCAATATACAGTAAGATTTAAGTAAACTGTATCTCACATAGGTTTTAAAGTCAATCATTTAATTGAATGACTATATAGATGTTATTTCATTTTTACTACATTAGACCTAATGGTGAATCAAGTAATGAAAACAAAATGTAAAACTGGAATACATTTTAAAGATCACCTGGCCTGGTCCTCATGCCCCGGCAACACAGTGTTTTTAGGGATTTTCATAGCCCGCATGAAAAACCCATAAAATACTGACATATTTAATTATCTCATATGAACTTGAAACACTTTTACCAGCAAAAATATGGCTATATTATTACAGTGCCCAATAAATTATATCCTAAAGTACACAAGAAAAGATTGTATCATAGCATGATTTAGTATTTTCAGAAACTTCCATATTATTTAAGCATTGATTCAAATGTCCTGTACTTTACTGGTATTTGTCAATAGATATGAGGTTTAAATAAAAAGTCTAAGAACTTTTAGAACCATTATTAAGAAAAATAATCTTAACATTAAAAAATCATATGATTTTTTCAATTGTAGTAGAAGAAATAACCAAATTCAGCCCTCAGACTTGAAAATCATCTCAAGGATTTAGTTTAATGCCTTCATGTTATAAAGAGCCTGTCTTTAAAATGAAATATAGTCACTAAATTACATGGTCAAAATAGAAGAAAGCTACTTCTATCATGCTGTAAATATTTATTGATGGTATAGAATATGATTGATATATATTTTTAACTTTAGATCATTTATAAAAGTTGCCTGGCCGTTTAGGGTTAAATTTGGAAAAACATTGATAGCTCACAAAGCATATCTCTCAATTTGTAAAGTGATTTGAAAAAGAATAAATTGTACCTGAATTTAAAAAGAAAACAATTTGGCTTACTCGGAGGATGCTCTTCTGAGCAGTGTGAATACCCATGAGAAGGAACTGAGACACGTTTTGTAATAACATAAAATCTCAACAATGGAAATGCCATTATAATTAGCTCTAATCTTCAAAAAGCATACACAACATAGTTTAACTTTGTTGGATTTATAGATAAAATTTAAAGTCATTATTTTTTAAAGGAAATAAATACAATTCTGCATTTACTATCTGATTTGCTCCATCATGGTGATCAAGGGAGGTCAGCAGGATGCAGAATGACCACCTCAGCCTCTATCAAGGATGTCAAGGTTCCAGCCAGACTCAAACCAGCCCCATAGCTCATTTCTGCCTTTTATTTTATCGTGTAGTTTTTTGAAGCGACCTCTAACATAGCATATATTTGTACATCTGTCTAACTCTTTGGACTCTTCAAGGACAGAAGTGGCATTTTTTTCTCAATACCTCCTGTGCCTAGAAAATAACATTGAAGAAGAGAAAAATATTAAGAATAGCATCTGGAATAAATATTTTCTGGGTATAACACTCCTTCAAAATAAGTCTTCCTGAATTTCCTGAAAGTCTTTTTCATTTTTTCCAAGGTAATAGGACATTTTCCTATGAACTCCATGAATTTTCTATTGGTCACGACTAATTTTTATTATTAAAAACCCCTCTTCTCAAATAGAAATAAGTGGATTGACATTAACATTACTTGTTTAATTTCCTAAACTATCAACATAATTAACAGTAGTTTTTAAAGGGCATATTGAATCATTCAGTAAAGTTGATATTGGATATGAGTTTGTGGTCATGAAATTAGAATAACCAGCCATCATGTTTAAAAGAGAGAAGCCAGCCAGACTATGAGTCTGAAATAACATCTGAACATTGTATTTTTACCGACCCCAGCAGATATTTAAGCATTTGAAAGTACACGCACATAAAGTAACTTTACTATTAACTCCTTTAGTAGAAATTGTAGCTAATTCTGTTTCATTCTAGCACTATCATAAAGCCATAGCATATTGACTTATAAACAGCAGGTCATCCACCAATATTCATATGTGGGTCACTAAGAAAGTTTCAAGATACACAAAAATCAAGAAATGTAAAATCCACATGGATAGAAACAAGGAAGCCCTCTCAGCAACACCAATAAACCAAGCAGGTTTGAAGTTGCACAGGAGAATCAGATAGGACCTTGTTAGCTGTTTCTTGGAAGTGAATAATGGACTATAAAAAGCCTGTCTTGAAACTTTCATAGCAACACATGTATGTAGTATGAATGGGATGAAATGTACTGGGGTATTTTAGAATAAAAGAAATAATTAATCCCAACTAAAATAAGGTGACTAGAGACCGAAAGTTTTTACCTGGAATAATTGCATGTGTCTTGATGGAGGTAGAGATTAATAATTTTAAAACCATACTAATGGTAACCAAATAATGCTTACTTCAAAAAATTAAATTTTTGTACTTGCCATGCAAAGAAGGCAGATGAATAAACCACAAATTTTAATTTCTTTTGGAGGGGGGAACTTAAAAGGCAAGGCAACGGTATAAAAGGAAAACTGGTTCAATACTCATGTGGCAATTCTGTGATCAACCTTGGTCATCTTGAATTGTTCTACAAATTAAATGGAAATGCTGACCAAGTGCTCGAGAGAAGGCTTTGTGGGTACATATTAGCCCTAGAAAATAATACTCTGTCACACAAGTTCGTTTTAGATGATACATATGTGAAATTAAATCATGATGTTTCCTATCAGCAAGCACAAAACCACACAGATTTCCAAATTCAGGTGCTTATAAAAACAAATCTGAAAAAAGCAACATTAATTTTAAAGCCTGTTGAGCTACATGTAGCAATTGCAGCAATTGCAAATTATGGGAATAGTTTCAGCTTTATAGGCTTACAAAATGGAAAGTGATCAGGGCTCTAGGCCTGGGTTTTTTAGAAGGCTTTTCCAAATAGTTCAGCATTGGAAAATAAAATCCAGTGCTCCCATTTACCTGAACATGCTCCAAACAAGAGCTAAATGTTTATATAAAAAATCCAAAATATAGTGATTTAATGTCTCCCTTACACAAAGGACTTCTGTGGTAAGACTAACTCTTTATATTCAATTTACACTAAATCCTCAAAGACAAAACAATAAGGTAAGTTATTCTCATCACTTCATAATGCCCAATATGCGAGAAATATTTTGACTGTTATTAAATGAACTAGAAGACGTTGCAGTGTAGAATCCAAAATGTAATTTTAAAAGTAGTAAAAGGGCAAAAAATGTCATTTTCATTATTTAATTGACATAGTTCCTCAACCTTGGTACTGCACTAAGTCAATTTAGTCCCAGTAAAATAAATGGCATGTGGGATCATGTCATTTTCTTTATAGAAGTTATATGCTAGCCGAGAGGAAGAAAGTATATACTCATATGAGCAGTAAATAAACGTTAGAAAAGCAAAAACGCAGGTGGTTAAGAAAGAGTATAACGAGATGATAAGCTTGAGAGCTACATGACGAAGGGCCATCAGAAAAATGTACCTTTGAGCACACGTTTCTATTGTTGAGACGGGAAAGACCAAAAGCCACCAGGCCTGAATCTGAGGAACTTGTCCAGAGCTAAAATCGAAAGTGAAAATTTTCAGTAACCATTTCACTACTTAACTAGCTCAATCACAAGTCATTCTTCACTACAATAGTGGTATTTGTGTACTGGGAAATGTCCTGTGACGTGTTGAGCTGTCAAATGTCAGCAATTCATTTTCAAAGGACTCCATTAAGTGAAATATTTATTTTTTCTCTCTATTTGTACATATAAATAGAGAGAAAAATTAAAGAAAAGATAAACCTTGTAAACGGTTTACAATTGCTGCTTATTAAAGATATGTTCAGGAGTACTATAACCATTTTTTCAATTTTCCTGTCAATTTAAATTTTTTTCTAAATAAAAAGTTGAGGGAGAAGGAACTTACAAAAAAAGAAAAAAAGACATAGAGGCCAGATACCGTGGACCATGCCGATAATCCCAACACAGGAGGAGAGAGCCAGGCAGGAGAATCTTTTGAGGCCAGGAGTTCTAGACCAGCCTGGGCAACAGAGTGAGAACTCTGCCTTTACAAAATAAAAATTAAAAAAAGATAGTGGGGCATAGCAGGCAGCCCTGTAGTCCCAGATATAAGGAAGGCTGCAGCAGGAGGATTGCATAGTCCCAGGAGTTCAAGGCTGCGGTGAGCTGTGAAGGTGCTACTGCATGCTACCCAAGGCCATAGAGTGAGCCTCTCTCTCAAAAAAAAAAAAAACAAGAAAAACCCTCAACTAGTCCATCCATTCACACGCTAATAGCCAATAATCACATAAACTTTTTTAGAATAAGAGTTTTTCAGTGAAATTTTTCTGTGACAGACCTTTATTTTAGCACAAAACCATTTTTATGTCCAGCAACATAACACATTCCACTATATCCAGATAACAATGTACCACACTCTTAGAGTAGGGGAGACAGGCAGAAGTAAGAGTCTGCTAAATATCTGCAGCAGACCCTATTTTGACCCTATGTTTTGATGGGTCTTTGGCTGCACTGCCTGTTGATATCGCCCATAACTTCACCCACTTCTCTGCTCCTCTCTTGTTGTTTTAACATCCTCCAGTGCTTCAGTTATAAGTCCACAGTCTATTCATGACATTACCTGTAGATTCTTTATCTTACTTTCCCGGCTCTGTTCCTTCCTCCCAGTCTGACTTTCTTTTCTCCCCTTTATTGTCTTTAGTGTAGCAAACATAACCTGAAAACGCTGGTCGTCTTTTGCCAAACCCATTTCTTGTAGAAGTTTTTATTTTTCTCTCTACTCTCTCCATCACTGCATGGTTCCCCTAAAAGTGGGATGTTCCACACTTCCGTGACTTTGGAACTGCTTTTACTTCAAATGTACTACTCTATAAACCTATCTGTACACTATCTCTACTAAACCCATTATTTATAATAGATTTTAAAGAAGGTTTTTTCCAACAGTTTCCCACTCACTTCAGAGCTATCTATTTCATAATTCCAAAAAATCCAGTATCACTGTTTTTAAATGGATCTCTCTATTTTAAAATGAAACTGTTTCGAAGCATGGCCCTTGTCTAATTCACTACACATGGATAGCACTAAGCGCCCTGTGTGTCATAGACAGCTGGGAATAAATGCTTGTTGAAATGGTGAGTGAATTTAATAAGCAGGACTAAAATTATCTGATCATTTTTAAGATTACTGTTAACATAGATTTTTGCTTATTATGAAAAAAATTTAAATATATGGCATTTGTTTAAAAATATTTCTTTAACACCTACTGTGTCCTGGTCTAGAGTTGTTGCTAAGTATGAAGAGATGAAAAAAAATGCATGTCATCAGTGAGGTTGAGGTCAAGAAGCAAAGACAGATAAACGGTATTAGACTAATATGTGCTTTGATAAGATATGGAAATGATGTTACAATATCAAACAAGGGGATGCCCATGATAGGCTGGAGTTAGAAGAGGAATATAAATGATAACTTTCTTTAAAAAGTGATGAAATTGTGAGATTTAGAATGAGTCGAAATTACCTAAATGGAAGTGATAAGAGGTAGACTTAATCAGGAAATGACCCTGTAAAATTTCCATCACGGGAAGATGACTCTCTGAGTCATCTTGAGAAGATGCTAAGAAAAAATATATACTATGAGAGTATTGACTAGGGAAAAAAAAAAGAAAGAAAGAAAGTTTGTGGATTTGAAATAATGCATTTGTAGTAACAATGGGAAATGAGAATTTATTTATAAAAATTCCAGAAAATAGGATAGGAAGAATATGATGTATGGTTGTTAAAAGGATAAAACAAAATTTGGGAAGACGCTTTAGTTTCTGTCATGTACATTAAGGTGTCTGTTTACTTATTTATTCCATTAAGTGCAAAAACATAGGTTAAGTAGCAGGTATGGAGAGGAAGACTTTGATTTTGAACATGTTGGATCTTTGATGCCAGTGAACATTAAAATGCCAACTCCAAAACCCAGACAATGATTTACATTTGAAGTGCACATTGATGGACTTTCAGTGTGTAAGTGGTGATTCTCTTTTTAGAGAATGACTTCACCAAGGGAGAATACTAAGTACTAAAGTGATCAAAGTAGGATCCCTGGAAAACTTCAACAAGTAAAGAATGAATATAGGAAATGATACTGAGAATCCATAAAGATAGAAGCAACACATTCATCTAGTAGACCTACCTCTAATCCAAGGCAAAAGAGAGATTTAAAGGGGTTATGGACTAATCATAAAATATGCTTGCCAAACCACCAACCAAACAATACTTTTATGAATCATCTAAAAGTTACCTCTGATTATATATTCTCATTTCTTTAGTTTGTTATTGATTTTATTGTGTTGTTCTTAATGAAGCAATATATTTTTATCTGATTTTCTCCATTAAATAATTTCATACTCAGAGTAATAACTGAAAGAGATATTCACCAAATGGCAAATGATAGGGGATTTCTGTTTGGGCGTGTGTCATTGTTTTTTGAGTTGTGGTATTGATTTTCAACTTTTATGTGTGTCTTGAATTTCCCATGCATGTATATTATAAAGAGAAATAAGAAAGTAGAGAAAATAAATATTTTTATAAAAATAAGAAGGAAAGAAGTTAGGGTATTCTTTTACAATATAGACATAAGTTCAACATAAAAAACTATATTTTGTGGCTATTCTATTTGCAATATTCAATAGTTTAGTTTTCCAAGTTATTTCACTTGTTCTATACAGTACAGTGTTATTTTATTTATTTTTTTGAAACAGAGTCTCACCATGTGGCCCTTGGTAGAGTGCTATGGCATCACAGCTCACAGCAAACTCAAACTCTTGGGTTTAAGCGATACTCTTGCCTCAGCCTCTCAAGTAGCTGGGACTACAGGTGCCCACCACAACACCCAGCTATTTTTTTGTTGCAATTTTCATTGTTGTTTAGCTGGCCTGGGCCAGGTGCAAACCCACCAGCCCTGTGAGGTATGTGGCCAGCACCCTACCCACTGAACTATGGGCACTGAGCCTGTACAGTGTTATTTTTAATTGAGATACAATTAACTGTCATTAAAATGCTCTGTATCGATTGCTCCAGTCAATATGCTGTGACAAACGCATGCACAGTATAAGCAACAAACCCATGAAAATGTTGAACATTAATGACCAAGTCCCAAGAAAGTACTCTTATGTCACTATCACAATTAATTTGGGAACAAAGTTTGCAATAGTCATATTTCCCTACGAGATTATCCAGTTGTTTATCAGCATTTGTTAAACTTGTTCTCTTTTCTTCATTGGATTTTCTTGGCATCATAGATGTGTTTTTTCTTTTTTTTCTTGCCTGTATTTGGATTTAGAGAAATGAATTCATTCTGTACTCTTTTGTTTCCAGAATCATTTGTTTACATAATATTCTGAGATGTTCCTGTTTTTTGAGTGTTCAGCAGTTCATTCCTTTTTTTTTCTTTTGAACAGTTCTAAGTATATTATGTTGTGTGGCTATACACAATTTGTTGACCACTTCATTGTTGATGGACATTTGGATTGTTTTAAATAAGGGGTTATTTTGAATAAGGCTACAAACTTCCTTGTAAAAGTTTTTGTGTGGATATAGTTCATCCCTTTTTGGTAAATATCGAAAGTTGAATTGCTGGGTTGTATAGCAGATGTATACTCAATTCTACAAGAATGCAGGCATTTCTCCAATGTGATTCATGAGCTTACTTTCTTGCCAAAAATATATGAAAGTCACTGAAATCTACACCAACCTTGGTGTTGTCAGTCACTTTTGTTTGTCATTTTACTAGGTCTAAAGTGTATTATATTGTTATTTTAATCTATATTTCCTTGATGGCTAATAATGCTGACCATCTCTTAATGCACTTATATTTGTAAAGCATTCATTCCAGTCTTTTGACCATTTTGGATACTGTTCAACTATTTATTCTTAATTGTGGAAGTTCTTTATGTCTTTTGGATGTAAGTTCTTTGTTTTAAATATTTCCTTTAGTCTGTCACTTGTTTATTCATTTCCTTAATGGCATCTTTTCATATCAGAAAAGTTTTGATTTTAATAAATTCCACTGTCTCATTTTTTCTTTTAAGATTAGTACTTTTTGTGTCCTATCCAAGAAGTATTCTTTCAGACTAAATGTAAGAAGACACTTTTTATGTTTCCACTGGTTTTGTGATTCTGGGTTTTATGTATAGGTCACCAATTCATCTCGAATTTGTTTTGGGGTCTAGCCCACACTAGTAATTTTTCCCTTCTTGAATATACAGTTTTTCAACAGCATTTGCTAAACATGGTATCTTTTCCTCCTTGAATTTTCTTGGCATATTTTATTATAAAATGACACCACATATGTTGATTCATTTCTGAATTCTTTATAACTCTTTATTTGTTATATTGATTTATTTACTCGTCTGGATGACAACATCACACTTTCTCTATGGTTGTGTTTTAGTAAACCTCCAATTCAGGTAGTATAACTTTTAATACACCAGTGGTAATATAAATATAAAAAAGATCGCACAATTTCTTTTTACGATTGTGGCTATTTTAGAACATTTTCCCTGCATATAATTTTAAAATCATCTTCCCTATTTCTTC
Organism: Otolemur garnettii; assembly: GCF_000181295.1. NCBI lineage: Eukaryota > Metazoa > Chordata > Mammalia > Primates > Galagidae > Otolemur > Otolemur garnettii. The sequence goes on along the minus strand of NW_003852400.1, from coordinate 13,631,225 downwards.
AAAGAAGCCTGCTGAAATTTTGATTGAAGTTGTGGGTGAATTTATGTATCAATTTAGAAAGAACTGACATAATAGAGTTATCCAATCGGTAGATACGGCTCACCTCTGCTTTTACTTAGGTCTGTAATTTATCTTCGCAATGTTTGGTAGGTGTCAGCATCAAGGTTTTATCTTCTATTAGCATCATCCCTACCCATCAGATATCTCTTCATGCTACTATTAAAGGATATTTTAAAAGAATTGTCTAATTGTTCATTGCTGCTAGATATAGCAAAACAATTGATCCTTATTTTGATCTTGTATCCTGTGATCTTAAGTTTACTTATTATTTGAAGTAGTTTTAAATGCTTTAGATTTTCTCTGTATAAATCAAGGCATTGATGACTAATGAGTCTTACTTCTTTTAATTCTTTATTTCTAATTCTTGCCTAATTGTAAAGAGCATAAAACCCTTCACATTATAATCTATGGGAAATATTTAATATTTCTCAATTAATCAAGATATTATTAAAAATGTCTTTATATATCTCCTTTATTAGAATAAAAAAGTTCTTTTCTATTACGTTTGCTGGGACAAATTTTCCATTATAAAGAGTTACTGTTTCATTAATATGATTACAAATGGTTTTTCTCTTTAATTCTAATGAAGTTTGTTGTATTGATTATGCTGAATTTGGGGAATAACTCCACTTGGTTATTTTGTTTTATCCACTTCCTATATTGTTTTACCTAATTCACAACATTTCACTAAGGATTTTTACGTTTATGAAGCATTATCAACCCAGGAGTTTCTGTTTGTGTAATCCTGTTGGCATGTGCCAACGTGAGGGCACCATTGGTCTCATAGGTGCACTTGCCTGTGAAGTCAATAAATAATAACGATTTATCAAATTATAAATATTTACGAAATATCCATATATTTATAAATATTCTTCAATCGCTATGGAAACTTTTATAATTGTAATTCACAATTTGGAACTGCACTAAAGAATTGCTAAAAGTTATTTCCAAAATCCAAGGTTGAACTTGAGAGGCTGTTTTATGTTAGTTTTATTTAAGCATTCCATATTGTATATTAAATCATCATATTGAATCCCATGAAGGTATAAAGTTATGATTGAATAAAACTTAAGTAATAAAATGATCCCACATTACCAAAACTGCAGTTTCATAGTCTGCATCTTCCTGTCTTTCTCTTTGAAGATGTGTGTGGTCAGCTGCCTTCATGGTAATAATCTTATTAAGCAAAAAAGAATATTCTGAATTTTAAAACTCGCTTAGAATTGCAGATTTTCTGTGCTTAAGGGAGGCAGACTCTGGCAGAGCACATGCCCCTAAGTCAGCAAACACAGACCAAATGAACAACAAATGCAGCCCTCTAGAATTAATTTGACAGGAGACCTCCCAAATCTTGCTCCCCAAGAGATGAGAGGGAAACGACAGCTCTCTTCAACAGGAGTTAAGTCCTTTTCACGAAATTGTTCAAAGGTTTCTCTAGAATGTGGACTTCTAAAAAAAAAGTCATCTACATACCACAGACACTATAAAATTAAAGAAAACACTAAAATTTATCTTTAAGCCAGAACCTGCCCAGAACTGTAAGTTAATTATTTCAAATAATAACAGGAGCACACTTGAGGCTTTTAAGCAGAAAAAAGTATTCAGAAGCACGGTCTGCTCTGCTTTATTTCTTTTTAAACTGAAGTATATTAACCATGACAGGTGAAGCAGGGCTTGTGGGAGATGAGCCAGAGGTGTGGTGACAGCCTGGTATTCACAGTGGATGTATAGATGCGCCTCAGGCATCTGTTTTATATACTGTACATTTTGGAAGCTAGTAACACAGCATCTTTCCTTATATTTTACTGGATACGGTAAGATGAATGTATCCCACCAGAAATGTGAGGTGGACCAGCCGTTTATATAGATGGAATGCCAGAATTCCAAGGAAGGAAATCTTCAGCGAGGGGTGAATCACTGCTGTTAGCAGGAACATATGTGTTGGGCTCTCCTTTCCCGATTCCCCAGTACCATGTACGGGACTGATTTACTAGGAATGTATATACTGAATTATCCTCTTGCTAAAAGAACTCAGATATTTCTCACCAAGTAGAACTCTCACGTTCCATCAAGGTTAACTAAACTTTGATGCACACATAAACTATTATAAGGCAGAAGCCACAGGAAGCATTAGTTAATCACTTATAACTTGGAAGGGGGAGTTAGACATTTCCTAACTAACCAATCTGTTATTATCTCTTATCTGTAGGTAACATGGCTGTAATTGTTAATCTATGCGTGGGAGAAAGAGAGATTTATTTAAGAAATAAGAAAAATGAGAGACCTCAAAGAGAGTGAAAGACAGAGGAGGTGGGCGGGGGGAGAGAGAATATGACACTTTGGAAGGGGTCAAAAGTGACTAAGCAGCACAGAAAATGTCTTGGCGATATAAGGGAGAAATATGGTGAGGAAAGTCTACAAAGACATTAGATTGAGAAAAGAAATGCTCCATCAACTTTCCTTACTATTCAAAGTTCTAGCAGCAGTCCCCAACTTTTTTAGCATTGGGGACCATTTTCATGGACAATTTTTCCACCGACCAGGGTTGTGGGCAGGTTAGTTTTAGTTATGAGTCTGCTAGGGATGGATTGAATATGGTCTCTGTGTAGTCAAACCCCTTTGCTAATGATAATCTGTATTTGAGCCTCAGCTCCACTTCAGATCATCAAGCATTCCCTTCTCAAAAGGATCTGGCAACCTTGTTCCCTGTCACGAAGTTTACAAGACAACTCCCACTCCTCTGAGACTCTAACTCCCCCGCCAATCCAATAGGCGGAGGAGATCAGGCAGGGCTGTGGGGGATGGAGAGTGGATGTCAATACAGATGAAGCTTCACCCACCATCCTGCCACTCAGCTGCTGTACCACCCGTTTCCTAACAGGCCAGGGACTAGTACCACTCTGCAGCCAGGGGTTGGCACCACAATTCTATCCTATGAATGACAAATTTTACAAAATTAACTGACCCAAGTATACAACTCAGAACAAGTTTTGCCAGAGGTTTTGGGGGAACTTAATCTGAAGCCTGGTCAGCAGATAGATACTTGGCAACATACAGCAAAAGTGTACGATGTTTTCATAATCAGTTGCACAGAATGGCAAAATGATGTACATAAGCAAGTTGAGAGCAAGAATGAAGATACTGATACGATGTTCATTATTTAGTGTTCTTTTGGGATGACAAAATTAGCTATGCAAGGAAATTCTACATTCAAATATTCTCAAAATTTCTCCTAATACAGGATAATAGACAATTATGGGCTATTTTTGATAAAAACAATTAGCATGAAAGTACATTTGCCAGAAATATTTTATTATGGGTTTTGAAAACCCTAAATATCTATGTTCCAAAATGTTTTTAATTTTTGCCATTGTTATCTGTCCACCCCATTCAACTAGTGTGAAATCTCATAAATCACATTTATACTAGAATGTCATCTTCAGTAAAACTACACAACAGGTTCCAAGATCTGCCAGCCCTAAAATATAACCAGAGTGTGCACACATGATGTGGATCAAGGGGTTTCACAGAGGCCAAGTTGGCTTAGTTTTTGAAAGTCAAATTACCATCATTTGGTCAAGTCATATATTAGGTTTCAAGCATCAGTGCATTGTGTTTTATTAATATATGTTGCCTAAAACAGCCCTTTAAAGAAGGTAAAAACAAAAAATCATAAAAACCTGAGTATAAACCACCTGACATTTTATAAAGTTAAAAATGCAAATCTTGACCTCTGAGAATTCAGGTTCCTGCAGACCATTAAGTGCCAAAACCAAGGCTAAGACCATAGAGGAGAAGAGAAGGCAATAATTTTTTTTAATCTACATTTAGATTACATTTTTCTTCCTGAAAATTCATATAAGCTCTGATTCGTGATGCTTTAGTTTTGATAGACTAGGACACACCCAAGAAATACATGGTGCAGTATCTAGTACTGTGGACATATGACAACCACACATTTTATTAGGTACTATTATACACTATTGCAGGAGAAAGAGAGAGGGAGAGAGAGACTCTGACTCTCCTGCCATTACACTTAAAGATCATGGAACTTTAGTGAGCATGATCCAGGCGGTCTTTATCTACTCCAGGCCCCTCAGGATAAGGTAAAATGAGTGGCAAAGATTTGTATAATCTATTACACTGTACTGTTAGTTTAGGAAATTTTATAAGTTGATTTCGAATAAAAATAATAACCATTGTGCTGGCTCCATCCTTGAGTCTTCAGCCTACCCTGATAGCAGTGGTAGCTTTAGTGAATTACTCCTTAGCTATCAACGACCAGGGTGGAAATTTATAAGAGTGAATTGAGATTCTTATTCTCCCATAAAGTTGATTATATTGTTGCCTTTAGCATATTTGTGTTTCTTAGAAGAAATATTAAGTTATTTTTAGAATAATAGCAGAGTTTATCTCCTAGACATTTATAATACGTCCATAAGTAAGTCACTAATTTAAGCAGCATTTTTAGCTTTTTTTTTTCCAACATGGAAGTAAATATATTAGAAATATGTAAGAGATTGATTTCTCTGGATCAAATGAAAATTTATACAAAATGCTTTGCATATACACTCCTTACATATTACAATTACTATTAATGTATATTACCATAAAAAGAGATAAAATGGATACTATTTATTGAGTCTTCACTATGTGTTAATGCTGTCAATAGTTTCAAAAATTTGTATTTTATTTTTACCATAATTCTACGATTACATCTATAATGTTATCAGCATAATAAATAGTATTGTTGATAAAATTATCATGTGAGTCACATATATCATTTAAAATTTTCTAGTAGCCACAATTTAAAAAAGTAGAATGAAATGGGCAAAATTAAGAGTAATAGTATATTTTAATCCACACAAAACTTCAAAATATTATCATTTTAACATATATTGAATATTTAACAATATTGATATTTTCCTTTTAAAAAAGATTCTAAGTTTCCACAAAGTATATACTGTACATTTACAGCGTATCTCAATTTGGACCAGCCACATTTCAAGTATTTTATAGCTACATCTGTCTAGTGGCTACCACAGTAAACAATGTAGACTATAGAGAAAAGCAAAGCTTATAAAATTTAAGAAACATACCCAAGATCACCAAATTAGAAACAGGGGCAGACTTTAGGTTCAGACTAAAGCTATCTGACTTTAAAGTCTAGGGAGATTAACCAGTAAGCATACTGTACTAACTTTTCTTTAAAGATGATAAAATCCTAATGTGGCATGGATCTGAGTTATAGTAAGTAGGTATGCTTTGGCCACGTCAGGGTACATGTGACTAACTGGTAGCACCTGAATGCTATTTGCACAAGTGATTGAAGACTGTCTTCCAAAATAACTCAGCCAGAAGAAAGCAAGTCACTTACAATAATCTTCTATGAATACTAAGCACCTAAAATTCGGAGAGAGAAGGGATTTGTATGAAACCAAATGTCTTCTTTTTATATTTTTCTGTGGATTCAAAACACATGGAGTTATGCCTAAGTCCTAAGGATATGGATTGTCAACCAACAAAACCGTAATCTGTTTCAGCAACATTTTGAGACCCAGTTACACGAACAACTCTGCTCTAGTACATAGCAGAGGACAAATATATTTCATTCTAAAATATCCTAGCTATTTATACATATTTGGGACTTTAGTACCCTGGTATCTAAAGGAGGAGTAGGTGGCAAGTAAGTATGTGACAGAAGTGAAATTTGGGAGAGGAATAATGACATACATGGGAATAAAAATGCCAGATAAACTATTAAGTTCTAACCAGCACAACATGCTGTACAGTAGACAGGGTGGATAATGGAAAATGCATCAGAAGAAGAGAATACACAAAAGAAAGATGTTATTTTTTAGATGACAGAATATTTAAAAAATATATAAGACATAGCTCATGGAATAGTGGCATGACTTTGGTGGCAGATGACTTAGAACTACAATTCAAAGTAACCTCAGAACAATAGAAATATTCATGTAAGTGGAAAAACCAGAAGTAATGCTGGGTTCAGGTTGTTTTGATCTAGGGGCCATGATCTTTTCAGAACTGCAACTCCTGTTCCCTGTGGCTCTCTCAGCTCTGTCTCACTCTGAGAGTTTTATTTCTTTCTTACTTTAGAAAAAAGGAATTGCATGCATTCTGATCCATATATAGGTGAGCAAGAACATTGCTTCCACAGATTTTTACCAAAAATAATGACACTGATTCTAACTGAAACTTCTTAGATTATGCACCCAATACTGTGAGGTAAGGATAATAGTATAGACTTTCTCCTGGATTAGGGTGAGGAATAGACCAACCAAAGGCTGTCAAAGGCATTCATATATATATATATAAAGTGTAAGTATTCCCACAAATACCTAGACAGTGGTTCTTTTTAGGGAAATATAAACTACATTATTAATTGGGTAAAGATCCATGGAGTAGAGATGAGCTGAATTTTTAACTGCTGCATTATGTGTTTTACATTTATTTATATTTTATCATACATGTAACTTACATAATACATACATGATTTTAACTTATATGTAGTTTCATTATAAATGTTTTTAAATATACAGAAAATTGAATAATTTTACACTGATCGCCTTTATTGTACTACTTAGATTTCATAAAACCATGTAGACATTTTACTGTGTTTGCTTTATTGCATATCTACTTGCCTATTAATTCTTCTATCTGTTGCTCCATCATTATCTACGCATTTAAAAGTTGTAGTGGAGATAAGATCAAGGTGGCCAACTAGATATTGTTAACATGTGTCTATTCTGTGGAGAGGAAGCAGAATAGTGATTAGATTCTCACATATAGAATAGATTGTCTAGGAGAGAATTCAAAGATTCACCAGGGAAGTGATGAGAAGCACTGAAAGTAGATAAGGTGAGGGTTCAGGGTAACTTGCCTGGCTAGGGACTTGGGAGGAGCTGGGAGAAGCTTCTGAACACAAGAGAAAAGTAACAGAGAATCCTCCAGGTCCACATAATCCAAGGCATTTTTTTAATAATTTTGGCTACAAGACAACTCCCTTACTCATGCAAGTCTTGAGTTTAATTTGGGGAGCTGCTTGGACTTTGCAGATATATTACTCCAGAAAGGGACCTACGTGGTTTCCCACAAGCATTAGAGACAAGAGTGGCCAGGGATCATTTGAAGCTATTATGTACAAGTATATGCTCGCAGACCAGAAAAGCAGAAATTTTCAGAAGTTTTCAAAACTTTCCACCTTCTGCCACTGAGTCAAGAAGAAATTAAACTTCTGAATAGACTGATAATAAGTAGAGAGATTACATCTTGCTGGTAATTAATAAAATCTCCCCCAAACAAAAAGCTCATGACTGAATGGGTGACAATTGGATTCTTCCAGATATTCGAAGAAGAACTGGTATCTATCCTACTGAAACTCTTCCAACAGATAAAGAAGGAGGAAATCATCCCTAACTGATTCCATGAAGCCACTATCATCTAATGTCAAAGCCAGGAAAGGATGCAACAAAAGTAGAAAAATGCAGACCAATATCTCTTATTAGCAGTCATGCAAACATCCTCAATGAAATACTAACAAACTGAACCCAATAGCACATTGATAGGCTGATTCACCATGATCAAGTGAGTTTCCTCCCAGAGATGCAAGAATAGTTCAGCACACATAAGTCAATAAATGTGACTCAACATATAAACAGAAAATTTAAAAACCCACGTAATCATCTTGACAGATGCAGAAAAAGCATTCGATAAAGTTCTTTATCTCTTCATGATAAAAATCCTCAACAAATTTAGTACAGAAAGACCATACCTCAAAATAACAACCATAAATGATAAATGCACAGCCAACATCATAGTGAATGAGGAAAAGTAAAAAGCATTTCCTCTAAGAACTGGAACAAGCCAAAAATGTCCACTTTCATCACTTTTATTTAACATAGTACTGAAAATCCTGTCTAGAGAAATTAGACAAGAGAAAAAAAGGAGAGCATTTAAGCTGGAAAAGAGAAAGTCAAATTATCTCTCTATGCTCCTGATTTAATTTTATACATAGAAAATCTAAAGGAATCCTCTACAAGACTGCTAGGTTTGATCAACGAATTCAGGAAAGTCTAAGGTTGAATATCAATATACAAAAACCAATAGCATTTCTTTACACCAACAATGACCAAGCTGAGACCCAAATCAAGAAATCAATCTCATTTAAAATAGCTGCAAAAAAAAATAAAACATGTAGGAATAAATTTAGCCAAAAGATCTCTACAAGGAGCACTATAAATCACTGATGAAAGAAATTATACATGACACAAGTAAATGATTAAACATCTCATGTTCATGGATCAGAAGAATCAATATGGTTAAAAAGACCTTACTATGAAAAGTGATTTAAAGATTCAGTGTGATTCCTATCAAAACACCAAAGTAATTTTTTAAAGACCTAGAATACATAATCCTAAACTTCCTACGGAACCAAAAAAGAGCCTGAATAGCCAGAGTAATCCTAAATAAAAAGTACAAAACTTGGAGGCATCACATTACATGAATTGACATTATACTACAGGCTATAACAACAAAAAAAAGCATGATATTGGCATAATATAAATCAATAGGCCAGAATAGAAAATCCAGATATAAAACCATATATCTAAAAATAACTGACCTTCAACAAAGCAGACAAAAAGATACACTGGGGAAAGGACACACGGTTTAAGAAATGGTGTTGGGAAAATGGAATAGGAATATGCAGAAGAATGAAGCTGGATCCCTTTTTCTCCCACATTAAAAAAATGACTCAAAATGGATTAAAGATGTAAGATTTGAAACCAAAAAAGAAATTATGAAAAAAAGAAAACTAAGAAACACTCTTCTGTAGATTGGCCTAGGCAAAGAATTTAGGACTACACCAAAAGCAAATGCTACAGAATCAAAAAATAGAAAAATGGTACTTAAACTAAAAAGCTTCTGCAAAGCAAAAATACTGATCAACAGAGCAAATAGACAACCTACTAAACAGGAGAAAATATTTACAAACCATGTGTCTGACAAAGGTCTCATATCCAGAATTTAAAAGGAATTCAAACAGGTCAGCAAGAAAAAGACATTCTTATTCAAATGTGAGCAAATGACAAGACCAGGCATATTTCAAAAGAAGATACAGAAATGGCCAAGAAACATGTGAAAAATGCTCAGTATTGCTAATCATCAGAGAAATGCAAGCCAAAACAAAATGAGATGCTCCAATTAAAATGGCTATTGTTAAAAAGTTAAAAAAAAATGCACTAGTGGCACAGATGTGGTGAAAGGAAACACTTATACACTTTTGGTAGAAATGTGAATCAGTACAACCACTACCAAGATTGGTATGGAGATTTCTCAAAGAACTAAAAGTAGATCTATTACTTGGTCCAACAGTTCCACTACTAGGCATCAATCCAGAGAAAAGTAAATATTAAATGAAAAAGATAACTACACTTGTATGTTTATTAAGCATAATTCACAATCACAAAGATTTGAAATAATCTAAGTGCCTATCAACCAATGAATGGGTAAAAAAATATATATTAGATATCATACACGCACACACCTTGGAGTATTACTCAGTGATAAAAAAGAATGAAATACTAAGAAAATGCCTTGAAGACTATGTTAACCAGTCTGGTGAAAATATTTCAAATTGCATATAAAATCAGCACACTGTACCCCATGACTGCATTAATGTGCACAGCTATGATTTAATATAAAAAATATAAATTAATTAATTTTTAAAAAGGAAAGAATGAAATAAGGTCTTGTGTAGCAACTTGAATGAAATGGGATGCCGTTATCTAAATGAAGTAACTGAAGAACAAAAAAATAAATGCTCCATAACCTCACATATAAGTGGGAGCTAAACTATGGCAATGCAAGGACACATAAAGTGGCAGAATGGAGACTCACGAGGCAGGGCAGGGATGAAAATTGCCCATGGGTTCAATGTACACTACTCAGGTGATGACTACACTAACAGCTCAGCTCATCTTCCTACTAATCCAATATATGCACGTAATGGAATTCAACTCTAACCCTCTAAATTCATTAACATTTAAATCGGAAAAAAATGTTGATGTTATAGGTATCAGTTCATTTCACCTTTTATATTTCAGTATTTTTAACCAGAATTAAATATTGCCTTATGACTTAGGTAAGATTTATAAAAATGAAACACACTACTTATGAAAGCATCATTTTCTGTATTTTGACAAGAATAATACTTACATAACTCCAACTCCTGTGAATGGTTATCATCACCACCCTAGAAAGTCCTCTTTTGCCTCTTTGCAGCAGTGAATCTAATCTCACAATCCCCTAGGGGCAACCACTCTTCTAATCATTTTCTACCATAGATTATTTTTTCCCATTCTCAAACTCCATATAGGAGATATATATAATGCGTTCTTTTGTAAAGGACTTTGTTCACTTAGCCTATGGTGTATGTACCACTCAGTAGTTTTGACCTCTTTATTGGTGAGTAGGTGCTTCTTTTTGGTCTCCCTATAGTGCTTCTCAATATTCAAAAGTATTTTGTTCACATGTTATGATTATTATCTGAAAAGACCTTACATGTAAAGTCTTATATATAATCACTGACTTCATGATATAAAATATATGATGGTGGATTTTTTTCTAATGGGTGTGTTGAGTTTAACTCAGCTGATTCCAGTCTCTTACCTAGTGCTTTTGGGAACTACATGCTGATATTAGTGAATCAGCTATGCTGTTGAAACCATGCTATATTCTATAAGAGCCCCACTGGTCCATAAACTTACTAAAATCATGATTTTCTCCTTGCTTACAACTATACTCCAAACATTTGCTTTATTTGAGGCTATTCTATATGCATCATAATAAAAATGTCCTATCCCAAATCTTTTCATTCTCACAAAGAAAATTATTCTCTAAATACTTCTGATCTATTTTTCTATCCTTTATTTCTTCCCAAATATATCCTTCCACACATAAGCTGGGTTTGGCCCTGATTTTCTGTTTTTCTTTGGGTAAGGAAACAGTAGTAAATGTTCCATCATTGCCTAAAAAATTTTTGCTTATTTATTCTTTTTTAAAATTTCATTTAAGCAGAGTCTCACTCTCTTGCCCCCTGCAAACTCCATATCATGGGCTCACGCTGTCTTCTGTCTGCCTCAGTATCCCACAGGCTGGAACTACAGGGACAGGCCACCACTCCTGGCTATTTTTTAATTTTTGTAGAGATGATGGTCTTGCTATGTCACTCAGCCGATCTTAAACTACTGGCCTCAAGTGATCCTCCTGCCTCAGCCTCCCAAAGAGCTAGGATTCCTGGTGTGAGCCACTGTGCTTGGCCAACCTTGTTTACTCTTGTTTCTGTATCACGTCATGAAGTTATGCTGAAGCTAATCTGCCTAAAAGGCATTATGCTCATGTACCAAAGACAAACAATGTAAGTTGTCCTAGTAGTCAACCCAGAAATCCTAGATAAGACTATCCTATTTTAGTCAATAGGCAATCATGTTTCAGACGTGTAAGGAAGTCCAGGGGAGAATAAAAGATCCTCCTATAGATCTCTAACACTTGCTGAGCTAAATAAATGATCACTGTTATGAGTCACTGAGTTAGAGGTGGTTTGTAATACTATAACATGCCAATATATAACTGAAAAATCATGAAGGAAGGTAAATTATCTAGTTGGCATTGATTTCCAATAGTCATGTCTGTAGATTGAAGGAAGCTTATCAATAGAGCATCATATCTTGAAAGATTTGGTGTTTGTTTTGTTTTGTTTTGTTTTAATGGGCTTAGAATGCCTGTTTTCACAATCACGCTAAATTACGTCTTCTAATTAAGCTTGTTTCAACAATAATGATGTTTTCATTCTTCATCTGCTAACTTATTTTGCATCTCATTTGGTCCAAACTCAAGAAAAGCAAGCGTAGAACTAGTGAGTGGATTCCTTCAGTACCTCAGCAATGACAGCAGAGAAACTGATTGACAAAAAGCAAAAGCCTAGTTCCATAAAAAAGTTAATATTATGGAGAAGACCAAGTAGAAGTGTAAAAGCAAAATAATGTGCCACCATGTGAAAACAAACAGCTTCAGTAGACCATAAAACAAATGGCAGGACTCTCTGGAGTCTAGTTCAGTGCTCAGATTTTACAAAGAAGGAAACTGAAACCAAAGAGCTCATGTGACATGCTTAATGTCACATCGCAAGTTTTGTATAAAAGTAGAGACCTGAATTTAATTTGTTGCTGTTTGTGTTCTAGAAAAGCAGTGGAGTGTTGTGGAAAGAAAAAGAAATGTGGTATCAGAAGACCAGGAATTGAGTTCCAGCAACTCTTACTCAATACGTTGGGCTCAGATACTAGGGAGGGGACGTGAAGGGAACAGAAACGGAATAACAAACTTAACTCAGTTCCAGGAAAGCTAATTGAAGGAGGATAAATTAAAATTGGCCAGGTGAAGCTTACATAGGCAGATCACTCAGGTGGAAGAAATCTATGAAGGAACAAAATATGTCTAAACGTGTGGAATCTACTGAAAAAAAAGAGAAATTGTGCGACTAAATCATGCAAGGAGTAGCAAGAGGTGAAACCACCGTAAGTAAGAGTCAAGCCATGGATTTGGACATCAGAGAACCATTGAAAACTTTTTAGCAGGGGGATTACATTGCTTGATTTATGGTTCAGTTAGAATAATCAGGCTGCCTCGAGAAAAAGACCAACAACCTAGGGAGAGAGGATCGACATCTAGAGCAGTGCAACACAGTAAGGAGAGAAAGGAAATGACAGATTAGAGAAACTGTGTATTTAGAAAATGGTTACTTTATTATTCTTCTAGTCAATTATATCAAATTATTTTCTCTAATTTTTTAAATAAAAATTCAGTGAGAACTGGTGACTCCAAGAGCAAGGCTTTTCTCCCCTATTTCCTCTCCCGGCCCACTCATCTGATCTGTTGATCATAATAAGTGGAATACTCCCATTTTTTGGAGTGAGCTCAGTCAAAAATATTACTTCACTCATCTTTGCACTAAAAGGACTGTTGAAATCAGAAACGTTCATATTTTAAAAAAATAGAAATCCAGAAAAATAAGATGCTAGTATAGCTTGGGCAACACATAATATCAGATGATTTCCAAAAATATAATTGATTCAGCATACTAGTAAAGTTTATTCTGGCAATAAAATAGCATTTCTCTTTTTTTTTTATCATACTTTAAATTCTGTTTTAGTGCCTAGAATAGCAAACGTCTGTGGCTACATAACACTGACATTAAAGAACAGATAGACATGATTATCTTCACACGTATAGCAAGCAGACTGTGCAGACAGCCAAGATTCCTCTTATTTGTACAGACAACTCTATGAAGGTTTTTGCTTCCCAAAGTAAACACAAGAGAGTACAATTACAAAGGGGCATTAAGAAATGGGACCACAACATGTGATAGGAACTATGATTTGATCATAATTCATGGATTTCATGAATTAATATCTTTAGACACATCATCTATGAATATACTATTTAGGTATATCATCTATTAATGTTCCTGTTAATAGAAAATAGTCATGGAAAGGTAGAACTATAAAAAAATTTTCTAGTGGTTTTCAAATTATAAGATTGAGAGCCTGCTACTCCGTAACATAAAATGGGCTAATTTTTCCTTTGGGAAAAAGGAAAAAGACTTTTGAATCTTTGACTCAAGATTATAACCCCAGGTCTTCTTCCTCATATAGTTCAACTTCTACAATATTGTTTGGTCACCTTTTAGCACTTTAATAAGGATTAGCTTATCCAGTTTTAGAGAATTAATAAATGACATTCAAGGATTTATTCAGAACGTAGACTGTTCAAAACCTTAGTTTTTTAATGACTTCTTCACTTCCATTACCAACAGTTCAAAGTGAAACCAAATACATCTTCTGCAATAACTACGTTTCCATTGTTTTGTGAACGCCTCATGGGCTGGAAGACTTCCAGACAGTCACATTACTTTCTTGGGTAATGACTCCTCTGGGTCAGGATCTGAAAGGCACACTTGGATTTGTCCAATATTGCTATCGGCCTAGTTTTCTGCCCACTATAAATTTTGTTTGTTTGTTTTTGTGTTCACTTTTGTTATGTGTATCAAATTACTACTTTTATCAATTTCAGTGTGCATAAAAAGTTAAAAGTAATTAATAATTGTTAATAATTTGCATGCCTGCTGTTGTAAGCATAAGAGGGCATACAAAAACGCTTCAGCTTTTAAAAAGAAAGGAAGAGACACATGTTCACTGAACTTCAGAGTTCCTCCAAGGTGCCAAGCCACAGCTGAATCAAAAACGGATGTTGGGATTCCATAATCCACTAACCCTCTTAGACACATTAGAAGGGGGAAGAGTTCAAAAGCATATGGCTGTTATTTTCAAATAAGATGGTTGCATCTACCTATGTAAAGTAACGTTTTGTTTTGTTTCTCCTAAGTTATAAGAGGATGATTAACCACATTTACTTAAATTAAATTGCATCATTACATTAAATTAGACCTAGTAACCCTGTGCTTACCTTTCATAATATTGATTCTCCTGAAAGATATTATTTCTTGACAAATCTAAGAAAAAAGTTTATATGTATATAAAACAACATAAAACCTTACAGCTTGCCTTGTTTCTATGAACAGCAACATTGTCAATGTTGATCTTCAAAAAAATCACTCCATCCCAGAAATAAGCAATATTTTTTACACTGCTCAAACTGTTAACATGAGCTTCTGCACTACGGATCTGATCTGAAGTCCCTGGACCATGTCACAAAGTTCTGAGTTTATTTTAATTATTTATAAGCTCTTTACATATTTTCACAACTTAACCAATTAAAAGATTTTACTGCAAGTGAAGGCGACTTTGACCCAAACTGTTTTTTGAAAAATGAAACAGGGGGAAAGATTTATCAGCATATTTTGTTTTCTATTGCTGATATGACAATCTCCCACAAAGGTGGTGATTTAGGACAGCACAAATTTGTTCTTACCATTTGGTAGTTAGTCTCTGGCTTAAGGGGTCTCATTGGCCTAAAACCAAGTTGTCATCAGGCTGTTTCTTTTAGGAGCCTCTAGGAAAATATCCGTTTTCTTGTGTTCAGCTTCTAAAGGTGTTTCAGAAGAAACCTAGGACAGTTGGGAACATCTACCACCCAAACTGAGAGGGAATCGAGAGATCAAAAATGACTCAGACAAGGTGAGATTGCTGAGACGGTATGTTTACCAGGGGCCTCTTTACAGGGTGACTGCTCCTGGTGGTGCAGGAATTCCTTCCACAGGAGTTTTCTCACACACAAAAACGTCATCTTCTCACTGGTAGTGTTGCCTCAAATCCCTTGCCAATGAATGACCAGAACTTTGATGTTGTGCCATCGCTTGTTTGCAGTGAGCGAGTCATAAAGTGCAGTACCGTCATCACCAGCTGCTGTACTGCCCATGTTATGTTCACGATGTTCCAATTACCCACTGGGAGATTTCAGTATTATAATCAGCTAAAGGGCAACTTTAGTATAGGACCACTACAGCAACCAGAGCCAGTCTGTGTCATCTTTTCAAGACAAGAAAGTGCAGAGGTGCCCCCAAACATTCCCTTATCCAGTAAGTATCTTGGTCTCCACCTGGTCTACCTTGTGTCTTCCTTGTCACAACTCTGTGGATCAGGCAGGCTTCTGTTTCTGTTATGTTGTGGGAAACTTGCATTTTTCCCTGAAGAGCCTTCTCACATTTCCATTATCATGGTGTCTTTCTTCCCCTTCAAGGACAATAGTATTGCAACTTTCTGACCATTATTCCTAGTTGCATAACCCCTGACTCTCTGCTTCTGCCTCTCCTCTTCCTCATTTTTTTTTTTTGAGACAAAGTCTCACTCTATTGCCTAGGCTAGTGTGCTGTGGCATCATCACAACTCACAGCAACACAACTCACTTGAGCGCCTAGGCTCAAGTGATCCTCCTGCCAAAGCGTCCCCAATAGGCAACCCCCATGTCGCCTGCCATGACGTCCAGCTAATTGTTCTATTTTTGGTAGAAATAGGGTCTCACACTTGCTCAGGCTGATCTCAAACTCCTGCAGTCAAGTGATCCTGCTGTTTCAGCCTCCCAGACTGCTTAGGAATACAGGCTGTGCCATTGCACCTAGCATGCTCTTCCCCATTTATGAAGCCTTGCGATTACATTGGGCACAGATGATTCTGAATAATCTCTTTATTGTGAGTTCATCAGAGTATCTGCTTTAAATCCATCTGCATCCTTAACTACCCTTTGCTATATAACCTAACAAAATCACAAGTTCAAGAGATTAAAACCTGGACAGTAGGCTATTACTCTGCCTAGCCCGCTTATATTCCTAATGATTCCTGTGAATTGAATTAGTCAGACAGGTCCATTGAGAATATTTGTATAAATGGCACCAAGACCAAATGTCTCTATTAACTTCTTGGATATTCCTCAGCGTGAAGACCTTCTATTCCCTAGTGTGGATGCAGCAGCTCTTTATTCACCACCTGTCCCGTTCTCTTGTAAAGGGTGTGCCCATTCCTCTTCACAAAAATAAAAGTCTCAATTTAATGTCTTTGGCTTTGATAGCCTTGCTTGAGTCCTATTATTAATGTGATCACTATTCCTGGAGGTTTTAAGCCTTAAATTATGGGCCCTCTTTGGCATCCACTGTAGTGTCACTCACAGCAGAAACACATAGGCTGAGAATGAACAAGGTGGGGTGGGACCTCAAATGGAAACTGGTGGCTAACATCACGTGGAGGAGTAGTGGATGTTGAGTGGCAAAAGCAATAATAACAAAAATGAAAATAAAACAAAACAAAACAAAGCATCAGTTTCCACTCCAGTCTGCATTACATGCATTTCAGCTCAGTAGAAGCACTGATAGACATCTCTCTGAAACAAGAAGGGAATGATGAAAACTGAAAGGTCAAACTGTTGTCACAGATGAAATTTGTGTGCCCAAACAAACGAAGCTGATCTCATAAGAAAAATGTCGTGTCATTGGACATTTGCTTTTCCATTCTTGTGATATTTTACTAAAAAGACTGTGTTTCAACTCCATCCAGGTTAGGACAAAAGATGAAGTGTCTCCATCTCTTTTAAGGGCTGAGTAGTAGTACATGGTAGACACATACCACAGCTTGTTAATCCATTCCTGGGTTGGTGAGCATTTAGGTTGTTTCCACATTTTTGGTATTATAAATTGGGCTGTGATAAAAAATCTAGTGCAAATGTCCTTCTGATAAAATGACTATTTTTTTCTTCTGGGTAGATGCCTAGGAAAAAGAAAAAAGAAAGAAAGAAAAATGAATGGCAAACACACCCATTAAAAACTAATCTCTTCCAGATACTGATCTCCCCTTTCTTCCTAGTGTGGTATTACACTCCCCATCTGAACTGGCTCCAGTCAGCCTACACTCCATACCATGCTGGTGCCGTGAGTAGTCGCTCCTCTTTGAGGTAGAAAAGCTCTCCATCTGTTTTCTACTTGACAGTTCCTTATCCTCTCTTGAGTCTCAGTTTTTGCATACTACAAAAAGAAAATAATAACAATCTTAAAGAAAAGAAAAATCTCAGTGGTGTTTGCAAAAAGAAATGCATTTGAAAACAACTATTATTCCTGTACTTAATGTTTCTAGGGTTCACTTATAATACTTTGTATTTTAGTACTATTTTCAATAAGTTCTATATTCATAATTTTTGCCTAAAAATATAAAATTTGGATTCCTTAAAGATGAATGGTGATATTCTTCATGGTTTCCATAATACTTGGAAGTTTAATTTGCTGTTGCAAGCCATTCTAATTTACCTAGACACAGATACCTAAATAAAATATGTGTAATACACAAGGTGTAAAACAGTTACTAATTTATAAGCCACATATGTAATATTTATATGTATTATATACATACATATGAATTATAGCAAGTCTGAGAATTAAGTTTACAAACTCGTCACCATGTGCTTATGTTGCCAACTCTGTACAAACGGCTGGGTAGGTAAGGTTTGGTGTCCTTGGCACACCAGTCTCCCAGCTGTGTTCCTGTCAATGTGTGGCAATGTCTTACTAAGTGGCATTCATTACAGTGGTTGTGCTGTTGTGAGAATGTCAGAGCTCAAAAGCTTGAATCAGGGCAAGGAACACACATTATATTTCCTGTTAAACTTGGCAAGAGTGGGAAGGAAAGCAGAGAGATTTTAGTCCAAGATTAGGGAATAATACTGTGAAGAAAATGGCAGTGTCCAGATGGACTAAATGTTTTTCTGAGGGGAGAGAAAGCATCCCTGATGAAGAGAGGTCAGGGTGGCCAGTAATGAGTAGAACCGAGGACAACCTTGAAAATGTTGTTGAACTGCACATCAAAATCATCAGCTGGCTTAGTAAAATATCAATAGAGAAATAATAAGGAAAATCTTAAGGGAAACGTTTTGCTAAGCCACAGCTCTTGCATCGCAACAACGCACCAGCTCACATGGCACTGACTGGGAGAGAGTTTAAACCAGTGAATAAATAACCCTTGTATTAATGGAGGGTTTTGGGACACCCTCCATACTAACCTGATCTGGACCCCAGTGAACTTTTCATTATCTGAATATAAAGGAAATATTGAAAGGAAGACATTTTTTTAGTGTGTGAATTTATTTTAATCTGAGAATAATAATATATTTTATGCATCATATCAGGTTTTATCAGAGATTTTTCATCATGAAGGATTAATAAGATGCTCTAAGTTTGGCAAATCTCTGGTTATAGGGTTTAAAATATCCCCCTATATTTAGAAGAAGGAACATTTCCTTTTTGTTTTTTAAACTTCAGATTAATAAGAAGGTATATTCAATTAGGTTACATTATTTGAATTTTTTTTTTTTTTTTTTGGCCAGGGCTAGGTCTATACCTGCCACCTCTGGTATATGGGGCCATTGCCCTACTCCTTTGAGCCACAGGTGCCCCCCACATTGTTTGAATTTTTAAAGTAAAGTCTAGAGTTGTAATTGTGTCCTTCCCCCAGGAAGTGTGACATATATCCATGCACAGTACCTGTTGGGACAGAATTTACTAAACTCCCCTCTTTCCTCCTGTCTTGAATTTAACTAAGTTTTTCTCTCATGTGAGCCAGGGGGCTGTTAATCTACTAGTTTCAACTTAGTATTGAGTATAGGCAATGCTTGCTTTTCATTCTTATGATCATTTACTTAGGAGAATGTTCTCTAAATCCTTCCAGGTTGTTACAAAAGATATATAATCCCCATCTTTTTCTGGCTTAATAGTATTCTGTGGTCTACATATACCACAGTTAATTAGTCCACCCACAGATTGAAGGTCACTTGGGTTGTTTCTCTATCTTTGTGATTATGAATTGAGCGGCTATAAGCATTTGAGTATAAATAGCCTTATGATAAAAATACTTTTTTTTTTCTTTTGGGTAGATACGTAGTAATGGGATTGCAGGATCAAATGGGTAGTCTACTTTTATTTCTTTGAGAAAGACATTTTGATGACATCCAGGACATCAAGAGTCATATGATGACAGCTCTGATGGTCATTTCAGAAAATTGCTTTGAAGAGTGGACCAGGCACTGGCATCAGTGCATAGCTTCCCAAGGAAGGAACTTTGAAGGTGACCTTGGTGGTATTCACCAATGAGGTATCTAGCACTTTTACTTTTTCTAGGACAACTTTGTGAACTTATTTGTCAGACCTTGTATGTGCTTAGCTTGGAAAATCTTAAATAACAAAAAATAAATCTATAATGGATGCCTGAATGTGAGATGTCCAACTGACTCTGATAAAGATATAACACACTTAGCCACAAGGGCATATAAGTTTTTGCCTTTTACTAAATGTTGCTTTAATCTCAAATATTTGAGATAAGGAATATCCATTACCTTGAGACTGAGGTCTGTCTACTGAATAGAGGAAGATAAATGTGCATGTGAAGCTGTCTTTGCCTCTTGTCTTGCCACGCATTTCAGATATACTGTACATTTGGCCTGAGACATTGGTCCAAAAAAGAGGTAAAACTTAAGACATAATCAGTTTTAGATTTTGACTTGACTCTCATTGGTGCAAACTAGGATATGACTGCATTTCTTGTAATCAATCAATTAGAAGGAAACTGATAATGCTATTTTATATATCTCAGTACTTTTCACTTAAAGGTTTTAAAGAGAAACAACGTGTTTTGAAATAAGAATTAATGAAACCTTGAAATCCCCCTAGGAGTTAGGTAAATATTATTTCAGTCATTTAAACATCTGCAACCCAATGGTTTTGACAGTTTAGTGACTTACTCAAGACTGGAGATTAAATAATTGAAGACGGGGCCAAAGTCAAGCTCAGTAACTAGGCTGCCAGGTTTCCACTGAGTTGTTTGCTGTCTCTTACAAAGCAGGATCCACTCTGAAAAATGAACGAGATGTGTAATTTTAATTTAAACACATTTATCAGAGTCCTGACGTCTCAGCATTTAAAGTGTCCTTCCTGGTCTGGCCTTGTTCCACAGGGCTCTAGGATGCCAGGTCACCCTTCCCCTTGTTGGCTGCCACTTGTCTTTCCTGCTTTCCTGCTAACCTTGAAAGCTTGCCTATCTCTTCCCTTGTGTCCAGTGCAGATTCTTCTAGTGCAAAGAATTTATATCAAATGGGGAGGAATTCTTTCTATTTTGGATGGGGGCTGATGGGAGTTAAAATTGAGGAGTTGGCAGAAAGTCCTCCACATTGTATATATCTTTTTTCCCCTTACAGTCATGCCAATAAATATGTTTTTCTTCTATTTTAAAATTCCCTGCTGTGGTGTCCTGTTCATCATCTTTGTTCTAGGGGTGAACTTTCCACTACTGACATGATATACCGAGGTGTACAGTACAGAATGGTTTAAAGGAATTTGAAAACTATGCATATTTTAAAGACTAAAATGACAGGACTATATATAAATACATTCAAAGCTAGCCAAAATCTGACATGTAGTTTTTAGAAGTTAATACAATTGAAATGAAAAGGGGAGAATACCTGTCTAATCATTAGTACAAAACAATGAAAATTAAACATGGTTTTTTTTTTTTTTTTTTTGGTTGCAGCCATCATTGTTGTTTGGCGGGCCCGGGCTAGGGATTTGAACCCGCCACCTTAGGTGTATGTGGCTGGCACCTTAGCCGCTTGAGCCACGGGCACCGAGCTTAAACATGGTTTTAAATTATAACAAAAATAATGCTAGAAAATAATATATCACACCCTCTATTGCATGATTGAATACACGTGATCTACAACCATCATTATTTTCCACTCTGAGGAATATATGTGTATTGTTACAAATCTCATTGAAAGTAACCAACTAAAAATGGCATCTTATTTTACCTCTTTTAAAATACTCTTGATATTATACTCAAATTAACAATATATTCGTTTCAATCTCCTATCTTTGCTGCTAAACACACAGAGATTTTCATTAGTAGTTACTAAGAATGAGGAAACCAGAAATTAGAGGGCAGGCTATCATCGGTTTAATGTGACACCATTTTTCTTCATGAAAAATGGGAGAATGCAAAGTCAGTGTTCAAAAGGAAGTGATGTATTCAGGTTTATTCTGGACAAGTGTTGATACTAATAGGAGGATTTTAATTCAATAGATAGGGGTTATAAGATGCCATTTTTATAAAATAGCATGTCTAGGAGATAGATGACTGATAGTCTCATTGTTTAGTGTGGCTAACTTATTTGGAGCAAAAACCAAACATTGCACTAAGTATAGACTGTACACAGTTCCATATATTAGCTTTCTCTATTGCTGTGAAGCAAATTGCAACAAATTTAGTACCTTAAAACAATGCTCATTTATTATGTCATAGTTCTATAGATTAGAATCCAGGCTTGGATAACTGGGTTCTTTGTTCAGAATCTCACAGAACTGAAATCTGAGTGTCAGCTGGACTCCATTCTCATTTGGAGCTCAGGGTCCATTCCCAAGCATATTCAAGCTGTTGGAAGAATTGAGTGTCTTGTGGCTACAGGACAGAGGTGCTCAGCTCCTAGATGGGCCCTTCATTCCTTGAAGTATGTCAGTCCCAACAACAAGGCACTTGCCTTTTTCACACTGATAGGTAAATGTTTCTGTGTTTAAACTGCTGGCTTCTTTTATGGCCTTAAATGATTAGGCTAGCCTCACCCAGGATAATTTTGTTTTTGAATAACTGGTAGTAAACTGATAAGGATTTAATGTCTTCAGATTCATCTTTATCACACGACATGACATAATTTTGGGAGAGGTATGCCATCATTTTTTACAGATTCTGTTTACATTAAAGGGAAGGAGACCATATAGGGTATATAAATTGGGAGCAGTTATCTTGGAGACTATTTAGAATTTGGCCTACTACATTCAACCTTTAGTATTGTGGGGCAGGGTTGGAGCCTGGAAAATATTAAGACTTCCAGCTCAGCACCTGTAGCTCAGCAGCTAGAGTGCTGGCCACATGCACTGGTGCTGGAAGGTTCGAATCTGACCCAGCCTGCCAAACAACAATGACAACTACAACAACAACAGCAAAAAAAAAAAAATAGCCGGGTGTTGTGGCAGGCGCCTGTAGTCCCAGCTACTTGGGAGGCTGAGGCAAGAGAATCGTTTAAGCCCAAGAGTTTGAGATTGCTGTGAGCTGTGACACTATGATACTCTATTGAGGACAACATAGTGAGACTCTGTCTCAAAAAAATAAAAAAAGAAAGAAGGAAAAAGAAAAAAAGACTTCCATTGCAAAAGCGTAACTAGGATACAATCAGTTGCCCAAATAAAAGCCAAGTTATATGAGCTCTGCAAAAGCAGCAGAAATTAAACTCAAATGGCAAGTAAGTGTCTAGGGTAGCAGTTCTCAACCTGTGGGTCATGACCCACAGGAACTGTATTAAAGGGCCACAGCATTAGGAAGGTTGAGAACCACCTTCCCTAGACCACTTTAGTCTAGGGTTTATTCTAATAAGACCAATATAAAGAAAGAGAGGCTAATGTTGGCTCTCATCCATCAAGGAAACAGAGTTACCTGCTAGACTGGCATAAATACAGGCTTTGAAATCAGACCGACTTGCGTTACAAGTGTGGGCTTTGAAATCAGACTGACTTAGATTACTAGCTCAGTTCTCCTGACTGCACACTCTGGGCTATCTTAAACATACGTCGGAGATAACAGCACCTACTTTATAAAGTTTCAAGCATAACACTAAGGAAATTGAAGATGTCATGTTAGTTTATTTTCTTTGGTGGGACTGATCCACTGGTGGTGTCTACAGCCAAATCAAAGCAAAGGACTAAAATTTCCTAATGCTGAAATCAGTTGAAATTCTTGTTTTGTTAACTGAAGCTAATGATGAATTATTAACCTTCTTAAGTTAATTAAAAGGGAGAGATGACTTTTTTTATAGATATAAGGTAATTTTAATTTTTAAAACACAACACATCCATTAACATTTTAAGTTGTTTTTAAAATATTATGTAATGAAATCATACTTTACCATGGAAAGTTTGACTTGATTTTGTTGACATAAAACAAAATCCCACAATTTAAATAATTTTTTATTCTAATTCTGCTCACTTTATTTTTCTTTGAAGAGGTAGATACATTAATTATCATACATCCACCCAAAGTGTAGACAGTTGCCATAGTTGGCCTCACACTCAGGAGCAAGGTTGGGTTTGTCCCCTAACATGCTAAAAGTTTTTGTAATTTTTTTCTGTATGCTAACTTTTGAGGAGCAATTGGACACAATAAAGTTTCCCCTGGAGCTTTTTGTGACACCTTTTCTGCCTCTGAATTCAGTGAAGAAAAAGGAGTATGAAAGACCAGATTTTGGGTCTGACAATGCCATACATAAAGCAAGCTTCCCTACAAAGGTAACCTTTCCAAGGAAAAACAAAGAACACAAATGCTAAAATGTTCAAACACCATTTACCCATAACTCAGTTGCTCTTGATACATTTTGACTAAAGAATCAGACGCAATGTCCATTTCTCATTATCCATCTCATATCATCTGAAGTGCTTAGCATTAAGGTTTTATTTAAAGACCTGTATCTGTCAAAAAGAACAATGTTGTTCTTTAGTAGTTTAAAATCTTAACATGGCAGTTTCCTATGATGACAACAATTTACTTCTTTCTCCTCTGACATGTTTATCAAGAGAGTTTTATGTTGTACCTCCTCATATGGTAACCGAGGTTAACAGAGTTTCTGCCATTTGGAACATGATTAGTTTCTAAGAAAGGAGGAAAATGTACAGCTCTTAAAGATTCTTGAAAGTCACACTCGGAAATTCTGCTCACATTTTATTTGCCAGACAGCAATGTCTAACTCCAAGGGGATAAGTAAGTAAATTTCTACCAGAAGCAGCAGAAAAGCACCACTTGTGACATAGCTCATGTTTATCACAGTTTCCCTGGTCATAAAGAATAGTATAACCTCTGTAAGTTGACCACCCAAGAGACTAACAAACTGGTCAACATATGATGTGGTCAACATAGGGAACTAGGCCTCCTGTACTGAGATATGCACATGATACATGTCCAGTCTATGAAAATTAGGTCAACTTACAGGGGTGCGCCCTGTAGGGAGGTGGTCAGCTTTGGAGGTACTCCTGCATATGTCTCACTCCTGGCAGCAGGCAAAGTAAACTGATTCTTCTGCAGTGCAGGAAACCCCAAATACCACCAGTCAAGGCACATGTACACAATGTCGGATTCTTGAATGATGTGGTAATCCTTTCATTACGGAGTACGTGCATAAATCTATCTGGCCTGGATATGACTTGCTTTGATTTGGAGATCTGTGAATTTAAATTATCTGTCTCATGCACACCCACTTTACAAAGAGACTACAGAGTCATCAAAAAGGTATCAACAATCCCATTATAAGAGTGGAAGAATGGGAAGCAACCAGTAGCCTCTGGTTGTTGACAATTTTATGTAGTAGAATTTCCTTAGCAAATATTTTGAGGGCACCCCCTGAGATTGAGCACTATCCCTTGCCGTGATTCCATTCCCTGGGTATGCCTTCCTTGAGCATAGTTTCCCATAGCATATGACTCCACCTTTTGGGATGTTTCTTTCATTGCCATATTTTCCCTTAATAATATTTGAGATAGAGTTTGGGAAATATGCCTAGTGTAGTAAGTTTAATGGTGACCCCTAATAGATATATCCTAACCTTTCAGAACTTGTGAATAAAAGCCAACTTAGATGAGCTTATTTATAAAAATATTGCTTTTACAGATCTCATTAAGTTAAGGCTCTCAAAATGAAATCATCCTGGGCTTTCTGGTTAAGCTTGAAGTCCAATGACAAGCGTCCATATAAAACAGAGGAGAAGTCCATGTGAAGATATTGGCCAATGTTAGAGTTACGCAACCATAGGCTAACAAACACCCGGAACCACTAGAAACTAACTAAATAAATAACTAAACAAACTAACAAAAAATATTTGCTAGAGTTTTCTCAGAGAGCAAGGCCATTCTCACAAATTGATTTTATTCTTCTGCCTTCCACAATTGTAAAAGTGTACATGTGTTGTTTTAACCCACTAAATTTATGGTAATTAGTTATGGCAGCCCTAGGAAACTAACACTTATTCCTTAGGGCCATGTGACTTGTGTTGGGTAATAAAATATGAGCCTAAATGATGACAGTCCCTTCCAGGTGGAAACATTTAACTGCCAGTGTAGGGCCCTGCAGCTGTCACTGGGGCATTGATGGGGACTCATGAATCAAAATGCTGTTTCCTTCAGCCTATGTCTCTTACTGACTTGAGCAGGTCAATCCTGCTTATCTGCTCTGGTTATGTGTCATAAGCAATGAATAAACAAACTTTTGTGGTTTCAAGTCACTGAAACATTTAGCAGATTCCCTGCTGCTACATAAATTAGCCCATACTCAAGATGAAAGCACTCAGCAGATATTTTGGGATTAATAATTTCCTCTTGATGTTCAAATACTAATTTTTACTAATTTTCTTATATTTGTTGTAAGTTCAATTGGGCTCAATAGTGGCCCAAGAATGTATTAAAAAGTGAAGACTTGGAATTGAAAAACACATATATTGAATTCAGAAAAGTACTTGGCATCAGAAACACTTGCGTTGAATTCAATTATTTTTATTTTCCTAGACAAGGCCACAAAGTCTTGATTCTTTCTTTTGCGGTATAGAAATAGTAATGCTGATTCTTTTCTGACTAGGCTTTGTGAGGCACTACTGAGCTAATTAGAAAAGACTTTGTAAAATAAAAAGAACTCTTTTATATAAGTAAGTGATTTTATTCCACATCTATGAAGACAATAAGCTATCTACACTATATTTTGGGGTAAATATCTTAAGAGGTAGATAAAAATTCTCAAACTTTATGGAGAGAATAATACATATTTCTGACATTTCCAGAGTCATTAATCACTGTGACAAATATCAGAAGGCGGCTCATAAAAAGCCAAAACCTAGAAGAAAAGAAATGCATCCTGTAGATAAATCCTGCTAACTAGACCTGCTCACAGTGACTTTTTTGGCTTGGAGAATCTGAGCTATTTATTAAAATATAGGAGATAATTATCATGTACATCAAGGGACCGCAAAGCCTGCATGCATCCCAGGGAAGTCTATATGGGTGCCTGAGAAATCCCTGGCCAGTACTGTTCATGGCTCTGACTCTCAGTCAATTCATGTCCTGACATGGATGATGGAATGAGAGTCTTACATTTGTGTTCCAGCAACAAGCAGCAGAAAAGGAGAAGAAAGTCTCCATTCAAGTAGCATCTTCCATTCAAGAAGTCATCTTGAAATTACCCCCAGACACGACAGGTTGCTCATCATTGGATAGAACTAGTCTCACATAGCCACAGAAAGGACAAACAGGTATGTCCTTGAACTGTATGTCTTGGGACTGTGAATAGATTTGTCACTTAGGACAGGAGAATACATCTTATGGTAAATAAAATAGCAGTGTCACTGCAGGAAATAAAAAGCAAATAAGAATTTGATAAAAAGGAAAGTTCGAGAACAAAAAAGAAATACATTAATTTATTTAATAGATACTTATTTTAAAATTGGCTTATTCAATATATATTCATCAGGAATACTAATATGAGACACTGCTAAGTCTTAAGGATACCACTGTGAATAAGAAATGGTATTTGCCATTGAGTAAATTGTGAGCTATTGAAGGGAGATTTATAAATATACACAAATAATTATAAAGAAAATGTAGACATAATGAAAGACAAGAATGAGGTAGAAAATTCCATACCACAAGTCATCTCTTTCAGTAGTTTGAAAGTATTGTATGGTGGATCTTTTTTTTTTTTTTTTTTGAGACAGAGCCTCAAGCTGTCGCCCTGGGTAGAGTGCCGTGGCATTACAGCTCACAGCAACCTCCAACTCCTGGGCTCAAGCGAGTCTCCTGCCTCCGCCTCCCAAGTAGCTGGGACCACAGGTGCCCGCCACAACACCCGGCTATTTTTTGGTTGCAGCCGTCATTGTTGTTTGGTGGGTGCGGGCTGGGGATTCGAACCCGCCACCTTAGGTGTACGTGGCTGGCGCCTTAGCTGGTTGAGCTATAGGTGCCGAGCCTGTATGGTGGATCTTAATAGAAAAAGGCTGGTCTTGAACCAGAGTGCAGTTATTGTGTCAGTGGGGATCAGAAGGCAGAGAATCTATATCAATGTTTAAGAAAAGTAGAAACAGTGAGCATGGTGGCTCATGACCATAATTTTAGTACTCTGGGAGGCCAAGGTGGGTAAATTGCGTGAGCACAGGAGTTTGAGACTAGCCTGAGCAATAGCAAGACCTCCTCTCAAAAAAATAGTTGGGCATTGTGGTGTCTGTAGTCCCAGCTACTTGGGAGGCTGAGGCAAGAGAATCAATTGGGCCCAAGACTTTGAGGTCACTGTGAGCTCTGACTCTATGTTACTCTACCAAGGGCAACAAAGAGAGACCTTGTCTCCAAAAAAAAAAAAAAGAAAGAAAGAAAGACAAAGAAAAAGAAAAGAGAAAAAAAATGGAAATAATGGGCTCCAAACCTGACTGCATGTATGACTGTGGAAAAGAAAAATCATAAGAAATAATGGTGTAAATCTAAGATTTCATGATTTCATGCCTACCAAGTAATTTAAAATTAAAAACAAAAAACTAGTGTCATGTATTAACATAAGCAAGCAGATTAGGAAGAAAATCAAGTTGGAGAAGTAAAGAAATGCTACTGAGTTTGGGCTAATGACTTTGCCCTACTGGAAGTGTCCCTGATTCTGGTTGACAAAATGCCCTACACTCTGCTGTGTGTCCTTAGCCCTGTGCTGTCCCTTGATGAAGTCACTCATCACCTTGTGCTAGAAATGACCTTTGCATAACCAATATGTGCTCCAGTCAACTTTCTCCAAGCTTGCAAGAACTACATTTGCTTATTTAGAATTCAAGAACTACATTTGCTTATTTAGAATTCAAGAACTACATTTGCTTATTTAGAATTCAAGAACTACATTTGCTTATGAATTTCTAGCAGAAACTTCAGTTTGGTTGCTTAAAACCTATCAACGGTAGCAGCCTTTACTAGGGGTCCTCAAAATCTTTTTAAACAGGGGGCCACTTCACTGTCCCTCAGACTGTTGGAGGGCTGGACTGCAGGCCCTGGGATGAGTCGGCTGCTAAGCAGGACAGGCAGCAGTGGCAAAAACACCCAGCAGGCCAGATAAATGTCCTAGGCAGGCTGCATGTGGCCTGTGGGCTGTAGTTTGAGGACGTCTGCTTTACATCATCAAAATTGGAAGACACTACAAATCAGGCTCTCTTTTTCTCCCCGAAGAGTGGTTTGTTAGTTAAATATCTATCAGCGCATCCCTGTGTTTAACTTGACCCCCTATTAAACTATTAGCTTTTCAAGGGCCTAGCTTGGTATTATCCATATCATAACCACTGGTGAGAGTGGTGCTTTGATTGAGGTTCTAAAAGAAATATGGGTTGAATTGACAATCAGAAAAGAACATTCAACATACGTGGTTTGGAGTTCATTTTTGGAATCATATCTCCATGATTCCACACATGAGCTGCGTGTGAACTAAGTATAAGAAAAGAAGAAAAAGACACATATGTGGAATGCGTTATAAAAGTGGTCCAGCCATTAAATTTAAATGTCAACACTTGGGATAAAAAGGTTTTTAACATGGAATTTACTTTATATTAATCTGTAGTGTCTATTAATATATGGTTTATGGAATAATAACCATAAAGTATCATGGAGCATAAGAAGTGGGCTTAACTCTAGGTTCAGTGGGGGGGGAGGGAAGCATCATATCCTGTAGAGAGGCATGATGGTAAAACAGAGGGACTTTGCCTCTACTTCTCCCTTCCAGATCACCATGTTCTCTGTCTTTTATGACATGAGATCGTATAAAAGAAGTTTTTATATGCAAAATTCAGAACACATATAGATCACTTCAGAATTATTCTCCTTTAAGAGGGTAAAGCTGTGTTTACTTTGAATAAAGGAGGGAACACCAAATGGAGAATGCCAAGATAGTGAGCAAGGTAGAACGGCACTGGGAGTGTGGCCTTTCACTTGGTCCAAAAATCTGGATACATGTAGATAGTCACTTTTTATCTATATTATCTCCTAAGCCTGGGCATCTCCAGACATACCAAAATAGTCAGAGTTGCAAGTCATATTTGCTTTTAGAGACAGCCAAAGTTCTTTATCATAAAACATCTTAATTACACAAAAAGTAATTATTTAGATCAAATATCAATTGAGTTCATTCGATAGAGTAAAATACTTGCATCTGTATCGTGGACTCATTTAAATAATGTTTTCAGAAGGCATAAAAGTGAAATCATTTAAGTTGTAAATGTAGCCGGTCATCTTTATTGAAAAGCATATTTGGTATCGTGACTGTCTCAGAAAATAAAGCACATGTGGTTACCATAAATATGATTAAGTCTTAAGTTGTTCCTTTCGGAGGAGTGTTGAAGCAAATCAGGTTTCTCATCCTAACATCATTCGTGTCTCTAAAATCCATGTAGATGGATACATGTTAGGGGATAACATTTAGTATCTATGTGACAGTCTTTTCAAAAAGTGAGTTAATATATCTTTTCCAGAGATTGCCTAGGCTCCTAAGTATATTTGAAGAATTTTCCTGTTGTTTTATTAATAATTCAATCGCTAAAATCTTTTTGGAAGTAATTTTGTATTTACATTAAGCAATAGGACATATATTTTATAACTATAGACATGTTTTTAACATCTTTTGTTTCCCACATTAAGTCCACACTACGTGACCTTCTTTTTCAGTGTCTACACTACTTTTTATTTTAGGCCTATATTGATTAAATTCCCTGTTATAGGACTACATATTTTAATTGTTCAGTTTTGTCTTTTTAAACAGCCACATAGGTCTTTCACCTCTATTTTCCTTGCATAAAGCCCTTTAGAATTAAATGTGGAATCAAAATTAGATGGATTACAAAAGAACAAAATGGCTTGCCATTTTTGGATAGTCACAGATGACCAATTTATAAGTCAACCAGATTAAAGGGCTAATTTGAGTTAAAAGTTGTATTATCTAATATTTCATAATATTTAGTGATCTCTTCCTATAACACTTGCCAGCTCTGTGTCCTCAAATTAATCTTGAAGATGAGGCTATTTCCAATAAATGCTTCATAATACTGTTGTAAAAATCAAAGGAGATAATACATATAATCCTATAATTGGGTTACTCTGGAAGCTGTGATAAAGAGTAGCAGATATTTCTAACTTTAATAGATATATAAGTTAAAAACCATTCAAAAGGATAAAAAGGCTGTTGTACATCATTTGGTCATGCACAATATATTTATGAAAAGCTGACCATGTATTTCACCAGTATTGCTTTTGTCTCAAAAAGTTGATTCAATCAAAGTATAAAAGCTTGTATAAAAGCCTCCATTATCATCAGCAGCATTACCTCACACCTAGATGTCGCTACCCATGTACCACTCCAACAATTAACAGAAATAGTCTCGAGAAATCCAAAGCTGGATCACTGAACTCTGAAACAACTACAGCCGTCTGAAAATCAGCATTTTAAGAACTTTAGTGGGCAGATATATACACAATTACCAGCAGGTGGCAGTATGTATATAAAAGTGTGTCATAAAGAGAATTTCCCCAATTACAAGTTACTGGCTGTTACTAACAAAAAGATATGCATCCACTTAACAGCACTACTTACGGGAAGAATCAGTGTTTTCATAATTGCTTTGAAATTCCTTGCTATTATCTTTGTATATCACTTCAAGGAAGAGTATGTGGTTGTCATTTGTGAAATTTGTGAAGTCTTAAATTTAGTCTAGGTCCAGGTTTCTGGGGAGGGGAGAGTTACTGGATGACCTTTGTCTGACTCTTCTCTTCTCTGTCATTTACGACAATATAGCCGGTTTAAGTATGAGATCTCCTAGTACACATTCCCATGATTGATTATTTGTTGAGGGTTTCTTGCTTGCCCATAAGCAGACAGTGCAATGTTAAAAACATATATGAATAAGGAAGGATAAAAATAGAAGCAGAGGTTAAGATGTTATAACATAAATTCTTTTGGATTATTAAACAAACTGGAAGAACGCATAAGCTTGTTTAAAAAACTAATATGAATGCACATATCACCCCACTTCTTTTTCACTTTTTATCTTGCAACTCTGTTCTTAAAACCTAGTCAGAGGTGTCCTCTCATAAACCTTTTGCCTCCTCAATGCCCCTGGTCATAACTGGCTTTCACAGAAGATGTGCCAAAAAGGTGGTAGTTGGGTTTTCCAGACCAGGCGGGGCGGATGACTAGCAGTGATGAACACATTAGAGTAATGGTAATGGAGAAGGCGAGAGGCGCCTGAGAAAGCAGCACAACAGAGGGGTCCTTTCCACGTACACTGAATTCGTGAAATTTCCTTTTACATTTTTTCCTCAGAAAAAGTATTTGTCTGCACGTGTCTATATTATATGTCACTTTTTATTGAACACAATGAATGTGCACATGTAAATAGGCAAGAAAACAACAAAAAAAGGAATGACATTAAAATACTGAAAATGTATTTTGCAACTTAAAGTCACTAAAGTTTTGTGACTTCTTAGACTCGGTTAAAATCTGAGAAACAAAGTATTTTGAAAAAAAAAAAACAAAAAAACAACTAATTTACCTGTTGGTTCCAATGGTGAAAAATAAAATGGAATACATCCTGCCCCACACAGTACAGTTATCTTTCAGTTCTTTGATGAATTCAGTATTTTTAAGCACTGTCCTAAAGCTATTACTACACGTATTAATTTACTTCAAGTAAAAGATGAGTAATATTAAATTAATACCAAAGCCTTCTTTGCTTCTGTCCTAGCAGGGGGATTTGGGGTCTAATTTTGTATAAATCTGTGAAATTGGAGGCATACCAGTATTTCCCTTCTATCAGCGTTCTATACTTCCCTTTGATGAAGTTCTCTCCTACTCGCTATCTCAGTAAAATCTATATTTATTCTTAGAAAATAATTTAGAATGTACATGAATCCAACTATTACACCCCTAAGTAATTGCACGTATGAAATATGAAAGCTTCCCATGGATGAAAGGTCTAGAATAGTTTTCCAGTCGGTATTGAGTAAGTGGAGAAGGTGTAGGGACAAATTATCTCAGCAGACTCTGAAGCTACAGTCATACCACAGGTAACAAAATAGGCAGCATGATAAAACAGAATTACATCAAGATAAGCAGTTTTGACCTTTTCTCTATAACTGACTTAGGGAGATCAGATTCATGGATAACTGGAAAGCAGCAGTAGAATTTTCAGGGTATTTTTATAAATAGATGTGTCACCCAAATAATGTTACAATCTTAAATCTTACAAAGAAAAGTGAGCTTTTGTAAATGTTTGTAAGTTATATTGAAATACAATATGCATATAGAAAATTTATTGGTCCAAGTGTATAGACTGGTAATTTTTTATTTACAAAATAAATGTACCTAGGTAACCAGAAATAAGTTCAAGAAATAGAATATAAGCAGAACCCCAGAACTGCCTTATATGTACTTCCATCACCACACCCATGCAACCATATTATGACTTCTAACACCAAAGGTAAGCTTTGTCTTATTTTGAGCTTTATGTGAATAAAATTATAAAGTACATATTCTTTGGTGCTCAGTGTATTTAACTCAACATAATATTTATGAAATTCTCATGATTAGCTTGTTCAATGTCATTGCCATATAATATCCTATTGCAAGAATATATGTACCATAAATATTATGCAATTTGGGACTATTATGAACAGTGATCCTTTGAACATACCTAGTGATGTGCAAATATGTGCGTTTCTGTTTACTATACAACCTGGGTTTGCAAGTTACATGGATTTGAGGATAGTACCCAGCAGCTTATCAAAGTGGTTATAGTAATTTATTCTATCACCAGCTGTGATGATTTCAGTAATTCTACATGTTCACCAGTAATTGTTACTATGTGTAATTTTCATTTCAGCCAGTCTCCCAGTGAGCTTTGTAAGATAAGATATATACAAAACATGACACTAGAAAGAGCTTAGCTCCATGTTGCAAAGACTACCAACCTGCAGTGAGATAAACAATCGGCTGGCATGGATGAGCATGATCCCTGTACCTACAACTTTTATTACTAACCTATGGCTGAGATGGTTGAGGAGTAAGAAAAACAGAAAATTATGAAGATGGCCCTATGTGAAAGCTGAGGTCCACTTTGGCAAAATGACTTCTGGAGGAGATCATACGTATTTACTTAGCGGCTCCCATGTCTACATCTCCTGATGTGTTGTCAAGAACTTAGCTTCTATCTTAAAGAGCTTGTATTTACCTTGATGCTTTGGAATAATGATTTGGCTAGTGTGGTTGGCAGAATGGACTAAAAAGGGGGAATCAGAGTCAGAGAGACCAGTTCAAAAGATCTGCACTATTCTAGACATTCAGGATCAGATGAGGACATAGAATATATTGGAGAGAACTCAAGAATTTCATCTTCTTACTTTTTGCACCTTTCTCAAAATGAGTATCCTTGAAAATACACTTTTAACTTAAATTCATTTACTTCCTAGAGTAAATGAATAGAGAAATTACACAAAATGCTATGTGTAAACTTAAAATATCTGAAGAGAATTTTGGGTCTCTGCTCCTCACCCTGTCATTCATAGTTTTTGTTTTTTTTTTTAATCTTATTTGAGTGTTCATATAATTCCGCTATCAGAGCTCGTTGGCCAATCCATTTCCCTAACAATTTTACCCATCTAAATCAAGAATTCTATACTTAAAAAGATATGCAGGATCTTTAGAGGCAGGTAGACAGAACTAATTTTAAAGTTTCCTGTTGTCAAGTCAATTTTCAAAGTCTTAGTTACTTCAGCTGGAAGTTTAGGATAATAAGGAGTTGTTGACATGAAAATCATTGTGATTAAATTAAATATCTCACAAAGATATATATATATAGTTTTATACCTAGGACATATTAGGTATGCACTAAATGATAAATAATATTGCTAAAGTTTTATTATTATTCAGGTTTTACATTTTTACATCTATTCTATATAGAGTCTCAAGAGTTTAGTAAGCTTTCTATCAAACTTTATTTTTATTATGCCTGCCTTAATTGCACATAGATAACTTTATTTGAGAGCAACCAGTGAAAGGCAATCATATTTCATTCTTGCCTAAGAGTAAAAGGGCAAGAAGAAATATCAAAACAATTCTTAAGCAAGGAGAGTTTACTGCCTTTATTGTCAGATGTTTAATTTCTGAAAGAAGATCAACATGATGCAGGATGTCAGTGAAAGTGAAGAATTATAAGAAAAATAATAAACTATGCACCTGATATTTCTCAGACCAGGCAACAATGAGAGAGGCTTCAATAAAGTTGTAGGAGATGATTTCTATTATATACTCATGATATAAGGGTATCATCATTAGATGTTTTCTTCCCCCAACTAAAAAGCAGAATGTACGTAGAAATATTTCATAACAAGTAGCCAACTAAAGATAATTTCAGAGGGAGTGACACTAATGTAACACTAATTTCCCTTTAATACCACATAGAGTAATATTGTTCAACTTAGATTTGTGCTCTTAGTTTTAACTCTGCATTTTATTTGATTCTGTCACAGTGCTGTCAAATAATTCCGAGTTCAAGTAGAATTTATCAAATCAATTTCTACTATTTCACACTAATTCCATTCCCAAATTCTTGTTTAGTTTTTACTATGTGTTATACGTACTGGATGCTAAGCATGAGATAAACTAATTCCTCCCACGACGCTTATATTTTAATAAAGAAAGCAATAAACACACCAACAGGACATCAGATTGTGAATGATGCTCTGTAGAGAATCAAAATAGTTTCAACTGTCCAGAAAAGATGTCAAATAAACTAAGATATAAAGAGCAAATTCAATTAAGCAAAAACTAAATGAAAGAACATCATGGACAGACCAACTGCTACTGTAAAGGCCCAGAGGTAGAAACTCACTGGCCTGAACAAGATGCAGAGAAGTCATCGTGGTGGTTAGAGCAGAGCAGCAAAGCAGATGTGTGAGAGGAAGTGAGGCTGGGGGTGGACAGGGACCCGGCACTTGACTGTAAGTCATTTGAAAGTCTCAAAGTCTTCCAATACATTCTGTCATTGATTAATAAATAATTTAATCTAAGTAAGATCTCACAAACAGAGCACAAAAGATTGTGGGATGAATTCTAGAAGCTCACTAGTAGAACAAAAAAATTAGAAAAAGGAAACCAATGAAATGGTCCTGACAGTAAAAGTTAGCAGTCTTGACTACCGATGATCACAGTAGAAATAGAGAAAAGTGAATACATCACGGATATTTTTGAACTTGTTTAGAGATTGTACATGGGCTCTGAATGAAACAGAACAGTCAGGATAATTTCCAATGTTTCATAGACAGTCTTGGTGTTTTCTTGAAATGGTAAGGAATGGGTTCGGAAATGGTTGTAGAAATTAATAGTTCTATTTATTCAATTTGAGTTTGAACTGTGTATTAATCTGTTTTGTGTGGCTATTATAGAATTTCTGACACTAAGTAATTTATAAAATTATTAACTTGGTTTATTTAGGTCACAGTTCTGCAAGCAGAGCAATTCAAGGCCTGACCTTACCTTCTGCACCTTCCATGGTGGAGGTCATAAGGAAAGAAGACAGAGGCAAAACCTGAGGGGCATCCTGGCTTTAAAACAACCATCTCCTAGGGGAGCTAATCTCTTTATGCAAGAACTAAGCTAGTCTCCATACAGGAACAGCATCAAGCCATTCACACTAGGGATCTGTCTCAGAACCCAAACACTTCCTACCAGGCACTTGGGCACAAACAACTCTCTCAACTCTGTAACAAACTTCTTATTAGAAAAAAATACACGGAAGTATCAGGCTGTCAAATACTGAAGCATGAAGCAAGGATAGAGGTCAAGGCTGCAGAAATTGATTTGGGAATCAATATATCAAGATAAAACTTAAAGCCATGTAATCTGATGAATAGAAAGGGAGCTAAATAGAAGTGACAACCTATTTTAGTAAAAAATTATGAAAACATGTCCACTTGACAATGCAGTTGTAAATTTCTCTATTTAAGAATATTATAGAATTTTTGGATGCTTTTGAAAAAAAAAAGTGTTTAGAAAATGTCCAGTGTATCGACCAAACAACAACCAGAAAATCTCTATGGAAGGATCAATATAAAAATTTGCTCACTGTTGAGAACCAATGGAAAGTTCAAAAAAAATGTGCAGCATATTGTAAAACTTCAATTATTTAAACAAAAAGAAAGATACTATTATAAAGTGACATAAATATAAAAGAACATTGATAATTAATTTACTCTAGTTTTCTTAGTTGTTTAGAGATTAGTAGCTATTCTGTTAATTTTGGTGATGTTTTTTCGATGTATAAATTATCTCTTCTTGTTGAAAGTTTAAAGACATTTGCAAGAAAAAGTTCTGAGAATAATTAAGCTTTCTGCATAAAATGAGAGCAAGTGAATTTAGTATCCATGTAGTGTGGAGAACTAGCTTGCCAAAACATAAAGACTGTAATAATTTTACTGGGGGATATGCCATGAGCTCCACAAATAGTAATACACAGCAGTTTCCTGGCCAGCACTTTTAAAAACCAAATTGTATGTTTTGGGTTTTTTGTTTGTTTGCTTGGTTTTTTTCTTTTAACCAGTTGCTTGACTTTATTGAAGCTTTGGAGTCAATGCTTGTGTGTGTCAATATCAGGGCATTACCTTGCAAAACAAATGAACAAATAGTGAAATCCCACCTAAATGTTAAAATTTAGTATTAGAGTCTCCTTTTCTTTTCTTTCTTTCTTTTTTTATTTATTGTTGGGGAGTCATTGAGGGTGCAAAGAACCACGTTATACTGCTTGCATTTGTTAGGTAAATTTTCTCTTATAATTGTGTCCGCCCTCAAGAGCTATGTCACACACCCGGGTGTCTCCCCACCCCCGTCCTCCTTCCCTCTCTCCTCCCCCCTCCCCTACCCCTCCACCGTGTACTAGCCTCAATTGTCCTCCTATCAGGATTTCGTACATTGGATTCTTGCTTTTCCATTCTTGTGATGCTTTACTAAGAAAATTGTGTTTCAACTCTATCCAGGTTAATACAAAAGATGTAAAGTCACCATTTTTATTATAGCTCCATTTACAATTGCCAAATTGTTGAACAACCTAAAAGCCCACCAATCTAGGAATGGATTAGTAAACTGTGATGTATGTATACCATGGAATACTGTTCAGCCACTAAAAAAGATGGTCACATATTGTACGATTTAAGTCAAGTGACCTTAACATGAAATATTCTTACAGAAAAATTTAAAATATATGTGAAGGAGGGTCTATGGCTAATATGAGACTTACATACCATATATTACTACAAAATTCATTAAGAAAGAAACATGAATCAAAATGCAAATCCATCCTTCATAGTTTCTAAGATATTATTTTAGCATGCTTATGACAACATGGTGCATTGAATTGAATTTTATAGATTAAATTTATTAGGCAGCTATTCTGAAGATTATTAAAATATAAAGTATTAAAGTATTTGATTCACATTTATTCTGCCTAAGCAAGTCCTTTCAATATTTGTTTAGCTACTGCCTCTACTTGGCTTTTTCCTTGGGTTATCTGATGTAATCCACATTTTAGCCACCAGAATGACCAATACCCAAGGCCAGTCACATTCCTAATGAACACACATACATACCTACATTTAACAAAATGTGTGTCTACTACTCAAGAAATTTTAATTTATAAGATTTTATTCTTGATCTAATATTTTTCTTTTTCTTTTTCTTTTTCTTTTTTTTTTTTTTTTGAGACAGAGTCTCATTTTGTCACCCTTGGTAGAGAACATGTATCATAGCTCACAGCGATCTCAAACTCTTGGGCTCCATCAATTCTCTTGCTTCAGTCTCTCCAGCAGCTGGGATTAAGTCCCTCCTGAGTAGCTGGGACTACAGGCACCCATCATGATGCCCGGCTATTTTTAGAGACAGGGTTTCACTCTTGTTCAGGCTGGTCTTACATATTATCATATTATAAAAAGAGTCACTAAGATCATTGCACCACCTGATTTATTCTTGGATCAAAATTATATTGAAAATGAACAGTTTGGTCAGTTAGAATATTTTATAGACTACAGTAACAGAAATACTAACCCAAACTGAATTATTTCTGGCTTTAGTCAAGGCTTATTCCAGGGATTCACAATAATATCAACCTCCATTTCTCTAAGATTTTTTTCATTACTTCCTTTGTGAGTTTCATTAAAATTGATTTCCAATAACAGAGCAAAAATAGCTGTAGAAGTTCCTAGTATCATCTTGATGACAGATCCACTATTCCATTAGAAATATTAACTTTCACTATTGTGGGAAACGGTTGAACATATGTGTCTATTCCTAAATTAATTACTCTCTCTAGGACATAGCGTATGCTGATTAGCCAAGACCAGGTAAGAGACTTCAAACCCTGTATGCATAGTATCACCTTTCCCCAAACCTCCTGGGCCCATACATTAAAATCGATGCTTTTTTAGAAAGAAAGGGAGAATATTTACACAGTGGAACACACAAACTATTTGGTACAATTATCCAGTTTCCTTTTTTTTTTGAAACCATATGAATTATGATGTGGTGAGAGAGGGATTGATGATCTAGGTTTCTTCTTCACTAAATTCATGTTATGTGACTTTTCATCTTGTACTTAACAGTTTTACAAAAACAGAAGGATTTCATCCACTCATTGAGTCAGAGAAAATTTCTCCAGGCTTCAAAACAGTATATAACATGCCAAAGAGCTCTCATTATGTTCTTAAATACTTAATATAATTGTGTTCAGGATTGGCTCTTACAAACCTCTTACAACTCTATCTCAGCCACATGCCGCAGAATGCTTAGATATAGGTAAGTTCACAAATTTATTGAATACATAAAAATGTTTGACATTTTCCACCATTAACCAAAGTCCTTCCAAAATGCAATATGAATATTCTTCTCACTTCTTAGGTCTAAATTTTCTAGTTTAACTTTATTAAATGTATGAATTATGGATTGGCGTTTTCTTTTTAAATCACTGGCATTTATAAGTAACTTGTAGAACTTTTTAGGGACAGGAAGTTAAATAGTGGAAATGACCACTTTTATCGCACACTAGGGGGCAGGTATTTTAGGAGATTGTCTTAGATACCCAGATAGCTACATTTACAGAGGGAGAGTATTTGTCAGCTTCTGGTAATTGAAGGGCAATCTGTGCATAGAGCTTCATGGCTTTGAACCTAAAGTTGGAATTGAATCATTTAACCAGGAATTCAAAAATTTGTCCCTGACCTATTGACTATCAATACATGCCATGCCCTAAGTAGGCTACCTTCACTCTCCCCTCCTCCTCTTAATGCTGTTATCTTCCATCTTACTTAGTCTCAAGAAATGTTTTAATTGTGTGCTGAATCATATTATGTTTTTCCATCTCTATGCAGAGGGTGATGCATGATTCTTTTGAAGAATGAATGAATCCAACATTGTCATGATATTTTAATTACTTTTAATGAAATACATATTTGTAATGGTCGCATATATCAACTAAATACTTTTGACTTTCAGTTTATGAACTTTTTATGTTCCATAATGGAAAAAGCACTTTTAACATAGAAATTGATCAACTATATATGAAAAATCATTTTGAAAGATCTTTAAACCAGTTTTAAAATGGGTAAATTCACTAAATTGATGAAGTAAATTGATTTTTTTTTTTTGAAAATTGGCTTCATTAAATTGGCTTTCTGCACATTTTTCTATAAAAATTGCTATTTCTCACATGGAACTCTCTCCTCATCCAGCAACGTATGTTCCATGGCTTTTGGAAGGACAACATTATATGTAAGGGCTCAAAGAGTCATTAAACTGGCATGAAAATATGTTTTGATATTTTTGCAGGTGAAAAATCACAGGTACTGCTAAATCTACTAAATTTTTGCCTCCCTTTATAATTGAAGGGATGCTAACTTTTACTAGAGGTTAGTGAAAATAAATGTAATTTTTTTTTTTTTGTACCTGTAGTCACATGAACCCCTTGATATCTCACAGACCCGAGGTTATTGATGTCCTGGGAACCTTACACCAGGATCCTAGACTACCTCACCTTCTGTCTCTCTGTCTCCATAATATATATATGGTGAGCAAGAACCTACGTTGGACCACCTTATGTTATTCCCTTAAGCAGGATGACATTTCCCAAATACTGAGTGATTTTTGAGCAGAACAGTG
Source organism: Otolemur garnettii (assembly GCF_000181295.1). Lineage (NCBI taxonomy): Eukaryota > Metazoa > Chordata > Mammalia > Primates > Galagidae > Otolemur > Otolemur garnettii. Next base: position 13,590,318 of record NW_003852400.1, on the reverse strand, counting down.
CTTTATACTGCATAATTACATAGTCCTTGGAAACAAGATTTTCTAAGTACAGAAAACATGGAAACACAGAGCCTGATTTGTGTAGCAAAAATCAATCTAGAAAAATAAATCTGATTTGCTGAGCAGTCTTGGTGTATAACACCTGCTTGCTAACAAGCAACTGATCTTAACTGATTAATGCCTGCAGCTGCTTGAGGGCTTGTCTCCAGGCAGCCAAACACCTCCAAGCCGGCTAGGAGATTGTCCCTTCCAGCGCCTCCCTCAAGACCCAGTGGCCGCTTCTATAAACCTGGTGCACAGTCTCCTACAACTAGACAACATCCTGGCAATCTGGTCAGTCCACATTTTTTAACACTAAAATCAAACTTTCTTTTTACTGATAATTGGTAAAATGGATCATGCCAGTTTTGTGCTTGACTTTAGTTTTTATTGTTTTATAATTGCAATCTTTATCCAAACCTTAATAAATATATATTTTTCAAAATTAAATCAACTCTAAAATGGCTACCATTTACCTGGTTTCTCCAAGCTCAAGTATGTTTACATATAGTTTCTCTAGGGCACTGGTTCTCAACCTTCCTCATGCTGCGACCCTTTCATACAGTTCCTGTGGTCCACGACCCACAGGCTGAGAACTGTTGCTCTAGGGCATAAACTAAAAGATAGACTTTCTTGCCTACAGGATATTTAAGTAGATATTTCCAAAGCAAAGGTATAATCTTTAAAATGTTAAGATCAAGAAAGAGCAAAATAGAAAGTTTAAGAATTTTAATTACAATATGTAACACTGGATTGGATCCTGGCCTATAACATTTTTTTTCCCTTTTGCTCTAAAGGGCATTATTGGTATCACTGGTGGTAAAGTAGAATAACAGTGCTTTTAGGAGAAAGCACCTTTAGGTATTTAGGAGTAACTCAGCAGCTTAATCCCATACAGTTCATCATCAACATTATCAAGTGTATAAAACTGGAGTTAATAACAAAGCAGTCAGTGGATTCTTTTCTCTGTTTTTACAATTTTTTCCTGTGATTTTAAACTTTTTAAAAATTTAAACATGTCATTTTTAGAATTAAATTAAAAAATAATGTGCCTATGCAGATTTGTATTACTTTTTTCCTGTAGTTTCTACCTATTGGTTATTTGTAAATTAATCCTATAGGTTCCTCAAGATTATATTACCTAAGTTTTTCTGTTTAGCATATTATTTGAAGCTACACCCAACCCTAAAATTGTCCTGCTAAAATATTTTTTCTTTTCTAGAATTAATTTCAAACTCATTGAAAAGTTATAAGCATAACGTAAAAAACATATTATTAAAAGGTAGGAGAGTAAATTGCAGGCAGAATATGTGATAGTTCATGGATATTTTAGTGTGCATTTCCTACCAAAAAGCATTTTCCTACATAATCACATTACCATAAAAATCACAAAATTAGCACTGAAACAAGCTGCAATTTAGGCTACAGACTAGGCTAATATTTAACACAGCTTTAGTATAGAGAATATTGTTTTAACATTAAAACACCTCAAAATCCTATACTTTGAAAACTCTTCTTCTGAACCTTATTAAAATATTTTCATTTAGTTTCCTACTTAAATCATGCAACATCTTTCATGTACCTTGGGTAATATAATATGATTTCATTCTTCCTATACCATTCTTGGTTAGATAAAAGGATTATATGCAGTTAATGGATATTTTAATTCTGGTGACGAAAGTAAATTGCTGACTTTCCACTAAAGGGATCAGGAAGTAAATTCTGAGCTCTTGTCTGATTATGATATTTCATTTCTCTATTTAAAAACTTTGGAATTTATAGACTATAATCTGGGAAATTAACATATTTTATGCCTAAAATAAATACAAAACAGCATAACATGTTAGTTCCCATCGAAATTACTCATGTTTGAACTGTTAAACATAGTGAATAATAATGAAACACTAAGATTTGTCACATAATTTCCTAATGTTTCAAAAGTATCTCTATATCTTTATTTTACTTTTAAATGTGTTTCTCTTTTTATACTAGTGATATTGAAATTAAGAAGAAGCACTTAAAGTTATATAAAATGTAAAGTGTATTTCTCATTTGTGATTTTCTGCTTATAGAATATAACCCCCAAATTTAATTTCCCTTTTATGAATATCAATAATATTTGATTACACAAAAATACTAAGTTGGCAATATAAATTTCCTACTTAAAAATTGCTTTTAAAAATTAAGATGTGATTTTCAGGATAACATTCAAAGTAAGAAAAATGCAAATGAGATGAAATGCCAAAGGAATGTTTATAGCAAGGAACAGAATTAGGGAAGAAGTGTTCAGTCAAACCCATGGTACGTTTAGGAAGGTGCTGAAGGGAGGATAGAATTCCAGTCTTAAAAATGATGGAGAAACTGTAGCCAAAGGCAGATAGCAGAATACTTGATGTAGTTCCAATTCTGTTTGTTGACAGAAAGTTGTACTTAAAAGTTGATTTCAATCTGGCATTGATCTCTAACTCTTTGATACAAGAATATTTTTGCCATTTCACCTATTTCTCGAAGATTTCTGACATGACTGAATTTTATGAGAATTACTATATAAATACTATATTCCACAATAACCTTAGCTCATAATAATGTTAGGTAGTTGGAAAAAGTTATTTTAAATGGAGGAATGGTCAGATGTATTTTTAGCAAAGCAATCAGTAAAAGTTCTTGAAGTACATGTATACATGATATGTACTAGGATTCTTGGGTAATGTGTGTGAGACAGAGCCACTGCTATTCTAAGAGGAACTTATATGTCAGAGGCAGTCTGTCACTCTTATGAACATAGTATCGTTTAGTAGTATATACTTTGCTCACTGCAATTCAACAAACATACACGGGGTTTTATTAGCCAGAACTTTTCCCAGTATGCTCTATGGACCCTATGAGTATAAAAACAGGACCAATCTTCTTGCAATGTAGATTAAAGAATGTTGTCTTAATTCATCTTTTGTACCCTATGCGCACAAGAACAAGACTGCCTATGTTTGAAGGTTTCAAAACAATACATTCACATTTTGATTTCTAGAACCTGCAAATGTCATCTTATTTTTAAAAAGGGTCTTTTCATATGAGAAAGTTGAGGATATTGGGATGAGGGAAGCATTCTGGTTTATCTGTGTGGATTCTAAAACCAATGGCAATCTCTATAAGATAAAAGAAGAGGGATATTTTGAAACAGAACGGAAATGGTAATGTGAAGACAGGCTGAGTTTGGAGTGATATAGTCACAAAACCTTTTAGTGACCAGAAGTTGGAAAAGCAAGGAAATTAATTCTCTCCTGAACCCTCTTGGAAGAATGTGGCACTGCCAATACCTTGACTTCAGATATGTGGTCTGTGGAACCAGGAGAGAATAAATTGCTGTTGTTTTGTGTCACCAGGCTTGGGAAAATTTATGACAGCAACAGGAAATGTATACACAGCTTCACTTACTTGCTAGGAAATCTTGGGACAATTACCTATACTCTCTCTTCCTTATTCCCTTCATCTTTAAAATGGTGATGATGATGAAAAACACCATTTCTTATGGTTATTACAGAGATTGAGTTAGTTAATATAATTTAAATATTGTAGAGTGCCTGGTGCATAGTATTCATTCAATACATGCTGGCTCCTACCTACCGGAGTGCCGACATCAACTCAGGCTGCCTTAGCAAAATACTAAAGATTGATGGCTTAAACAGAGAAGTTAATTTCAGTTCTGGAGGGGTGGGGAGACCAAAATCAAAGTGCCAGAATGGATAGTTTCTGGCAAGGGCTCTCCTCTCGGATTATAGATAGCCACCTTCTCATTGGGTCCTCACAAGGCTGGGAGATAGGAAAAAAAACGCTCTGGAGTCTCTTCTTATGAAAACATTGATTTTATCATGAGGATCCCAACCTATTTTCTTCTGTAAAGGCCTTATCCTCAAACGTAGTCACTTTAGGCCTTAGGGCTTTAACACGTGAATGTAATAGGGACAAAATCATTTAGTCCATATCACGGCAGGTCTTAAACTTTTATTAGTATGAAGAATGTCATACAGGGAAGCCCCCTATAAGAAGTGATTTTACTAGGGCCTTATTTGATCGAGGTAGGAGTTGGGACTAGAAGCTTAACCTGTTTAACTTTGTTGCTTAGTTTTCAAGCAGTTCCCTATATCGCTGCCACAGAAATTGTAAGACTTGGAAGAGTAACATTTGGACACCATTGTTTTGTGGCTGAGAGACATGTACCTTTCTAACTGTAACAACTAACTGTAATGTAAGGAATCATTAATTGACTCAGCAAATGTATGCAAGTGCTTACTATTTATTATTTTTGCTGGGAATATAAAGTTAAACAAAAAGAGACAAACAAGGCATTGAGTAAACAAACATTCCAATAAGACATTATTCTGTTCCTTCTGGAGTACAGAAGTTTCCATTATCTCTCTCCGAGGATCTAAGTGACATTAGATTGCTCTAGAGAGCAACAGCTCCAGAGCATGTTTTGGGGTTGACTATAAAGCAGGCTCTGCAACCCACAGTCGACTCTGAATGACTGAGCACCGGCCAGGAAGCAGAGCTGTTGCCAAGGGGAGGAGAGTTTGAAGTGTGGTTGAGCCACAGTGAGGAAATGCCACAGAAATGAAATGTCTTGGAAACTGAGAAATAAATGAAAGATTGTCATGGAAAGATTGAAGGAAATTTCCCTTGAAGTGGTCCATGGGATAAATCCTTCTTGGTATAACTGTCTCCTTGACCTTTAAACCTTCCACATGGTAAGAAGTGCCAAAGAAAGTCAAGCAAAGCTCCTGAGCCCCTCATAGAAGGAGGATAAAGTAGAAAACTGACTTTCTACTGTGATTAGGCAAATATCTGTTCAATATTATGGAAATGTGTACTTAGACAAAATTTCAGGAATAATTCTAACAAATGTCAGCAAGAGACCTTTATTCGCTTGTACATTTATATCCAAGCTTCTCAAAATGTACCCACTTTTTTTTTAATATACTGGAATAACTACTAAAATTTTTATTACTCTTAACCAGGTAAAAGAGGAAAAACTGGAAGATGAAAATTCTAGACAGCAAATAGTGCAATGCAGTTGCATTTGGAGTCTATTTACTTTCTCTTACTGCATAATAAATTGCCACAAACAGTGGCTTAAAACAGCAGACACTTATTAGCTCATTGTGCTATACGTTGGGAGTCTGAGCACAGCATGGCTGGGCTGGATTCCTTTTCATGGTGTTGTAGGCTGACCTCAGGGCACTGGGGGCTGTATTCTCATCTGAAGCTGGGGATCCCTCTTATAACTTGATCAAATTCAGTTCCTTGTGGTTGTCAAACTGAGGTCCCCATTTCCTTGCTCTCTGTCAAATGGTACCACTTTGATATCATAGAGGCCACAGGATCCCCCTCCATCTTCAAACCAGTAACAGAAAACCTGCTTTACACAGAATTCCTTTTATTCTTCAAAGCTAAGTTCTTTTAAGGATCACATGAATTGGTCCTTCTCAAATAGAATATTCTCCCTTTCTTAAGGCAACTTCATTTGGACCTTAACTACATCTAGAAAAAAAAAATCCCTTACAGCAGCACCCAGATGAGAGTTTAATAGACTGGGAGAACATATGTATCCTGCAGAGAATTCTGGTTATCACAAACAGATTCTGGGATAGTTACTTAGACATAAGAAAAATTAGGTGGCTTTTCTAAAGAAGACGCAGATGGTGAAATTCTAAGATCTCCCTCCCTAGTAGACATGTCTTGGCAGAATGCACTTGTCACACTTCTGTAAAGTTGTTTCACATTGTTTGCTGACTTAGTTCTCAATGAACCTTAAGTTTTTCTCACTTATCATGACTATTTGGTAGATACATCTTGTTAACACAGGGCGCCATTGTTAAGAAAGACACATTAACCAAGTAGGGTACTTACCAATAAGATCCCCCTGACATACATCATCACTGTTCCTGTTGCAAGAGAAAGATATTTAAGTCTGGATAGCAGGAAAATCATGCCAGGGTGGGCTGCACAGTGGCTCTGTGCCTCCAAGCAGTAACATCTTGATGTTAGTCATTCATACCATGTTTGTGTGTTGTTGTTATTGTTTTTTGTAAGTTTTAATTGACCTAAGTATCATAGGTGGACTACATTTTCTTGAGTTAGAATTCCTAGAAGGGAGAATGAATTTGATAAAAAGCAATGAACATACTTGTAGTGGTGTGACCGCACCCTGTGGATGTGACTAAAATATTAAAACAACACTGTCCTCATCTCAGGCTATTGCCAACAGCAAACAAGTGAGCAGACCTCCGCTGAGCTTCTGACATATGCCTTAAGGCCCAGTGTGCACAACCAGTGGCTATGAAACTAAGGGAGGATTTTCTAGTACACTTCACCTTTAAGTTCTTAGGCCCAGAGGCAAAAAGCTGAAATTATAGAATTTTAATTCCAAAACTGCCCTTCATTTTGGGAGCAAAATGTTAATAGATATGCTAAAAGGCATAGTATCTGAGTTTGTGAGATTTAGACTTACAAAAAAGAAGCAATACCAGAGAGAGTCAATTCTAGAACTATCGGAAATTGTTCCAAAGTTTAATATATCTGAGATCAGTGTAATAAAGAATGGAATAAATGATTTGCAATTATCGTATTGCTTACATTTCAAAAATTGATACAATTTTATCACTAATTGACAAAGATTGAGCTGTGTGGCTTTCAGCTAGTTTTGTAACTTTTTCAAGGCTTTGTCTTCGCATTTGTTAAATGACTATAATAATATTACTTACTAATTATTACTAATAGTAATTATTTGATTAGCATTTCTCTTCCTTACTTAGCTAGCCTGGAAGATTGAGATGATGAATCAATAACTGTTAAATTGATGAATAAATGTATGAATTTTAAAAAGAAGGAAAATGATTAGTAATCATTTACTGAAGCAGTGTTCATCCAGGGAACAAATTTGTCATGAACAGATTACATTTTCACCCTTGAGATTTCCTTGTGTCATTTCTTAGGGCAACAATGACATCATTAGCCCTTTCCCTGGACGTCCAGTGTTTTTAATCTTACTCCTCCTCAACAAAACATACTCAAAGTATATGTGCTGTCATTATTAGTTCACATCTCAAGCTGAACCAAACCTATAGTGTTTTCTTCCATTGTATGCAGTGTCATAGCTTGTACTCATGTGATGAAATTCTGCATCATTTAGAGTTAATTTGGAAAGATATGAACAGGTAAAAATAATTTCAAAATCACTTTTGATTACTTTGAATAGTGATTGCTAACACTCACTGAACTCTTGCTGTAAGACATTATATGAAAGCCTTTAAGATAGTAACCCATTTAATCTTTACAATCTGTTAGAGGGTTATTATAATTGTACAATTTCATATATGAGGAAATGGAAGCATATAGGATTAAATTTTAAGTAACTTAAGTCAAGGTAATATCATTAATTAGGTGAAACTGTGAGCCCAGAGAGCTTGATTTTATTGACTGTTGTAATATACTGTCTTCTATATAGAACAGCATTTAGTAAGAACAAACGTGTATACAGTTGGAAAGGAAATCCTGCTCCTATGCTTGTAATATGTGTCTCCTGTGCCAGATGCTGCCACTGCTGTCAGTTGATCAAGTCTTTCCAGGGACACCCTATCCGCAAACGTACCAAAATAGCTGTGCGTATGGCGCATCCCAGTTAGGACGCAATAGCACACATCTTACTTTTTTTTTCATGTAGAAAAAACAAAAAAAAAAACCCCAAAATCCCAATGACCTGAGTATGGTAATTTGGTATCTTGTAAAATGTGTACTGAACCACAAAACAAAAGAAATATTTTGCTCCTCTGCTCCACAACTAATTGTCAAGAACTGTTGCAGACTGAGATTTTAAATACCTTCGAACTACAAGTTCCCTTTAGTTTTATGGGTGCTGGTAAAGGAGTAGAGGCTCTTGAATCAGGGACAAATGACATTAGTGTTCATAAACCTTTTGTATGTCAGTTATTTTTATTCTTAGTTCCCAAGGGATCGATATGGAAAGGTCTAGCAGGGTGTCCCACCTGAGTCCTGTGTGGCACTTTTTGATTATAATAAATTCCAGATTTCATAAGATACCCAGAAGCTTTTCAGAAGTGAAGACCGATTTGTGGAAGCATCACGTGGTCTCCCAACTCCCCCTGCTCCCCAGGGAGCTCTGACAGTAATAAATATATTAATCATATTTCGAGTACAAGGAATAGGATTAAAATGCATCGATGTTAAGAGAACTGCAGAGAGAAGGAAACAAATTACTCTCTTCATTCAATGAATCAGCTAATCAGACATGGTTAAGCTATGAAAAACATAAACCAAAAAGCAAAAGGGTGGGATGCAAGAAAGTGTGTGTGCGCGTGCGCGCGCGCGCATATGTGTGTGTGTGTGTGTGTGTGTTATCCATGTCAGAGAGAAAGTAAAGTATCATATAATGGAGCAATACTGTGTTTTTCTCTTTTCTATTCTATTGAGAAATACAGCACACATAAAAAATACCATATATAATTAAAAGTACAATTTAAATACTAATAATGCAATTACTGTGTAACCTACACTAAACAATGGCACCTGCCAGTACCAAAACAATAGAACCTGGTGCCACCATCATAGAAGTCCATTACTTTTGAGGAGGTAAACTCCTCTACCCTGCATATTTTGGTGTTCATTGCCTTGCTTTTTTTCCAAGGTTACTCCATGTACGCATGTAAATATCCTTAAATATGTATTGTTTTCCTGTATTTTTATTTCTCACATTCTGTAAGTAGTATCATTCCGCACATATTCTTTTGTGATTTATATCACTCTACAATATATTTTTTCAGATTTATCCATCTTTGGAACATTTAATTGTAAGTCACTATTTTCACAACTAAACACTATTCCAATGGATATAATACTTCATATATAATATAATATGCAATACTTGATACTTACAATGATTATATAACAATAATAACACACAATATTTTATTCATATATGGATGGCGGGCATTTGAATTGTTCCCACTTTAGGGACCATCCTCAGTCTTTTCTTATTCAAATGCTGCTGCAGAGTTTTATATATGACTCCAGGATCATGTAGGCAAGAATTTTTTAGTGTACCTACATAACCTGGAATTGTTGGTCCACAGAGTATGCATATTTTCAACTTTACTTGGTATTCACAGTTTTTCAAAGAGGTTGTAGCTAATTCGAAATACTGCCTATAATGGATCTCATCCCTTTTGACAAAATTCAAAAAATATCTCTTCATTTGGATCAAATAGAAGTTCTACTTTAAAAAAAGATACTGTTCAACTTACCTTCCAGAAAATTAAGAATAGAAAAGTACATCCTCAATTTGTCAAAGGGCATAATAAAAAAAAAAATCAGCTAGTATACATAATGGTGAAAGACTGAATATTTTCCGTCTAAAATCATATACATAGAGCACTTGGCTAGGTCAGTTCATAGAGCATAAGCCACTAAAATCAAGTACAAGCCAAGGAGGGTAAAGAAAAATAAAAGTGGTGAAGCAGGTGGTCCCAAAGTGATCACTTTTTGACAGGTGAGGCTATACAGGTTTGTGGTTTAACAAAATGGTTCTTGTGTCAGGCGACTTAGGATCAAAAAATGAAAAATAGATTAACAAACTATAGTATATGTATGCCATGGAGCACTATTTAATCATGAGAAATGATGGAGAGTCAGTATCTTTTATATGTTTACCTGGATGAAACATATTCTTCTTAGAGAAGTATCTCAAGAATGGAAAAAAAAATCCAATGTCTCAATACTAATATGAAACCAATAAATAAACTATTGCATGCTCATATGAACAATAAAACACAAAAATAGTTTAGCAAGGGGTGCAGGTAAGGAGGGAGGGAGGGCAATTGCCTGGTGAGGAAGCACAATGGCAGGATCTCTCCTGATGTGCCCAATGCAAGGGTACACAGTACATCCCTTGGGTGAAGGCCTCTTTTACAACTTGGACTTTACCAAGAAGTGAGAACATAAATCATAACATAAAACTGTAACATAAATTTGTGTCCTTATATTAATTTGAAATAAAAAAGTAAAAGGGCCCCAAATCATTAAAATACAAATATACAGAGAATACTATGTTTATAAGATCATTTTTTAGGTACAAGAATTGGCACACTTCTAACTTTGACTCAGACTATACAAAAGTAAGTTATGTGACCAAAATATATTGTGGTATTCTGAAATAAAAAAAATTTAAAAATCATGTGATATGTGGGAATCTTTGATAATTTATTCAACAGTGATTCAAATGTAGGAAAGACGTCAAGTATAAATGGAAAGAGTTTAAATTGTTCTCTTAAAAATAGACTCAATTAGCTATAAAGACTATTTGTTTTACTATGTAGGATATGGAGCTAGAGAGGAATTGTATGAGAATATAGGAAAAGACTAATCTTTCATCCCAGGGAGCACCTTCCCTCCTTTTCTGCCATATAGAATATAGAAAAGATCTGAAGGAGTGCCCGTTTATTAGCTTGTCTGAGGAATTCACATGGCTCTCTTTAGTTCTGGTGGTATACATGATGTATCTGTATGCAAACATATCCGCAAATACATATAAATACACACAAAAATTTTTTTTTCCCCACCTGAACAGAATACTGCTGATAGTGCACAAATTCTCTTTAAAATAGCGGTTTGGAGTTTCACAACCACATTCTCACTTGGCCTTCTCACGTGGGGTCTAACTGTACTCCTAAGTGCTGGCACAAATATCTGCTGTATGCATATACAACCTATTTATATCAGTCTAGGATTTGATAGTCTTCTTTATCACATTGGAAACATGCCATACGGAAAATAGGCTCAGTGCTTATGCATCAGAATTCTTTCCAACCTCCCCTTCCCTTAGTGTAAGATTATATTCATTTATTTGCTTTTAAAAACCCATGTAACTTTGTGCACTTTAAGTTGGCAAGACATTCCAACCATGCAGAGCTTAGATAAGTAAAAGTTTTTAGCCAATTTTTGATGGCTTAATTTATGTTTTCTTTATAGAAAAGAAAAAAGGGGATTTGCGTGTGATAATAAAGCAGAATCCTTCATCAAAGACTATTGTACATAAATGTTCAAGAAATATTTCTATTCTCATTGGGGTTTTCATTTTTCCTTGATTGCGATCTATTCTTGGGAAATTATACATATATAATTTCATTTACATATTTTATTTATATGTAATTGCACACAAACACTCAAACACACACACAGCCATCTCAACTAGAATTGCAAACAGAATCAATCTTAAAAGGAGATAATCTATATTTATTGAATTTTGCAGAATAGAGAGACCAAGGGTAAGATTTGCTTTCTACTAACTTGATAATACCTTTAAAAATAAAATTATTATGAAAATATTCTTGATACCACTGATCATCAGGGAAATGCAAATTAAAACCAAAATGAGATATCATCTTACCCCCGTCGGAATGTTCGTTATTAAAAAGTCAAAAAAAATGATGCTGGCATGGATGTAGAGAGAAAGGAATATACTGCAAATTAGTTTAACCTCTATGGAAAACAGTATGAAGATTCCTTAAAGAAATAATAATAAAAAGACTTACCATTTGACCCAGCAATTCCACTACTAAGTTTCTACCCATAGGAAAAGAAGTCATTTTATCCAAAAGATTCCTGCACATCAATGTTTATTGCAGCACAATTCACAATTGCAAAGAGGTGGAATCAAATTAAGTGCCTATCAATTCACAAGTGCATTAACAAAATGTAGTCAATATATACCATGGAATACTATTCAGCCATAAAAAGAATTGATGTCTTTTGCATCAATTTGGGTGGAACTGGAGCTCATTATCTCAAGAAAAATATCTCAGGAATGTAAAAAGAAACACTACCCATACTCTAATAAGTTGAAACTAATTGCTAATTGATGGGTCCACATGGGCACAGAGAGAAGTAAAAGTCATTGGAAGTCTAACGGAAGTTGGGGGGCAGAAAGGGATAAAAACCTACCTAATAGGTACAGTAAATACTATTTGCTGTGATGGGCACACTAATGACCATGACTTAAGCATTATCCATGTAACCAAAACTGCATGGCACTGGCATAAAAATACAATATAGACTTATGGATCAGAAGAGAGAACCAAGAGCTGAAACCATCCTCAGATTCCTATCTGATCTTTGACAGAGTAGAAAAAAACATACACTGGGAGAAAGATTCCCCATTGAATAAAAGGTGCTGGAAACATTGGATAGCCACATGCCAAAGAGTGAGGCAGGATTCACACTCATAAAAATTAACTTTGATGGATAACAAACTTTACCCTAAGGTATGTAATTGTAAGAATTCTGGGAAAAAATATTGGAAAAACCTTATAGATACCAGCCTAGGCAAATAATTTGTGAATAATACTTCAAAAGCAATTATAGCAACAACCAAAATAAATGATGGGAGCTGCTCCAATTAAAAAGTAAGAAGTTTCTTCACAGCCAAGAACACAATCAATAGAGCAAGCAGACAACCCATAGAGTGGGGAAAAAATTTGCATGCTATAAACACTTGATAAAGGGCTGACAATCAGAATCAAAAAAGATCCAAGCAAATCAGCAAGAAAAAAAATCAAAGAATCCCATTAAAAAGCTGGCAAAAGACATGAACAGAAACTTTTCAAATGTAGATAATCTAATAGTCAACAAACAGTAAATAAAAAGTTCAATGTTTCTAATAATTAAGGAAATGCAAATCAAAACCATAGTGAGATGTCACCTAATTACAGCGACATTAGCTCTTATTACAAAGTCCCAAAGCAACAGATACTGGCATGGATGTGGAGAGAAAGGAACATTTATACACTACTGCTGGGAATTAAAACTAGTTCAACCTCTATGGAAAGTAATATGGAGACACCTCAAAGAACTAAAAATAGGCCTATCACTTGATCCAGCTATCTTACTACTAGGTATTTACCTGAAGGAGAAAGATATTTTACAGAAAAGACACTTGCACTCATATGTTTATAGTAGCACAATTCACAATTGCAAAGATGGGGAAACAACAGGAATGCCTGTACATGAATGGATTAATTAAATATGGTATATGTATACCATGGAGTACTTCTCAGCCATACATAAATGGTAATCTAGTAACTTTTGTAACAACCTGGGTGGAACTGGAGACCACTCTTAGAAGTGAAGTACAGACAGTCCCTTCACTTGGAATGAGTCAATCTACACTTATGCACACATGCGGAAGTAAAACTCCAAGGAAATCAAGTAGTTGGGAGGGGGTAGTAGGGGATGGGTAAATTTACACACTTTGATTTAAAATGTACAAAAGCAAATTATATAACCAAAATGTGTGTATCACCATAATATTCTAAAATTTAAAAAGATAAAGGAGAATTTTTTAAAATGATGCTATTTATGGTCCATTGAGGTACTTACATTTCACAGATGCATGTAACCTCTATGTGACATATTTTATACCAAAGTAACTAGCTGTTGGATTTGTCATAACCTTTTTTTTTTTTTTAATTTACTTGGAACACATAGAACCCTGCTTCTTGCTACCATCATAGTAAAACATACAGAACATATTCTCTCCCTCCCTCTCTCCCTCCTTCCTTCTCTCCCTTTCTTCTTTCTTTCCTGCCTTCCCTTCTCCCTTCCTTCCTTCCCTCCTTCCCTCCTTCCTTCCTCTCCTTGCTGGTCTCTGTCTCTCTTCCTCCCTTCTTCCTACCTTCCCTCCCTCCATCCTTTCCTCTCTCCTTCCTTCCCCCACTGCCTTCCTCAAATTCCAACTGCAAATATCACACATATAACACAGGGAAATAAATTGCTCTGAATTCTCAAATAATTTTCTATTGTCTTATGAAAGATTGTAGTTCTGTTTTTTCTAAAGAAAATCATTCCATTAGAAGTTTCTTCCAGAAGGGAATGTATGTAATTGTTTTCTTGCTGCCAAGGTGGCCCATCAAAACATTTCTGTTCCAAATAGAACAAATTGTATATTCAAAACTTCAAGTAAGTCTTAAGTAAAGGTTAATTATTTTTGTGCCATCCATTGTTAAAGGGAGGATTATTTTTCTTGAATGCATATTTAATATTTCTATGAATAATTTATATATGTAAGTCCTGCTGGAATCAGAAAGCTAACTTATTTATTCATTGTTTAATGTAAAATATTTTAAGTGTTCCAAAAAATTAGAATTTGTTCTGTTCTTTTTAGTAATTGAGGTTGAGATTTGAATTCTGTATTTGTTTTACTCTCTAAAAGGAAGTGACTTCACTGTTGATTTAGGATGGACATTTTTTATATTATGAGCATAAAAGTTTATATATTTTAAAATTCAATTTGATGAATAGTAACCTCTTAAAATGCCTTTTGTATGATAAATCAGGTTTTAAAACATTTTTAAAAAATAAAGGAAGATCTTTAGTAGAAATTGGGTCTCAAATACACTATAGATCTTTTGTTTAATAGATAAAGATGTCATGACAAAATACAGTGAGATAGTATAAGAAAGACAAAGTAAATACTTTCTATTCAAATCCTAAGAGAATTATTTATTATTCTAAGATGCTTTCCTTGCTTTTCCAAGGTCAGAAACATGATTAAGAGAGTATTCACACAAGTTTCTCAGACCTTTAGCATTACATTATTTCTCATTTTCTGTTGACCATTCTCTGTTACTAATTTCCTCTGTTAAAAAAAGTATCTTATCATAAGTATTTGTTAAATTGCACATTTATACACTTGTTCAATTGTATCTTTCCTTTTCTTTACCAATTAAATGCAAATTACTTGTGAATCATGCCTGCCTCACTCTTTTATATACTTTAGTACACATGAGAGTGATAAATACAAAATGGATGTTCAATATACTAATTAATTTAATATATATTTACTCAAAACCTATCAGAAATTTTATTATGAAACAGTGAAAAAATAATAAAATACAAGATAGGCATGATCATGCAAAAATACATATTCTCACTCTAGTAAGTTGAAATCCATGTAAACTTCCAACATAATTACTTTATTATTTTGAAAATATATCATTCAGCTATCTAGGTTTGTTCATAAACACATTTTTATTTTTATTTATTTTTTATTGAGACAGAGTCTCTCTTTGTTACCCTCGGTAGAGTGCTGTGGTGTCACAGCTCACAGCAACCTCAAACTCTTGGGCTCAAGCCATTCTCTAGCCTCAGCCTCCTGAGTAGATGGGACTACAGGCACCCGCCACAATGCTCAGCTATGTTTTTGTTTGTTTTAGCAGGCCCGGGCTGGGTTTGAACCCACCAGCCCTGGTGCAAGTGGCTGGCACCCTACCCACTGAGCTACAGGAGCCACCTCATAAACACATTTTTAACAAACTAAAATATTCAAGCTAATAGTTTAAACATTCAACTTCATATATAGTGAAATTAAGTCTGATTCTTTCAAATCAGCTTCGACTCCTGTCTTAGATACACGGACCTCTAGGAGAGTAGAGCCATAACATCGTCTCTCACTCTCTGGGCCTGTGCTCCCAACTCTTTACTCCCAAAGTCAGAGCAAGAATAAGAACAAACTAGAGACCCAGGGATTGGGTGATTTTTATTTGTTTTTCTGTGATCTCCAGCTTTGTGTCCTACTAAAAGAAATGTCCAAATTCTCACTCTTTTGTAAAGTTTTTGATTCTTACAAGGACATCAAGGATTTCCTCACTGGGTAGCTCACTGGATGTCAATCCAGGACATCAAGGATTTACATTTTCTATAACATAGACGTCAACATTAACATTCTCCAGCCCAGTCTTGAAACCACTCTCATTTTCTGTCTCTAGCAGTAAAACTCTAACCTCTAATGCTAGCATCTTTGCAGGTCAGGCTGGGACTTTATCTGCCTCTTTAGATAAAGTCCCATTGTGGTGGCTGGGACTTGTTTTCACTTGTTCACAGAAAACTCATTCATCCTAGCCACACTGAACCACAGAAGCAAATATAGCTGCTATCAGTGCTTTCTCTGTATTGTCTATTAAAGGAAGTTCCAAGTTCCAGCCAGCCTATTATTTTTAGGACTTACCAGGTAGGTACTAGCCACCATGCCATACATTTTTGATTACCTCAAGATACCATGAAATACATGTCCAGTTTTCCCAAAAGACCCTTCATGGTATTTTATTTTTCTGGTTTCTGCAATCTAGCAAGCCTTCAGGTGGGCAGTCAGAGTCCAGTGCCTCCTTCAGGAAGGAAGCCCAAGAAGAGCTTCTCCCACACCATAACTTTGTCTTGACAGAACTGTAGGCGATGCCTCTATACCTCATGAGAAGAGAAGCAAAATATAGAAAAGGCTCTCTATTCTGAAATGTCTTCTAAATATCTGGTCTTTGATGTAATTGGAATTTTAATTGAAGGTTGATAGTGAGCAGCTTAGTTCCTAAAGGAGAAGGCTGATCTAACTCAAATATTTATCAGCTATTATTTTCAGTTGCAAGGGTTCATATGAGATTTTTCAGGAAACAGGAAAAAACCTGTTCAACGGCTTGGTGCCTGTGGCTCAAGTGGCTTAGGCGCCAGCCACATACACCTAAGGTGGCGGGTTCAAATCCAGCCCGAGCCTGCCAAAACAACAACAATGACGGCTGCAACCAAAAAATAGCCGGGCCTTGTGATGGGCGCCTATGGTCCCAGCTACTTGGAAGGCAGAGGCAGGAGGCTCGCTTGAGCCCAGGAATCGGAGGTTGCTCTGAGCTGTGATGCCACAGCACTCTACCCAGAGGGATAGCTTGAGGCTCAGTCTCAAAAAAAAGAAAAAAACAACCTTCTCAACATATTGATACTTATATTAGACTTGATATAAATACTAGAACCACCATGTAGCTGCTCTGGGATGTGTCCGCTGTCGTGGAGTCTATGTGAATGGTGATTCATGGAGTCGTTCAATAGGACAGCTCTGCAATGGCTCAGAATAATTAAGAAACATGGTCATCCAAAGTTACATAGCTGCTAGATTACACACAAACAGGTTTTTCTCTAATGCCTTGAATGTTTTCACTGCATCTTTGAGCAAACCAAAACAAAGATCAATATGAAGTTATGACCTAGATAGAAACATTATTCTACAGAAATTTTTTCAGAAAGTCTTTGTAGTGATACACGTTATAAGATTATATTGGAATCACAACAGGGAGGTTAGAGAGTAGCATATAAAATTGATTAAACTGAACACAGCACTTCGGAAAGTGGTCTAAAATAATAAACTCATAGCATAGCAATGCATTTTGGAACTTGCAGGATTTGGGTTGAGGGGAAATTAAGGGTGAAGGCACAACCAGTAGCAGACTATAAGTATAAACTGTTGTTGAACAAATAAGAACAAATAATGTTTCAGGAAACGTTGTATTTAAAAAAAAAAAAGAAAATAAAAGCTAAAACAAAAAATTTTCTTGCCAAATTCAGAAAAAGACAATGTGACGACAGAATTACACAGAATATATATCACTTTGGGCAGAGGAGGACAGCTATGCTATTTTCACTGATTTAGATAAGACCATTTGTGGACTTCTGGTTTCTCTTTCATCACAAACATTTCTTGGAGGTTGTCTCTCCCATCTTTGCAACAAGAAAAAGTGCACAAACTTGAAGTCAATTACTTTTGTTGCACCCATCAGAGAACTGAGGTTTAGGGACACATCCACATGCCAAAATGTGGAGAGACAGGCACATCTAGGGCAACCAAGATCCATCTCCCCCGGAGCACAGCCACTGGAGCCACACTGATACAAACATTTAAAAGGCAACTTTGAAGAATTGCATGAGGCTGAGTGTGAACTAACATTAAAATGAGAAACTCTTGGAGGCCGTATTCTTAAGAAGACCCCCCACAGTTTCATCCTTCCTTCCATGAACCCCACTAGATTTTCATGGTTAGGGTCTCTGAAGCCTTCTCTCATCCTTATGTGGAAATAGGGGTGGAGATGCCCAAGGGTTGGGGAATAAATTTATCCAGAGCCTTCTGTATGAAAAGAGGGGCCTACTCTTCAGGGGAAAACTTTGCCACAGCAAAATTCTAATCCTTATTATAGAGAGGGCTAGGTAATTTCTCTGCACTCTAGTCCCTTTAACCTCTATGTCTCACTGAAGTGGGGGGATGATAAGGGAGGAGGTGTGATAAAAACTGTTCAGGGCTTTAAAGAAAACATGGTGAATATGGTAACCTGAGAGAGAAATAGGGGGCGGAGGCTAAAATATCATAGTTTTGCACCCAAGCCCACTTAAAGAATCATATTTAGTCATAAGATTATAGAAATACTTACCTTACCTTAGCATTAAAACTAAAGAAAACAGGTAAAAAAAACTAAAGAAAATAAGTAAAAACTCATGAAGCGAGCTAGAGGAATAAAAATATTTTATCTACCTAGGCACAAAGTATGAATTCCATCAGATTCTGGTCAGAAACTATTCAAGCAAGAAGGAAGTGAAGTAAAATATTTAATATGTCAAACGAACTTTACCTGGAATTCTGTATACAGATACATTATCTTTCAATATTGAAAGTTAAAGACTTTTGCCGTCAAGTAGTAACTGAAGAAATTCAACCTTCACTGATATGCCCTGCAAGAAAGGTTAAAAGAAGTTCTTCAGGAAGAAGATAAAGTACTTAGGTCAGAAACCTGGATCTACACAAAGAAAAAAAAAAAAAAACACAGGAGAAAAACAAGTGAAGGTAAAATAAAGGGTTATTACTTTGAGTACTTTTAATTTATCTAAAAATAACTGTGCAGATAAATAATACTAATGGTTTGGTGATTATATCACATAGGTGACAGCCAGACCACAGGGAGGACAGTTCCATGGTAACTGTGCACATTGAAGCAGTGTAAGGGCATTTGTATTTTTGTTTGTTTGGTTTTTGCTTTCAGGTTATTGTGAGGGTGCAAACAACCAGGTCACAATTTTTGAAATTTTTAGATAGAGTCCCTCTTGTATTGTGTTCTGCACCCAAAAAGTGTGCCATATACCCCTACCTTGGCCACTTCGAGTGAGAGCAATCCCTCCTCCTCTCTCTCCTCCTTTTCCCCTCCCCCAACGTGAATAGAACTATGTTTTTCTCCTCTGTGGGCATATGTTCAATCCCCTACTGGCTTCATAATAAAATTGAGTACACTGAATGCTTGCTTTTCTATTCTTGTGATACTTTACGAAGAAGAATGTATATCATCTCCATCCAGGTTAATACAAAAGAGGTAAAGTCATCCTCTTTTCCTATTGAATGGTATTCCATGCTATATATATACCACAGTGTGTTCATCCATTCCTGATGGGCATTGAGGTTGTTTCCACATTTTTGTGATTGTAAAGTGAGCTGCCATAAACAGTGTAGTGCAAATGTTGTTATGATAAAATTATTTACTTTCTTGTCAATAGATGCCTAGTAGTGGGATTGCAGGGTCAAATGGGAGGTCTAATTTGAGTTCTTTGAGGACTCTCTGTATTTCTTTCCAAGGAGGCTGTATTAGTTTGCAGTCCCACCAACAGTGCAAAAGTGTTCCCTTATCTCCACATCTGCTCCAGCATCTGCAGCTTTGGGACTTTGTGATGTAGGCTATCCTCACTGGGGTTAAGGTTAAGTGATATCTCAGGCTGGTTTTGATTTGCATTTTTCTGATGGTTAGGGATGATGAACATTTTTTCCTATATTGGTTACCTATTCATCTGTCTTCCTCAGAGAAAGCTCTGTTCATGCCTCTTGCTCGGTGATAGATGGGGTATATAGTGGTACTTGAAGTTAAACCTAGGCTATTAAAAATGTATATTGTAAATTCTAGGCCTGGTAACTGCAATACAAAGGCATAGTTGAACACTAGAGGGCAGATAGGTGGAATCATATAAGCTGATCAATTAAAATACAGAAGGCAGAATAATGAATTAACGAGCACACCTAAAGACACGCGTAAGGTTGGACTTGTTGTCAAACCGAGAAAAAGACCTTCCTTGTGGTGTGAGAGCTCAGATCCTTGTAACCTGGACTCCAAAAGATGCAGCCCTTTCAAGTGAACAAACTGAAGAGGAGGGAAACACCATGCGAGACCTGACTGACCAGGCAATTGTATTTCCCAGCTTCAGCAGCGGGATGCCCAGAAGGGGAGAATTTGCAAAGGTAGGACAAGCTTCATTTGTAGTTATGGCTGTTTGGGGCATTTGCACAGCTAGGTATGACAAGTTTGGGTGGTATTCTTTTTTTATTTGCTTATTTTTTAAGGACTAGAGAGGTTAAAAAAGTATCTAGAAAATAAAATACGTACAATTTAAAATAAATAGAACTGATACAGTGAAGTGAAAATTTTCAAACTGTAGGTTAGATTTTAAGATCCTCAGGAAGTTCTGGAGGCAAAAGCAGGTAAAACATGAAAGAAGTTAAGAGAGAAGGCGGAAGGAGGATTTCTTACATACATTTAAGCAAGCTAAACAAAGTGCATCAAAATTGAGGTGAAACAACACTTGAGAAAATAATTACCAGGGTTTTCAAAAATGGATAAAACAAATTTATGGATACGAGCAATAGCTAGAAAGGTAGGGAAAAAACTGGGTTGGTTTAAAGATGGAGTATATCAGATTATACTGTTGAATTGGAAAAGGAAGAAAGAAAACAAGTAAACAAGTAAAGCCACCATCAAGCTATGCGCAGCTTGTCAGAGACATAGCCATAAACTAAAGTAAGTTGAAAGTAATAAAACATAATAAAATAAAAATAAACATCAGAAAAGTGCAGCCAAAAGAAATTGTAGTAGCTATATATTACTCTCAGACAAAATACATTTTAGTACATAAACAGCTTTATTAGAAATGGATTCTATGTAATATATTTTAAAAGGTTGAACTCACCAGGGATATATGACAGTTCTTAACTTGTATTCACTTAATAAAACATTTATAGGAAAACTTATAAGACCACAGGGAAGTAGACAAATTTGCTATCATAAGGGAATGTGTTAACACATTCTTCTCTATTATTCATTGGGGAAATAAAGATGGAGACTCTAAACACAAAGAAGATTTGATCAGAATCCTGTCTTGGCTCCCACTCTCACCCAGAATGAAAATAAGTCTTCGCAAAGCCCAAATGATGCTTTAATGGACTCCTTTCCTACCTTTCTGACCTCCGCTCATACTACTCTTCCTCTTAAAATGTTCCAGTTCTTGGCCTCATCACTCTTTACATATGTTAGATATGCTTCCAACTCAGGACCTTTGCACTTGATGACCTAGCCATGAAATAATCTTCAAGATTATGTTCTCTCTTTTCTCAGACATCACCTCTCAATGATTACCTTTGCTAAAATGTAGTGCTCAACCTCCCAATTTCATCACTCTAGATATCCTTTGCCCTGCTCCATTTTTTTAACCACTTTTCTTCTTCTAGAATATTATTTCTTGTGTCCACATCTTGTATTTGCTATTATCTGCTTTCCCACCCACCTTAAATGTAAATTATATAAGGGACGTGATCAATATTTACCTCTACAATATATGCCAACCTCTTAGCATGGTGGCTGGCAGGCAATATGTTATCAAAACCAGGGGTCCTCAAACTTTTTAAACAGAGGGCCAGTTCACTGTCCCTCAGACCATTGGAGGGCTGGACTATAGTTTAAAAAAAAAACTATGAACAAATTCCTATGCACACTGCACATATTTATTTATTTATTTATTTTGGAAAGAAACACTTTTATTGTTCTTGTTAATTTTCAACATGTCCACCATCATTACCACTGCAAAGGGTAATATGATTCTGTAGTTCTCTGAAAACATTTTCAAGCTCATTTTCAGTAATACCAGCAATCACATCAGTTATCCTAGCTTGTAAGTCTTTTTTTTTTTTTGACTAGAGTGCTGTGGCATTATAGCTCACAGCAACCTCAGACCTAGACCACATATCTTATTTTGAAGTAAAAAAACAAAATGGGAACAAATACAACATTTAAAATGAAGGCCAAATAAAGTTAAATCAAAAAACTTTCCAGTATTTCAATGGGAACTATGGGCCTGCTTTTGGCTAAGGAGATGGTCAATGTCTGGTTCCATATTTGTCACTGCTAGTCATAACAAGTGATGTAAGTGTACATCAGTTAGTCTAGATCTGGTTGGAGATTTCAGATGTTTCATTCTGGAAAAAGTCTGTTCACAGACATAAGTGCTGCCAAAGATGGTTGCCATTTTGAGTGCATGGTTCCTGAGATTAGGATATGTCTCAGAGGGGAGAGATGCATAGAAATTAGGAAGGCTGCTTGACTTGAATGCATCTTTTGGAGAGTCACAATTCTGCAGTTCAGCAAGTTCCATTTGGTAAATTGTACCCACATTTTCAATGTCAATAGAAAATGGGTTACAGAAAATCTGTATGTCCTGTTCATGGAGACAAAGCTCTTTAAATCTAAATTGGAACTCCTTTGGCAACTTTTTCCAGTGAATCCACACATGTTTTGTTTGGGAATGCAACCAATGGTTTTTCTGCTAACAGATTTTGAGTTGTGGGGAGATGGCAGAAATTTTCCTCCTTCATTTGTTTGATGAGAAAGCCTAATTTTACTTCAAATGCTTTCCCATGTGATTGGATATCACAAATGAGCTTCCCCTTTCCTTGAAGTTGCACATTGAAACTGTTGAGTTGCTCTGTTACATCTGTCAGAAAGGCAAGGTGACATTTCCATTCTGCATCATTGAGCTCTGGTACCTCTTTGTTTTTGAAAGCCGAAAAGCTATACTCTGTGGAAGTAAGGCATAGAAATGTTTCAAAACTCTCTCTCGACTCAGCCAACAGACTTCTGTGTGGTACAGAACATCTTCATAGGCAACATTTAGCTCAGACAGAAATTCCTGAAATTGTCTGTGGTTTAGTGCATTAGCTCTAATGAAGTTAACGCAAGATACCACAATTTTCATGACAGAGTCCCACTTCAGCGATATACTACACAGCACTTGTTGGTAGAGGAGGCAGTGTGTGGCTATTGGATGAGAATGGTTATGTTTGTCCATCTCTTGGTTAATGTGAGCAATTACTCCTTTCTTAGACCCCACCATGCTAGGAGCACCATCAGTTTAGCCCAGTCCAACTCCAAACCACTCACAGTTTGGCAAACCTTTTCACAGATACCTTTTCCTGCAGTTGATCCTTTGACGCTTTGCAGTGCAGCAAGCTCTTCTGTGGCTTCAAAATAGTCATTCATCCCACGAATAAAAATTAGAACTTGTGCAGAATCACGAACATCACTACTTTTGTTGAATGCCAAGGAAAAATAGGAAAGATTTTTGTGGAGTTTTGCAAATACTGATGCAAATTGTCTCCCATTTCTTCAATCCTTCATGTAATTGTAGGTCCTGAAAGACTCACTGTACTAAATACATTGGCCTTCTCTGGACACATCTCTTTGGCAACAGAAAGAAGGAAGGCATTCTTTAACAAATTCTCCCTCCACAAATGGTCTGCCAGTGCATGCTGTTAGCTGGACAACTTGAAAACTTGCTCGCAGTGATGAAATATTTAGCTGCTTCTGCTTCACAAAAGTATTTTGCTGAGTTGTCAATGTATTTTTCAGTTTTAATATTTTATCTTTTCACACTTCTCCGACCAAACAATCATATTTATCTTTATGTTGAGTTTGATAGTGTTGAAACAAACTGTATTCTTTGAACACAGACACTATATTCTGGCATATTAAACACACAGCTCTTTCCTTGTACTGCATGAAAAAGTAATCATAAGTCCACTGTTCTTTGAATATCCTACACTCCGAGTCAATTTTTCTCTCTTTGCATATCATATAGTGCTACAGAAACAATACACCAGCAATAACTTTGCCCACACAGAGACATACAGACTGCCCTGCCCATCAGCGCAATCTGATCAGTGCCCATCAATGCAGTCTAAGTAGTGCCTATCAATGCAGCCTTGCCAGTCCACATCATTTCAGCCTCAACAGTGCCCATGTTGGTGGAACTCTGCTTTTACCTCAGGCTCACACTGGTGCGGGGTGGGAACCAGCACAATTACAGAGCCGAGTCTTCCACCACCTCTCCAGTTCACAGTACCCTGTGCGAACCACACTGTGATCTGTGAACTCACACAGGAATCTGATCGCATGGGTTAGAACACCCATGCGGTCAGATCCCACTGCAGAAAAAAAGAAGGTACGTATGCCTTTTTTGCTTCCATACAAGCATATGGCTGAACCCGCACTGCTCAGAGATCACAACAGTGTGAATCAGGGCTTACACAGCACACACAGACAACATCATACACAACTGAATAGCAATCAGATTATAATTTCACTTACTGTTAATTAAATTAGGTTTCCTACTCTTCGGCTGTCTGCAGAGCCGGATTAAGTTCTCATGGGGCCCTAGGCAGATTACCAGTTTGAGGCCCCCATGTGATAACACTGAGCACTGACCATTTGCATTAACACTGACTGCTGACCATTTGCAATAACACTGACCGCTGACAATTAACACTAACACTGAGCACTGACCATTTGCATTAACACTGAGCACTTACATTATCATTACCACTGAGCACTGACTATTTGCATTAGCACTGAGACCTGACTATTTGTGTTATCACTGTGATGCAACCCCCCTAAAAACCACCCCCAACCAACTAACCAACTTAAAAAAAAGGCTCTCCTAACTTCAAAAAAAAAAGCACCTCCTATCTGCAAACAAAAACAGACCTCCTAATTTCAGAAAAAGAAGGCCCCCCTTAAACACAAAAAAAGGCCCTACTAACTTCAAGATTAAAAAAAAAATAGACCTCCTAACTTCAAAAAAAAATAAATAAATAAATCTTAACTTGTTTATACCTCTGTCCTTAGGCAACAGCAGGCTGTGCACAGGCAAGCTCATGACTCCTCCAATCACATCACACCCAGACCGAGAGAAGGCCTCAGAGACAGAGAAAAGGAGGGGAGTCAGAGAGTGCTGCACACATTCCACACATGCGCACTGCAGGCCGGGAGGAGTCAGTTGCTAAGCAGGACAGGCAGTGGCAGCAAAAACACTCAGCAGGCCTGATAAATGTCCTCGGCAGGCCGCATGTGGTTCGCAGCCGTAGTTTGAGGACCCCTGTGACATAAACAGTCATATGTGTTTATTCAATAAAAACTACAGGACTTTGACTGTGATGGGCAAAGTCTAGCCAAGTAGAGATGATGGAGAGATCAAGACAAGTATGTTTCACATAGGAATTCAATTTCTATGAATGAAAAGTGTGGGAAAAAATATATTAATGAAGTTGGAATAAGCCGGGGTAAGACTCCTGATGAGTTGTCATCTGATGGCTTAGTTGTGAGGTTGAGTCTCCTTCAGCACTTCCTCATTTAAAAGAATAGTGTTAGAATCTAGGATACTTAGGACTTGCAGGTGGATCTAATTCAGTCCCAGGTAGGGCAAATATAATTTAAGTGTACACTACCTGCATTGTTGATGTAAAGAGGAAAACATCATTGGCTCAGCTCTAAGAACTCACAAACGAATGTGGGAGAAATCATTACCACCAAAACATGTCTATGCAAATCCAAGCAAGTAAGTAATATATACCTAAATTTATTGACTAATAGGTTTTTCTTTAAAAAGCGTGTTTATATTAGAGGACAAGAGTATATCAAATGATATCAAATACCTAGATATATATCTATCTTTATTTAAGAAAATTATTACTCAGCTTCTGCTTGTACAAGGATTCTTTTATCCTTTGAGAGAAATAATAGTCTTCTGAAATGCAGGGACTCCAGGCTGGTATTTAACAACAAACTATTCTGCAATGCTGATAATATCCTGATATCGAACTCTGATTTTTGATGATGTTACTGAAGTATCCGTGAGGCTCTTGGGCATTTCCCTCCCTGTTTGTGGGCCCACCTCTTCCTACAAAGGTATTTTAATAGATTCAGTCTCCTCCTCTACCACATGACTGGAACTATGTAAATAAATAAGTTAACTGCTTGGTGTTGGGGCATCCACTGTTAATGTCCTTCTAATGCCAAACTCATGGAGAGAAGGCTAACTGAAGGAAATCTAAATAGAAAGTATTTTAACTTTTTTGGCCATGATACAACGCTTGAAGTGAGAGGCTCTCCAGCTATCCAATGGCTGCTGTAGAGAATTTCATAATTCTTGTAATTCAGTTCAAGTTCATTTTGACAGTCTTGGCTTTAAAACATACTTGTGGAATTAGACAATAGTCACAATTGGCCAAATGCCTAGTTTTTAAAGCACATTTCTTTATCCATTCTATAAAGCTCTTTGTTTGTCATTAATTTTTACAGCTTAACGTTCCTATGTTGGACAGGAAACATAAAGACTTTTATCCCTTATTTTATAATATATATGAGAATCATATCCATCTCTTGGGATTTTACTACTAATATATTGAGACTTTGATTTTACAGTAAAGTGCTAACTTCTCTTTTGCTAGAAGATAGCAATTTATTAATTAATGTTTAGTTTATTGTAATGTTTCTGCACACAGAGAGAGGCACTCACAAACATAAGATGGCAACTAGGAAAAAAATTTATCTGTTTTTTCATTGTCACCTATTTTAAGATTACCTATAAGATAAATGAAACAAGTGTGTACTAATTTGGGTTTATCATCATTGAACTATATTTTGTAAGTCCAAGAAAATAAAAAAAAGTCTACTGTACTTTCCCTAAGAGTCTATTGTAATTTCCTCAATATTATAGTCATATACGCAAAAATATTTAAATTATTTCTTCAAATCCAATACACCTTCAGTTATAGGATGCACTCTTATATGCTATTAAAGCATGCAGAATACTACTAATTATTATAAAACAGGGTGAATTATAAGACAGATGATAGTCCTCAATGTTAAAATGTAAATGTATAAACTTTATTCAAAGTGATTTTTAAAAAACATATGTTACTATCTTACATACATTTTAATTAGATACCAGCAGTAAAATTGTCCTATCTATAGTATTTTATGCAGAGGCAGCTTCATGGTAATCAGAATATTGGTAACAACTGGATATTATAGGATGCAGACATAGATTTTAACAGTAATATAATAAACCAAGTATTTCTCTTCATATTATTGGGGAATGAATTGAGGATATTTTGAATGCCATCATTCTTAAAAGAACTACATGTGTCATGAAAGTTAATGAAATAATAATTCTCTGTTCGAGATAAATCTGTTTGGAAGAGTAGATATGGTAATTAATGTAGCGCGTTTTCCTCTAGTAGTGACAGAGTAGGTCTTGTCAGACATTTCCTCCAATAGATAACATTTATAATCTCTAGAAGAAAAAAAAATGAGATAGGAAATTTATCTGGAGGCCTTGGCCCTGGAGAATTACTAAAAGCAGGCAGAAGAGCCTGAAGGAGAGTCATCATTAGGAAAATGGAATAATGGTGGACAATTTCTTATTTTTTAAATAAGCTTTTATATTGAAAGCAAGCCACACTCAGTGGCACATGAAGCAGCAAAAACATAGTTAAAACCTTGTAGCTCTCTGCCATGGGAAAGAGTTTGGGAGTTACAACAAATGGAAAGCAACCCAAGAAAGGAGAGAGCCCTAGAGGAAGGGAAGCTGCGAATTCTGCCTATGAGCTCTTTTCAAATCTCTGGCCATCTGTTGAATTATCCAAGCATGCGACAGACTCTGGGTAGTCCAGCCAAACTGGGATTTCTGGGGCTACCTGCCTCAGGGAAGTTTGGAGTTTGAGTTATACAATTTAGCTGCGCATTATCACAAACAAAATTAACTGATCTTTGGAGGAATGTAATCAAAATTATACCCTCAATACCCTCATTTACAATGCCCTAAACACAGTGAATAGTTGACCTGTGTTCAGGAAGAAAGGTAATCTGACCTGCACATAAGAAAGGTGACCAACGTGAGATGACCAAAATGTTGGACTAGTAGGTAAGAAATGTAAACCAGTTGTTATACTTATGTTCATGAACATAAGAGAAAATACATTTGTACTGAACACATTTGGAAACTCAATAGATAGATGAAAATAATTGAAAAGAACCAAATAAAATTTTTAGAACTGAATAGCAAAATGTCTGAGAAAAGGTATGAAATGTCCTAATGAATGTGATTGGTGCCAGTAACAAGAAAAACAAAGAGATGAAGAGAAAAAAGAAAAACATGGAAACTAAAGCCAAAGGGCTGTCAAATATGAAGAAAAATACATCTTTTATCACCATATTATTCAAATGCAAGAATGAAGTGGAAATGATGGGATGTTTGTGTTTACTAAGTAAAATCTCCAGGTTCCAGCGGCTAAGGCATCAGCCACATACACCCAAGGTGACAGGTTCGAATCCAGCCCGGGCCCGCCAAAACAACAATGACAGCTGCAACCAAGAAATAGCCGGGCATTGTGGCGGGCGCCTGTATTCACAGCTACTTGGGAGGCAGATGCAGGAGACTCACTTGAGCCCAGGAGTTGGAAGTTGCTGTGAGCTTTGATGCCACCGCACTCTACCCAGGACGACAGCTTGAGGCTCTATCTCAAAACAAAACAAAACAAAAAAAATTATTAAGTAAAATCTCCAAAGTGATAAACTAGAAAATTCATTCTTTTTTGTATTTTTAATATAGGAAAAGAAGGTGGACAATCCTCTTTATACTTCTCTTTCTAAAATTCTTAATTTACTCCTTTCTTGTCAGTGTATCCAGCTTAAGGCATTCTGAAACATTGGCTATAATATAATGCACATTGTGGGGTATATAAAATATAAAAAATTATTAGATATGTCATTTTTAGTTTGATATTCAGGGTGTCAGAATTTGATGTATGATTACCAATATATGCCATCATAAAAGAAAAACAAACCATATATCTAGCCTTTCAGAGCACTTACTTATTTTTACTTTTCTTTTGTATTAGCACGATCTGAAGGACGAATATAATGACTATAATGAAAATGTATAATCTTCAGGAAAGAGGTAACATGGACTTGGATTTTGATGAAATTGCCTTAATATTGATTACTTTGATGAAAACAGTTTTTAAATGTGGATTAACAAAATCTTACAGTAGAAAATATTCAGAAGGATTATAACATTAAATGATAGTGGTATTTCATTGTCTTTCTTTATTTCTTTCTTTTTTTGTGGTTTTTGGCTAGGGCCAGGTTTGAACCCACCTCCTGTATATGGGGCCAGTACCCTACTCCTTTGAGCCACAGGCACCACCCTGGGAGATCATTTTCTAGAAGAAAGGATTGGTATTAGACAAAGCTTAACTTACACGAATTATCTTTATATCCATTTTTTTCACCTTTTAATGTATTCTACTTGAAGTTCATTATTTTAAACTTTATAATATAAAAAATTTTAATAGAAAATAAACAAATGAGCTCACATATTGCCCACTAATGGTGTGAAAAGTGTCTGCAACATTGAAGTATCAAGATGAAAAATGAATCATCTAGTCTTTCCTTTGACTTACTGTAGTCATTTTTTAATCATCTTATTTTTAACTTAGTTACTATCCAGTCCTACAGAAGTAATTTTTCTTCATCTTCATGCTAAGTATTTCATTGTTGCAGAATAGAATTACAACAAAATTTAGAATATAAATGTAAATAAATAAATACTTACTTTCTATATAATTGAATTAAAATGTTTGCCCAAATGTAAGAGTTCTAGTTCAATCATAAGGAGAAAAATAGGGAACTAGTAGTAGAAAATTGTTTTGGGGGGTCCGTAATATTGTCATTTCCATTGAAATTGGTTCAGAGAAAAATAACTACTTCTTTCTTGATATAATGTACTTTTTCCTTCCTGAACCTTGATGGATATTTTCAAGACAGAACCACCATCTTATTTGTATTTGTCTCCTCCAAACCTACCAATGATTTTCTATATTAGAAGCTTAAAATCATAGTTAAATGAAAATTTCCCCATCAAATGCTAAATATATCATTTAAAGAAGAAAGGTTTAGCTTCTGGAAGAATTGCTCATTCTAATTTTATATATAAGAGATAATTTTTAAACTTTTATCTTGTACTTAATTTTAAGATAGGGTAGATAGAGAGCTTTTTAAATGTAGAATTTTGAATTGTATAGCTTATAGGCATAATAGTGTCCTTCAAAAATTGCTAAGTTAGGGGAGGTGTCTGTGGCTCAAAGGAGTAGGGCACCGGCTCCATATACTGGAGGTGGTGGGTTCAAACCCAGCCCCTGCCAAAAACTGCAAAAAAAAAAAAAAAAAAGAAATTGATAAGTTAAAGTCCCTACCCATAGTTCCTTGGAATGTGACACTACTTGGAGACAGGGTTTTTTAAATGGTCATTAAGTTTAAACGAGGTCATTAATATGGGCCCTGATCTGACATGCCTCATGTTGTTATACGACGGGGAAATTTGGATCCAGACACACAGAGCAGAGAGACCACAGAAGATGAAACCAAGAAGAGAGAACGTCAGAAGAAAGTAGTGCTGATCACTGGACTGTAGACTTTCTGCCTTTAGAGTTGCATGAAAATAAATTTCTGTTGTTTACACTAACCAGTTTGTCTGTGGTACTTTGTTATGGCAGCTGGAGCGCATTAATAAAAGTGTTTTTTTTTTTAAGTTTTTGTTGTTTGTTTGTTTGTTTTGAGACAGTGTCTCATCTGTTATCCAGTCTATAATGTCATGGCCTTAGCCTAGCTCACAGCAACTTGAAACTCTTTGACATAAGAAATCCTCTTGCCTTAACCTCCTGAGTAGCTGGGACTGCGGGCACCACTCACAACACCCAGCTAATTTTCCTATTTTTAGTAGACGATTTTGTTCTTTCTCAGGCTGGCCTAGAATTTCTGAGCTCCACGGATCCTCCTGCCTTGGCCTCCTATAGTGCTGTGATTACAGGCTTGAGTCACTGCACTCAGCCAATAAAGCTTATTTTTATAAGGTATAAAATATTCATTATCTGTGAATGTATTATTTCACAGATATAGTGTTGTTTTCAGCCACATGGTTGTCCCATTACATATGGCTTTGTAGTTGAACATTTGAAAAATCTTTCAAAAACATTTTTCTTTATCAGCTTTGGCACTTTGATGACAAATGAGCACTGATATTATACTATACAAGTAACTCAATTTAAAATTTTGAAAATTATGTCAATTAAGTTAAAAATTTCATTTAAAGTGATTTTGTGGACTTCCAGGGTACAATGGTCTTGTACAGTCTTAATTTAGGAATGTTAAAAACCAAATTCAAAGAAAGAACAATAGTTTAATAAAAAACACAGAAATGTTACTGGAGCATTTGATGTCTACGGTAAAAATCTTTCCTTCGGCTAAATAAGGAAACTCAAACATTTAAAACGCTTTGTTTTGTTTTGTTTAGTTTTGTTAAAGAAAAAAAAGAAAAAAAAAAAACTTTGGAGAGTGTATCCCCAATGGGCAAACAGAGCAAAGAGAAGTCCAAAAAATAAGTCTAGCAGAAAGAAACTATTATATTGTCACAAACTTTGGTGTCAGCATGAGGAAGGAATTAGAGCTTGGGATTACAGGCTGCTATTTATACAGAACATGTCTCTCCCAAGAAATTTACAGAGAGATGATGCTGTGCTCAGATTCACTCCACGTAGAGCAAAAAGGAAGTAAGGAACTTTCTTCTGCTGTTCTGAATTTGTACTGTGGCCCTGAGAGATCTTTCTTTAGACTCTATAACTAAAGAAAAAAAAAAAAAAAAATATATATATATATACACCACCAATGTAGTGATGATTCCTAAACTATCTCTCCTTAGGGAGGTTTGCAAAGGAGGTGAAGAGGTAACTGGTAAACCATATCACCTGAATAAACTTTATGTAAAGTCACATAGTGGGAGCAGCTATTTCTTTTTCTTTCTTAGTTTTGTTAATACTGCCCTTTATATTTTAAGAAATCCATGTTTTGCTTATGTGCACATGATTGTGGCTAATCCAAGGTAAACACATAGAAAGTGAAAATTTAATTTTCCATCAAACAACCCAAGTTTTATGTCTAGTCCATCATTTTCCAGATAAAGATGGCATGCCAGAAAATATTCTAGATTATTATTGTTACTAATAGGTATTTTTCTTTTACCATAACAAAAAGGAAATTAAAATTTAAATTAGCAATACTGTGTTCAGGTATACACTGTATAAGTAAAAGTAGAATTCCAAAATTAAAGTTTTCAAAAAATCAAAAGAAAATTTAAAAGGTAGTTGTAATTTTGTAGCCATAAAACTATATAAAAAATCCTTTTTTTGTCGATGGATTGCAACATTTCTAAAGTTGCTCAGGTTCCAGCATTGTTGGTAACAAAGCTTGGGAGAACTAAACTTGCTCTCAGTGAACAAGCATGGAAGATCATATCTTTATAGTAAATCCAGTTATTGTTATCCACCAAGACTGCTTTGAATTAATTTGAAACATTAATTAAAGCCATAGTTGTTTATATATTCGGAGTCTCGGGGTCCTGATTATCTTAGAAGACAAAAGAAAAAAAAAATGGGAAAGATGATAGGGAAGGGAAGGAGAAGGAAAAGGAATGGAAAGAGAAGTCCATGAAAGCCGTCGGTGACATAAACATCGGCCTCCACATTCTAAATTTTTTTTCTTTTTTTCTTTTTGTTTTTGGCTGGGGCTGGGTTTGAAACTGCACCTCTGGTATATGGGGCTGGCACCCTACTCCTTTGAGCCATAGGCACTGCCCCACATTCTAAATTTTAACAGCTTAGATCTGGCATACTAAAATAAATTTAGGGAATAGCAAATCACGTTCAATAATCAGAAATATGATCTGTAGAAGTATAAAAGGCCAGCTGTATTATTAATGGGTAGCATTCTCCAAGTTGTTTTTTAGGGTAAACTGAAAAAAAAAAAAGACTTTTCACAGAAAAGCAACTGTTATAAAAACATGATTCTTATTTCTCATGAGTACATATTTATTTATCATTCTCTTTCATTCTATCCTATCTACTTTTCAAATGGTTCTATGGTATTTTTAGGTATACATAATTGCTAATTTTTAAGTGAGTCTTGCACTACAAATCTCTTAACATAAAAGAATTTTGAATTTATGATTCTAAAACTTGACTACAATTAGTAATGATAATCTACTTTTCAAGGAAGCTTAGGGCCCTGAGAGAAATAACTCTATTTCATTTTTTATGACACTGCAATTATGTTCTTCTCTGACACATAATAGTCATTTATTATTGAGTGTGTAAAGAAATAAGGAAAGAAAAAAATGAATAAGTATAGGTAATTAGACCATCACTACCAGTCATTGAATACCAAAGCTTGTCAGTTAAGTCAATCCATAAAGCAAAAACAATATTGATTTGCTGAAAATGATCATAGCATAAACCTAATCATATTACACATAGAATACCCTGTATAACATTGTAAAGAAAATAAAAGCTTTTAGCCTGGTATTTAAAACTTTCATCATTACCTCAAACCAAATGATTTTTAGTCTTCTCCAGCTCCATATTTTTAATTTTCAATTGAATAAATTTCCTATAGGATCTCAAGGAACTATGAACTCAACAGGGAGAAAGTTAAGTTCGTTCACCTGTCTCTCAACCTATGAAAACTGCCTGCATCATATTAGGCCAAATTCAAAATAATAGAAATTTTAATGGACTTTTAAAAATATCCATTAAAATGGATTAATGTCTTAATTCATTTAGAATATATAATTTCTACTTTGTCAACACATTTCTTTCTCCTCTTTCCTTGTTTGTCTGCTTTGTATTGCTCCCCTTTTCACCTCTGAGGCCCTTGTTAGTCTCATTCATTTAGTCTTTCCTGACACTATTTCATTCTACTCAAGATTTCAGATTAACTTTTCAAGATAACACTTAGAAAATGCTACTATACTGAAAAAATGGCCACCGAATTAAATACAAATTGGTCAAACTGGTACCTAAAATCAAAACTCCACATCATTTTTAGGATATAGTCCTAATTATCTCCTTCTTGAGCACAGAAGTCTAACCTAAGAGAGCCACTTCTCTTCCTGAAGCAGATACTTGTAATCATTGATGATGCCAACTATAATCTACCTAGCAGCTTAACTTTTTTTTTTATTTTTTTTCTTACAAACATCTATTATACCTATGAACTAACTCATTGTGACAGCTCTGGTCTACTCCACCTTGTATCTTTTATAGAACACAGTTCCAAGCTTGGACCAAAGTGGTCAAAAAGTCAGGGAATGAAATTTAAAAGTCATCACACTAAATAAAACATGGTTACTCGAATCCCTCTCTGAGAGCTTTTGCGGCTATAGAAAACTCAGACACCTACTTAGGGAATCCCTCACCACAGTGTGATAGCTACCCTCTGACTCATAGTAAACATCTGGATGTCTGACTGGAACCATCTTTGTGGTTTGGTGTTTTTTGAACCAGAATATATTTGAAGGTCTGTTATCAGTGAAAACACTTTTCCATTCATTTTCCATACAGGTACTGACCACAGAGAGGAGTCCCAGATGACTCAAGTAGTGGAAAACTTTACTCTCATTCATCTATTTTTTTGTCTAGAAGACCAGTGACCATATGTAGCTCATGCTTTCTGCTGAATAAGGGAAAGAAAATGAAAGGGAACCACTGGTACAGTTGGGCGAGTGGCCCAGACATACGCCTACACTGATGCCAAGTCTGAGCAATGAATGAAGACCTGACTTAAGTCGCCAAATTGAATAACTTCCTAGTAAAAACCTAGTCCTTAGAAAATTGCCGATAAGGTGCTACCAGATAACTTATATTATTTACTAACATAATATGTGCTTTACAGGAAAAATTAGTTGCCTTATTTTATAAGTATTTATAAATATGTATTTTAATATGAAGGAATGTTCCTATGGCAAGCCATAGTTAGCTTTCTATACAATAGATTAAGAATTCTGTTAAACTATGTTAAAAATATTTATTATATTTAATAGGACTAACAAAAACACAAAAATTTGGTAGAAATTACAAATTATAAAACATAAGATATGATTGAAAATGTTCTAAGCTAACTAAATTATCATTTTGTATTTATAGATAATCTTTAAAGAAACTACCTGAAACACATAGAAGTTTTACATCATTTTAAGTGACGATAGTAAGGCTAATGCTATCTATATTTTTGTAAATAGAATCTAAGAAACAGATCAACAGTGAGAACTACAGTGAGAATCTTTTTTTATTTTGATAGAATATGGGCAGCATGTGTAAACTCTAAATATGGGGTCTCTACCTTATGCATAATTATATCTCTGAACTGGTTACAGTACCTTGAAACAAAGATATAATAAATGCCACTTGAATAAAGCATTGTTAGTGCCAATAAACAAAATCTGTAAAGTGACAGGATACATAATCAACATACAAAAATCAGCAATGTTTTTATACTTTATACATTATTTTTAAAATATATCCAAAAAGAAGTCCTATATATAACAGAATTTTTGAAAACTCACTTAGGAATAAGTATAACCAAAGAGGTGAAACATTTCCACACTAAAAAGCATAAAAGCTTGATGGAAGAAATTGAATATAACACATGGAAAGGAAGGATATCCCATGTTCATAGACTGAAATAATTAATACTGCTAAAATGTTTATACAACCCAAAGCAATATACAGAATTAATGCAACCTCTACCAGAATGCAACCTCTTCACAGAAGCAGAAAAAAAATATCCTAAATTTCATACAAACCACACCACAGCGCAAAAACAATCTTGAGCAAAAAATTATAATACTAGTGGCATCACACTACCTGTTCTCTTAATTCATTGCAAAGCCATTGCAATCAAAATAGATGGCACTTACATAATAACAAAAATAAACGAGCTGAGTGTGGCAGACAGCGCCTGTAGTCCAAGCTGTTTGGGAGGCTGAGGCAAGAGATCACCTGAGGCCAAAAGTTTGAGGTTGCTGTGAGTTAAAATGACACTCTTCCCAGGGCAAGACAGTGAGATTCTGTCTCAGAAAAATAAAATTAAATAATAATAACAAAAATAAAGACCAATGGAACAGAAGAGAGAATGCATAAATAAGTCCTTATATTTATAGTCAATTGATTGTAAACAAAAGTACCAACAACACAATATGGGGAAGGAACAGTCTCTTTAATAAATGGTCTTTGGAAAACTGGATATCCACATGCAGAAGAATGAAATTAGATTTTTCTAATTTTCTATTCACTACCAACAACAATCAACTCAAAATAGATTAAAATCTTAAGCATTAAACCTGAAATTGTAAAACTACTATAAGAAAACACAGGGGACAATCTCCTTGACATTGGTCTGGGCAAAAATTGATACAAAATTAATATCCAGTATATGAAATGAACTTAGACAACTCAATACCAAGAACACAAATAACTCAATTAAAAAATGGTCAAAGGACTAGTAGATATTTCTTTTAAAGAAGACATAGAAATGGTCAAAGTTTTCTAAAAAACTGCTTGACATCAGTAATCATCATAGAAATGCAAATTAAAACCATGATGTGTGTGTGTAAAAATAATGGAATACTATTCAGCTACATAAAATATGAAATATTATCATTTGTGATGACATGGATGAATCTAGAAATATGTTAAGTGAAATTACCCAGTCACAGAAAGAAAAGCACTGTATGATCTTCACAAGTAGAATATAAAAAAGTCAAACTTACCGAAGCAAAAAGTAGAATGCTGGTTTATAGGGCATGGGGGAATGGGAAATATAGGTCAGAGTATATAAAGTTTCAGTTTCATTTGAGATGAATAAATTCTAGAGATCTAATGTTCAGAATGCTGACTACAGTTAATGACAAATGTATTTTATTCTTAAAATCGCTGTGGCTAGATCTTAACAGTTCTCTATACACACACACACACATACAAATGGTAAGCATGTGAGATGATGGATATATTCAGTAGTTGGTTTTATCAATAAACTGTATGCAAATAGCCAGGCGTTGTGGTGGGCGCCTGTAGTCCCAGCTACTTGGGAGGCTGAGGCAAGAGAATTGCTTAAGCCCAAGAGTTTGAGGTTTCTGTGAGCTGTGACATTACGGCACTCTACCGAGGGCCACATAGTGAGACTCTGTCTCAAAAACAAACAAACAAACCAACAAACAAACCCTATGCATATACCAACTGTATGCAATATTACTTTACAAACCATAAGTGCATATATACACTTTTCATTTGTCAACTGTGGAGGATAAAAACAAAAAAAAAGAAAGAAAAGAAAAGAAAAAAGAAAAATATTCCACTTACCAGATTTATTTATTTATTTATTTTATTTTATTTTATTTTATTTTTGAGACAGAGTCTCACTTTGTCACTCTAGGTAGAGTGCTGGGGCATCATAGCTCACAACAATTTCAAATTCTTGGGCTCAAGCAATTATCTTGCCTCAGCCTCCCAAGTAGCTGGGACTACAGGAGCCCACCACAGTACAAGGCTGTTTTTAGACAGCCTTGGGGTCTCCCTCTGGCTCAGGCTGGTCGCACATCTGTGAACTCAGGTAATCCACTGGCTTTGGCCTCCCAGAGTGCTGGGATTACAAACATGAGCCACCACACCGGGCCCATCTATCTATCAGATTTAAATGTGTAAAAATTCTGTTGTACTTTTTACTTGGCTCACATTTTTAGTCCTATCAGATAATCTTCTTTAGTTTTTAAATAATAAATTGCAAATCAAACCTAAAATTGCTTGATAGATACATTTTCTGATAAGAATAATAATTTTACATTAGTGAGATTAAATAAAATACTTCTTTCCAAAGAATGAGAAGTAGCAATCATGATCTATCAAAGTCAGAACTGGAGATCGATACCTACATCAGCCTAACACTTGAACTTAACAAGCTCTGTTCATTAAATTTTATGGAGTCACTGCTGGGAGACACAGCAGCAGTAAGAATCACTGATAAATATCATGTTAAACACACACCTCTACCTTAGTTCTCTGGATTGTATTCATAGTATTAGAGGATTTTTTTTATCTGGTTTTGTAAAGCTTTGTGTAGTTTATTTAAAATAAACACACATAATAAACATGCACGTTTGCAAGTATATAAACACAGATATACTTCCATATCAACTTAATCATTTTTATTTTGTCTCAGCAAATAAATTTTCTTAGATGCTTGGAATATATTTTGTCACTCTTTATTCATGAGTTAGGAGGTTATTATTAAACCTCCACCGAGAAGTGTAATTACCACTGACATGGTGGTAATTGTCCAGATTGTGAAGTTGGATGGATTTTATATACATTTTGAATATAGAGTTGGCAGAATTTTCGAATTAATGTGTGTTGTAAGAGAAAAATGGTTGTCAAAGACAACCTCAAAGTTTTGACTTTCAAAATTGGCATGATTACAAGAGGGACTTTACCTAACAAATGAAATTAGTGTAACCTGGTTCTCTGTACCCTCAGTGAATCCCCAACAATAAAAAAAAAAAAAAAAAAAGGCAGAATTTTGTTGTGTCAAGCGAAATAGTCTAAGAAAGTAAATACTTGAACAATTTTGTTGGTAAGATTTACAAATGTATTGTCAAAGAAATTTGTTCTTGTTATTTTTCAATAATCGCAAGAAACTTTCATGAACATACTAAAGCTTATCATTATAGACATTAACTGCCTTTTTAGAGTATTTTGAGCAAAGAAAAATTGACCAGCTCTATTTAGTTTACCAAATCAAATCAACACTTGTGAACAGGAACTCTAATATGTGTTAATTCTGTGCTAATGGAGTTCCAAAGCCAGTCCTAAGAAATTGATTTTTTGGACTGAATAAGTCAGCCCCTGTTAATATAGTCATGTATAGAAATACAATTTGGTTTATAATGATAATACAATCAAATTTATAAAGGTCTTAGCACTGGCCAAATAACATAGAAACATGGTCCCTTCCCTGCTATGGGAAATAAAATCATCCCCTTCTTCTCAGTGGTTTCATTTTGCCAGGTTTCAGTTATCCACATTATTTTATAATGAGAAATGTTATAGGAGAGAGAGAGAGGCAGAGACAGAGAATATATCACATAACTTTCACTATGGTATACTGTTAAATTGTTCTATTTTATTATTGGTTATTGTCAATCTCTTACTGTGCCCAATTCATGAATTAAATTTTATTATGAGTATGTATACAGGAAAAAACAGTATACTGTATTGATATTGGTAAATAATAACAGAATACTGTTTTAGGCATCCACTGGAGGTCTTTGAAATATCCCTGTAGAAAAGAGGGGGCTACTATAGATGAAACTAAGAGTGTAGACTCAGTACATGTACTTGAACTTGTGCATTCAACAACCGTTTACATTTGTGCCCTGATAGCCCCCATAACCAAACTTAGGATACTGCTAGTCATGGGTAGAATTCTAAGAACATTAATTGATTTGAGTTCATAGTCTACAAGAAAAGATGTAATGTTCCATCTTTTTGATGGCTGAATAGTATTCCATGGTATACACATACCAAGCTTATTAATCCATTCTTCTTAGTAAAGCATCACAGGGGTAGAGAAGCAAGAATCCAATGTACTCAATTGTAATATGAAGGCAATAGATGATCTAATACAAGGGCGGGTAGTGGAATGAGGGATCAGGGAGAGAGGAAGAGGGAGAGGGGTGGGGGGGTTACAGTGCATGGGACACCTCCTAGAGATGGGACACAATTACATGAGGGACTTTATGTAACAACCACAATCAGTATAACCTAATTCTTTGTACCCCCAGTGAATCCCAAACAATAAAAAAAAAAAAAAAAGACAAAGAAAAAGGAACTTTGATTACTGTTCCTCTCATGCTTTAGGCCTGGTATGTGCTATATTTACCTCTTTTTTTAGATGATAATATTAGTGTTTTACCCTATGTTAAGAAGCAACTGATTTTTATAATAGCACTGGTAGACTTACATTTGATAATTCCATTCATTCTCATTTGCTTACATCTATAATACAGATAAAACCAGTGAGAAGTACAATTTATGTTTAAAATGTTTTTTGTTCTGCAAAATAAACTTATGCAATAGTTTTCAATCTTTTATGGGCATACTTACACAATCTAATCATTTCTGATTAGCACCAGACAATGTCAAAAAATAAAATTTAAATTTAAGAAATACTTAACACTCAATAAAAAATAATGAAGTTTTTCTGGACAGGATTTCAATGTTTTACCCTAAAGAGAGTACATGTTTTACCCTAAAGAGAGTGCAGTGGCATCATCATAACTCATGGCAACCTTAAAAACTACTGGGCTCACTTGAACCTCCTGCCTCATCCCCCAAGAAGCTGGGGCTACAAGCACCACCACACCTATTACTGTATGTGTGTGTAGATGAGGTCTCACTCTTGTTCAGGCTGGTCTCAAATACCTGGCCTTGAGAAATCTTTGTGCCTTAGGCTCCAAAAGTATATATAGAAAAGGAACCTGGAAAATTACCTCTCCATAAGAGTTAACTGAATCTATCTTTTTGTCTAACATAGCTTAGCAATGCTTATGCTGACTGTTCAATAATTGATAAAGAATGAACCATTTTATGATATATCTCCAATATATTTTGGACCATATGTACTGTTTTTTCAGTTACAATTTGTTTACTAGGTCATATTTTTATAGCTTTATATATATTCTTAAAATAATTTGAATGCTGAGAACCTCTTTATTTAAATGATAAATTGGTATTAAAGATACAGAGAGTACTGAAAGTTATAGACATTTTAAGAAAGGAAAAAAATGTATTAAAATTAAGTCACTTTTGATTTCTGCAACTACAAGACGTTCTCAAAGGTGACTTGTAATTCTTTGGTTATTGGTATTTATTGAATATGACAATTTGAATACAGTTTTTCCTTTCTTGAAATGTATGTACTTTTCTTGGCATGTTCTGGACTTGATTAATTTCTAGGCACTAGTTTGGTACTATCAAGATAATAGAATCTTCAAGGGGCAGCGCCTGTGGAGGGTTCAAACCCAGCCCTAGTCAAAAACTGCAAAAAAATAAAAAATAAAAAGAAGCTTTAAGGATTTCCTAGTGTAATAACAAGGATTCTGAAATCTATTATGTACATTTCTGTAGATTCAATAATTAGTATTACTCATATTTATACTTTTAAAATGAATATAGATATTGTTATGATTTTAAAAACATGAATTTATTTAAATATGTCATTGACCTCATGATAATTTTAGTTGTTAGATATTTTCCTGATCAGAGGTTACTAAAATTATCATAACTATCACGAATATTTTGTAGATACCACATGAATATCTGCAAAACATTTCAACATTAAAAACCAGGTCCTTGAACTTAAAACGGTTTAGATACTAATTTATTTCGTGTCAATGAAGTAACTGTACTTAACAAACGCACTCTAATCCTCTTCTCTTTTTGTCTTTAGCTAGTAGAGATTCAAAACATCTGCTTATGATCAAATATTCATAGTATCTTAATTTAAAGCTGCATGATACAGAATCTTATATAGATATTTTTGAAAAGAAATATGTACACAAAAATGGACAGTAAGTAGGTCCTCTTAAACCTACACTATTTGAATTTGACATTTTTAAGCTTCATGGGAAATAACAATGTTCTATCTTTATAATTTTTTTCCTTTATCTTACCTGAAAAATATTAGTATTTTACACTTCAGCTTAACCAAGCTGTGCACCAAGTGCTGGATTGGGTAATCACCGGGGCTTAGCTGTTGCTCAACACATGTCAAATACAAGCAATTAAAACTACAGTGCCCCCAAGCAAAACATTAAAAAAATTTGCATTCCGGAGGAAGCTCATTAAAACCAGATGACTAGCTTGGCTCATGGAAGTACTTGGCTAAAACATCCCCTTCAAATCCATACTGTCTTATTTGCTTACATCATAGAATTACTGACTCAGGGACCTGAAGGGTCCTCCAAAGTTTATCTAACCCCTTTCCAAACAGTTCTATTAAAATTATGTTGGAGAGGAGCAATGTAACTCTCTTTATAGATTCGCATGCAAGAATATTTCAAGACCTTTTGTACCATTAAAATGTATAATTTATGAGTGGCCAAAACAAACAAAAAATCCTTTATTATTCTGCTAAAATCTCCTCAGTATAAATTTAGCCCATTCATTTTTTTGGCCTATCAGGGTAGAAATAGAACAGTACCAGCTCGGACCATATCATTGAACAATATCCCACCCTACCTTAACTCCAGTGAACAAATAGCTTATGCTACATGCTCTTCATGATTGTAAGCCGTGAGAAACTTGGTAAAACATATTAAGTGATACCCCCTGAAAACTGTAAGTTCCATGTTTCATTAGTATATATTTTTACTATGTCTGAGCAACTTATAATCGTGTCAATTATTTAGCTACTCCTTATGAAATACAGAAACAAAAGAAAATTTACATTGCATTTCCTAAAAGGTCCTTTTCAAAAATGTGTTAAATTATACATAACAGGCTCCTCATCATAGACAATTCGATAAGGCAAGTAAATAACTTCAATCTGTTTGTGAACCAAGCATTAGAAATATGCACGTTGCATTGAAAATAATTTCAAGCCACATTGGATCAGTTGTAGGCTTACTATGATTTTCATAATAATAGTAGCATTTGAATAACAGTATTATAATATTTTGAAGCCCATGAGGATTTATCATTTAACAAATAATCCTACTCTTATACCACTTAAGCAAGCAATCTCTTAAGTGTACTAAAAAATAATCAATGCATATCCAAAAACGCATCCTTCTCTGCCATTTACCTCCAGTAAACATAATTAAGCCATTTAAAACACAGTTTAGTAAGAAGGTGAAGCTTTATGGCATAACACATCCATCCTACTTTGCTAAAGTGTAAGGGAAAAGACCGTTTTGAAGTCCAGGTTAATACTGAGTCACAGTCTCTCTCCACTCACATCTGTTTGCTATGGGTGAGTCTGGTAGCAGCATCACTGCATTGCTCCATTGCTATGGGTGCAGTTTGGTAGTGGAGCACCATAGTCTGGTATTTTCTAACTCACTCAAAATATGGACACGAAAAATTTATTTAGTAACTTCAGCTGAGAAAACAGAACAAAGCCATAAAATGAAGATCTTAGACCTCTAGTGTGCTTCATATTACACACTGTTACGATGGTTAAGGCAGCAAGATATCTATTTCCTCAAAACAGCATTTGAAAAACGTGATGTGTTTAATGTTCTGAATTATATATTCCCTTGCTAAAGTGACTTAATACTGTAAAAATTCAATTGTACTTCTACTATTACGCACAGTTTTTTATATAGATGTACATTTGAATCTTAAATAAAACACAAAATTATGTTCGTAAATGCAGTAGAGTTTAAGTTTTCTTTTTCCTCCTGGGTGTTAGTCCCCTTATGTATTACTAGGTGGTGTTAAATGCCTGGCAAGAACGCAAACTTCCGTTCTGACCCTGACAATAATAACCACCTATTTTGCATCATGTGGATATTCCATTCACTTAATGTAAATAACTATTTTGATTATAAAAGCAATGGTACATTTAACATATTGTTTCTTATTCACTTTTTTTTTTTGCTGTTTTTGGCCAGGGCTGGGCTTGAACCCACCAGCTCCAGCACATGGGGCCGGTGGCCTACCCTTTGAGCCACAGGCGCTGCCCCTTCTTAACTTTTAATATTTACTAACTATTCAGTGATTCACTATCCTCTTATGTTATAGTTTATTCTTAGGCCAAAGACAAATAGTATAGAAAACCATGTATTAATACATATATAAATTTATGTAGCTACTTAAGTAAATGTTCATTTTTGTACAATGTTAACACAAATTTTAGAGTGTGACAAGCTGCAGTGTTTTCCTTTATGTAATAAATTTACAATTCCATGTGACCATCACTTTTTGAATACCCACGACAAACTGTCAAAATGCATGTGACTCAAGTTGATTGAGAGTTGGGTTTCCACCACTTAATTACTTTGCTTCTCACCCATAATTTCTGTATTTGATTAGTTCTTCCTTTGCTATAGGACTGTAGAAGTTCCCATCTCCAAGGGCTCTGAGAGGCTCCTTAAGCTTGAGTAACTGTTGAACATGTACAAGTTCGTCTTTCTGTGCCGTGTCTTAGACAGCTCTGCTTTATTCTCTGTGCTGGTCATTTGGTTTTACCCCAGGTAAGATTTTTTTGTGAGGAGTGTTAGTAGTATATCCACACAAGGCTCTAGAATGTCTTTTAGCAAAGTTTAATGCACTCAGAGGAATGTGCTACCCGCCTTTAGCACCTGCATGTTAAATTCCACAAGAGTTTTTGTTGCCCATCACTGAGCCAGTGACTGTGGTCTTAGGAATGGATAATGTGAGAAGTCAGACCTAGGACACACCCTTCCTTAGCTACAAGAAGAAAGTTATAAGAACAGGGACAACACTGGTGTCACTGGAATCCCAGGCAGTAGGGGAGCTACTTGGATCCCAGAAATGACAGTTTGCTGTTAAGGTAAGAACTGTGG
Organism: Otolemur garnettii; assembly: GCF_000181295.1. NCBI lineage: Eukaryota > Metazoa > Chordata > Mammalia > Primates > Galagidae > Otolemur > Otolemur garnettii. The sequence goes on along the minus strand of NW_003852400.1, from coordinate 13,545,792 downwards.
AGAAACAGCAGTGTTAAAATTATGTCCATTTCATTTTCCTTTCTTAGGTGCTCAGTTAACACGTCTATGTATAATTCAATGAAATATTCCACCCAACATCATATAATTGTTTTACTTATAATAAAAATGTACTCATCTTCTCCCTAGTGGGAACAACCCCAAAACATTCTGTTAAGTCATCCTTGTTCTAAAGCCAGTGTCTCTGGGTAAAGTCTATTTCTCTTAATGAAATGCACATGTGAGTCCTCGGAGCACCACTGCCAGATTCTAATTATAAATGTAACCATCACCATCTTACACAACAAACAACGTTATGGAAAACAGAAACAGTCCAATAAATACTTCTATTTGAAAAGCAAAAAGAACTAATTGCCTGCTCTTACTTCTCTAATATGTAGGTAGTGGCATAAATGTATCGTTTTGACCCATCTCCATGTCTATTTATCTCTGTTGTCACACTCATGAGGGCACCAGAGTCCAGTCTGTCCCTCTGAACCAGGCTCTGCAAGCTGAACAGCACTGAAGAGCCATATTGTCCTTGGTCTGGCATCTCCTTGAAGGAATCACAGGCAGCTGATTTTCAAGTATGATTTCCCTAATAGTATAACTTTTTTAAAATCACAGTCACCTATCAGCTGAGTCATCCAGGATAGTTTATCCACTAGTGATCAAAAAAGAAATCCTGGCATGTCAGGCTTCTGAATTGTGTACTTGGTCCTTGGCATTTTCTGTCTTTCGACCCCACACTGGTGACTCTGGTGGTGTCCCTGTATGCCAGTTTAAAGGCTTTTCTCCTGGCTTCTACCTCAGGTCAGGAGTAAACCAAAGGCCAGTGTGGGGAAAACAGAGATATTTGCCTTTACACCTCCAAGCTGGATCCCTGTGGATGGGTCTACACAGACACATGCACGCACGGATATGTGTATACACACGTATATGTAGACACACACATATATTACTTGGGACATCTGTAATCAGATAGAGAGCAATAAGTGATAGCTGGCAGGAGCCTGGATCTCTGACTATTCGGCTCCTCCATCTATCTAGAGTTTCAGTCTTATTCCCTGCTCGGTTCTCATCTTCTTGTTCTGTCCACAACAACTTAAGAGTTCACAAAACAATTGCACTTTACATTTCCATAACGGGTGTGATTTCTAATTTCCAGTGGCCTCGAGATTGCAACTGAATTGCTAAGACTATAAGATTAAATTATTTTTCTCTTAGAAATGAAAAACTCAGTTAAAGAAAGGAAAACTTTAAGGAGGTGATACAGGCAAATTGTAAGATATTTTGTATCACAGAATATACAGCAAGAAGTAACTCTTTCTATATCCTTGACTCAAATTCTAGTTTTGTGACAGGAGGCAATAATTGAAGTCCTACATTAATTTATAGAAATGGCTCATGCATATAGCACCACATGTATATCTGTTATGATGAAATGCTACTAGGCACCCACTACAGTGACTATAATAAAAATTATGAAAGACAAAAATGTAACATCAAGTGAAGAAACTGTATTTAGACACTATTGATTGGAACTGAAATTAGTACAGATGCTTTGGAAAATGATTTGTCAGAATCTTCTACAGCTAAATCCGTATGGGCTCTATGACTCACAATTCTACTCCCAAGTCCAGAGCCAACAATGTGTACATGCATACACCAAAAGACATGAGTAATGAGATTGCTTATAAAAACACCCTTTGAAGTGGCCTTGAATTTAAATGCCTCTCAAAAGTAGAATAAATACATAAATTTTGTTATATTCATACAATGGCATGTATGGCAACAAGAATGAAAAAAAACTACTGGCATTTGCAATAGTGCGAATAAATATCACAAATACAATGCTGAATAATAGAATGAGACAAAAAAGAGGATTTTACATATGATTTCATTTTTATAAAGTAAAAAAAGAGGAAAAACGAATCTATGTTATCAGGAGGGGGGAGAAGTGGCTGTCATTGGGAGTGAGAGTGACTGGAAAGCTTCTGCTGCTAGTAATCATCTATTTTGGAATCTAGGTCAATTTAGTTTGTGAAAATACATTAACTAGTATGGGTGCTTTTTTACATACGTATTAAATCTCAAAAATAGTTAAAATATGACACAGTAGTGAAAACAGTCTGCATCCTCATGAATACTCATGCATAATTATAATAAATAATTAAAATGAATGAGGGAGAGTTCTATTTACTTACACTAATATAACTTCAACAGAGTGCTAAAATATTCTTCTTAGTGAAGTATCTCAAGAATGGAAGAAAAAGTATCCAATGTACTCAGCTCTACTGTGAAACCAATTATAGCCCAAGAATATGGGGAAAGGGGAGAGGGAGGGAAGGAGAGGGGGGAGGATGGGTGGAGGAAGGATGATTGGTAGGATCACACCTGCAGGTGATCTTACAAGGGTACATGTGAATCTTTCTAAACGTAGAATATAAATGTCTTAACATAATAACTAAGAAAATGACATGAAGGCCATGTTAACCAGTTTGATGAAAATATTTCAAATTGTATATAAACACTGTACCCCATGACTGCATTAATGTACACAGCTATGACTTAATAAAAAAAGATAAAAAATAGCATAATGAAAATGCAATATTATCACATACGTAACTATTCTTGTGGAAACATATATATACTTAAGTTTATTTAAAAATTTATTGTGACTTATACTGAGTTAATAAAAGTAGTTATACCTTGGGAGAAATATTTTCTTAAGATAAGAAATATTAATCTACCTCAAAACATTTTTTTATAATTTATATATACTGCATGAAATATGTTCTATAATAAACATCTAATTATACACACACACACATGCGGTCCCAAAATTAAGTTCACAAACCCTCCCAGAAATGTGCTACCCACCCCACTGCTGAGGTCAGTTTTTAAGTACTCTCCTTGGGAAGCTGTGTGCCCATGCCGGTGCTCAGCCTACTTGTCGAAGCAATTTGACAACTCTTTTCTAGAATGGCCATCAGAGCTATTGTTGTTAGAAGACTGACAATGAAGTTCTTGAGTTCATCCTAGAAACAGTGCTACATAAAGCGTTTCTGAGTATCATTAGGTCACCAGATGGCCAACAGGAGTATTTCAAAGGTGACTGACCACAGTGATATTCAGCAATAAGGTATATGGAACTTTTCTAGGATGAGTTTGCAAACATAATTGTCCAACCTCACATGAACACTTAGAAACTAAGAGCACACACCAAGCCTATCACAGACTCATTCCACTCGCAGGTATTTAACTCAGCAAAATTAAAATATTAATGTATGTCCAGAGAAAGACTATTAAAAAATTCAGAGGGGAAATAATTTTGATGACATGCAGGACAGCAAGGATAATATGACAACAGCTCTGATGGCCATTCCAGAAAAAGAATTCCAAAATTGCTTTGAAGGGTGGACTAGGCTCTGGGGTTGGTGCATAGCTTCCCAAGGGGAGTGCTTCAGAGGTGACCTCAGCAACGCTGTATGTAGCATTTTTTTCTAGGATGACATTGCAAACTTAATTGTCTGACCTCATACACACATTACATGTCTCATATATATACAATTTAATAAAACTAGACAAGAAATGGAAGCAACATAAATATTCATCCACCAAGGGACGAATGAATAAACAAATGTGTTATGGATGTAAAATGGAAAATCATCAATCCTCAGAAGGGAAGGAAGTCCTGTTTCATGCTGCAACATGGATGAACCTTAAGGATAGTATGCTAAGTACAGTATGAAGTCGACTTGCTGGAATATGTATTATGTGTCTGTGTATGCGTGTATTCACATATGTACATATGAATATATATATGTAAATAACAGTTTTTAGTTCACTTCCACAGGCTTCACTTTCTCGTCTGAAAAATAAGGAAAGAGTTGTTAATTAATTCAAGGAATTTGATCCCCCAGTAACAGTTTTGTACCTTCTAGGCAATTGGGAACAAACTCCATTTTGGTGGCAATGCCAAGTGCCTTGAGGAGAGAGGTTGGGATACTGTGTTTTTCTTACATTTCTTGCAGCTCTGTTATCCAACTGCAACTAAGCATGGTGGCCATTATACAATGTCTTTGTTAGTGATGATTGCAATGATAACTTTATTTCTGTTTCCACAATAAGGCAAATGGAAATTACAGCTTTAGAATAATTAGATTATAAAATAATTTACTAAAAGTACAAAAACAATGGTACTGATGGCAATAGCAACAATGTATTTTTCTTTAATTTTCTATGCCAGAGATTGATTGTATTTTGTCTTATATATAAATTATCTCCAAACATTGAAAACAGCCTTATAAGATAGAGCCTATATTTTTAAACAAGGAAATTAAGACTTGGAGAGTTAAAGTGGGTTATCTAAGAATATACAACTACAGAAAGCAGCAGATGTATAGTCCAGATCCCTCTGTTTCTCGTGTCTCTTATCATTACATCCTGTGGCATTGGGGAAAAAAAAAATACTCTGTACGTCCTAATTATATGTATATCCTCTTAAGTAATAATCTAATATAAGTAAACTTTTCATGGTTGCCTCTGCTATTAAGAGAAAACACTACCAGTCTAGCGCCCAAGTTGTTTTCTTAATTCAGCTATTTGATAAGAAACTTAATTTAAAAAATGTTTTTTAAAAAAATTAAAACATATTAAGAATCCTAACCTAGTTGAAACTATACATTAGACCTGAAGATCCAATCTCCGGTCAGAGAGATCATGTAAAGTTGAACTTGGAGTCAAGTTCGTTTGCTTACCAAATTTGGGATATGTTAAGTGGCATGTAGCTCCCATAAATACAGAGAGCACAAAAGGTCTGCACCACATCAGAGTTTGGGTAACACTTCATTTCACCAAACATAAATATAATATAACTTTTCTATTCTATATTTACGGGGCAGGTGTTGACCATATAATAATAAGCTTACTAAAGTAATGTTGACTGGCAAAGTATACCCCATCAACAGTATTGGTAAATACAGTAGGATCATGAGGAAAATGCACTGTTTATTTCTGTTTTCCAAATGGGAGGAAAGGTTACAGCACATGGCAATTACCTTGAGGCTTTTTGCGTCACAAAACATGGCTTCCAATTTCCTTACCACAATTCTAGAGAAGGCGTTGGGTTGTGGTCACGGTCTCTGCAGGCCCACCTACAAATTCTCTCTGCCGATCAGAGCACAGCATCCTGTTGGAGGATTTGCAGTAAATATTTTATGGTATAGCTTTTATGAAGTAGCAATATGAGTAGGCGATTGCCAAAACAGACTTCTGAGGATAAGATGCAGTACGTAGCATTAAGCTGTAATCAATACCCGTTAGCTGGCAGGGAGAGGAAACATTTTCAAACCAAAATTTTACATTAAATGGAATTAACTGAGGCTTTTTTACTCATAGTCAATTCAAAACAATGAATATTTATTATTTTTGTAATATGTGCCAGAAGCTGTGTTACTATTTTAGGACCATAACAATAATGTAATATTGGTATTTAATTTTTGATTTTTTATATAATCAATAAGTTAACTTTTAGCAAATTTAATTTAAGGGAATACATAGCTGTGTTGATAAACTTTATCAGCTTTCTGTCTTAATTATTCCCTTGCCTCTTCTGCTATATACAAATCCTAATAGCATTTCAATTTTTAAATTCTTTGTGAATTTATTATCTAATTTATTGGCTAACAAACAATATTCAATGTGTAATATATGATTAGGTATCAGCCAAAATTCGATGTTCTATCTGAAATGGAGAAAAGGAAACAAAATAAATAAAATGAAATGATTGTATAGGAAAGGCACGTGTAAGGTGTTATTTGATTGCAAAGGAAAAAAAGCTCTTATAGGATCAGGAGATGAATTCCTATAGAAAATCGGCTGGGTGGTGGGAGGGCGACTGGAAAGATCACCTATATGGTCTGTCTAACAAGGGTACAAGTGAACTTTTCTAGAACTAGAATATACATGTTTGACACAATGACTAAGCAAATGACATGAAGTCTATGTTAACCAGCTTGATGAAAGTATTTCAAATTGTATGTGAAAACACTACACTGTACCCCGTGTTTGCATTAATGTATACAGCTATCATTTAATAATAATAAAAAAGAATGTAATAAAAAAAAAGAAAATTACATAGTCAACAAATATTTTATATGAATGGCTTAATTTTGATAAATTTTTGGTAAATTTTTTTTCAGTAAATTTCTCCTGAATGATTTTCTTCCTATTTTGATACTGTTCAGTACAACTGCTCACACTACTATAGGAAAAATATTTACGGGCACTGTCTTAGTTGTCATTTTTTATTCTGAATTCTCGTGATTCTATGGTCATAGGTTCATACTTAACTATGGTATTTCTCAGAGTATTATAAACTAAAGTTTTTTTTTTAATTTCATATTGATATAAGGGCATAAACAGTCAGGTCACGTGTTTGCGTTTGTTAGGTAGCCGAGTTGTAGCTGAGCCCTTCACCCAGCAGATGTGTCATATACCCTTACATTATGAAGTAAGAGTTTTAATTAATCATATTTTAAGAATATGTTTCAGTTTTTCTATTGACAAGAGTCTTAATAAGGAACAGAATCAATCTCAAAGTAAAGGGATCACACACAGTAGATTTTGATACGGAGCATTATAATTTGTGTTATGTGCAAAACCATTGTTGAAGATATAGGCAAATTCTGGCTATTCTTTGGTTTAATAATAACAAACCATAATACCTGTTAAAGAGAGATTATTCATAGTAGCTTTTAGAACTGCCATTAAAATTCTATCTATCTATCTACCTACCTACCTACCTAACTCTCTAACCATCTATCACCCATCCATTCTTCCAGCCTCTTTCATGTCTTGTAACTCCTGTAGCTGATGGTGTGGGGCTTTCAAAGTTTATGATGTTTAGGAAGAGCAGATGCCTAGTCTGTTGTCAGGTTATTACTTGGTCTAAATTCACAATCTTTGAGAATAGACATTCCTGGTTACACAAGATGCAGAGTCAGCCAAACAAAATTATGATGACATATCTTTTAATTTTCAACGTAATCCATGGCATTTTTCTAGGCATAAAATAAAACATTCCCAGGCTAACTTTGTTTACAGGTAGAATAACTACTTCAAGGAGCTTCCTCCCTATAATCTACTATTTGCATGCATACTTATAATAAACATTCATTTAGTAGTTTATCTGAACTGTCAGAGGAGTCAGTGAAATCCCGTGGAGTGTAATGATTGGGTTTGCCCTTCTCACATACTGAAGGAATGTTTTTAGTTCAGAGAGGGGGAAAAAACTCACATAAGATTACTATAGTAAATTTCTCCAATAGTGTTTATTCTGAGCAGACAGTGAAAGGTACTTAAAAAAAAAATGAGTCTGACTAGACTTGGATGCCGCAGTAGTGGGCAATGCAAGCTGTTTTTAGGAGTAGTGGAAGTGTGGAGACAGATGACTCTTTATTTTCTGACTTAACTCATTTTCAGTGACATGAAAGGAAACTGTGGGATGGTGACTAACACAAGTGGGAAGAGTGGAAAGGCTTGAGAAAACCAAAATAGAGTTGGTGTTCAGGACGTTTTCTTAATTGTTGCTTCTTGACTTAACTCCCCCTCTCCTTTCCATCTCACAGCTTTGAATTGCCTTGACTTCAGTGCTTGGAAGATTTGCTGAAGCAAGGATTATTTGATATGCAGCATACACAACTTTAGAGAATCTGACTTGGGGCCCTTTACTATGTATTTTAAAGTTATTACAAATTACATACAGTAATGACAACTGGAAATGTTAAGGGTCTATGAGAAACCAAAACTAGTATGTTAACAGAAGATAAATCAGAAGCATAAACATTTTTCAGAGCTTTCAAATTTATGAATTTTAATTGGGAGAGTCACTTCTGTGATCCACCCAAAGTTATTTCTTCAAAGCAACAAGTGAAAAATGTTCAAGGAAGGTGACAACTCAGTGAAGATGTTGGTTCTGTTACTTCCTAGGTTTCCTTGTAATTGAACTTCCCTGGACTCCTTACTGACTCCTCACTCTTCTTTAACTTTCCTTGGCCTTTACTTCTAACCTGCAGCTACTGGCTTTCTTCATGTTTTCTAATACTTCTTGGCTCTTTTCTTACTCTAATACTTTCTGCAGAAGCACTGCCCCATAGAACTGTCTGTAATAGAAATTTTCAGTTACCTACGCTGTCCAATTTGGTAGCCTCTATCTACTTGGTAAAGAACACTCTATGGAAATATAGCTGAGAGAATATTAAAGAATCTGAGTGAAACAGCTCTCTCTGTGCTACCACCTGCAGCCATCATATCTTGGTTCTATTCCCTTACTCTGTCTCCTTTGCTCCCCCCCCCCCAGTTTATTTTTCCTCCTTGACCTATTTTCTTTCTACTCAATAACCCTCCCTTGGAGATCTTACTTCTCTTCAAATATTTATCTGTCACTCCCTGCTGCCGACCTCCAAGTCTCTAAGTCACTGTACATATATTAAGGGATTTACTCCACATATGTTTATTAAGCAATTAGGATCTTTTAGCACTGTACAGATCTCATCTAAGGGAGAAAGCTGACATTACATAAGGAATGACAAGCATCATGACTGTTTCAGAAAATGCCTATTTACCTACAGTAAATTTTTGTAGGGATATTACGTAAAGAAATGTAATTCAACATGCTCATACATGGGAGTCCTTGAAGGATTTTAGGTAATTGAATTTTTCCTAAAGCTGACAAATATAATCCCTATCTGTGTTATATAATTCTTTTGTTCTGGGAAAAATGACATGGATGGGCAAAAACAACAGCAATAGTTAGCTATGGTAAAATCCCTCTAAACTGTGATCTGTTATTAAATCCTGTGATGTGTTAATTTAAATTGCCTAACTTACTTAGCTGGGATTGTTTCCCCTTAAAGACTCTGTGGGGTGGGACAGGAAGGGCAAGGAATTGCTCTTTTTTCTATGAAGTGAGAAAACAAAGTGCAAAACTCAGTTGTCGTTAAGGGTGAGGTATTGTTGCCATTGTGGCTATAGCCTGATTGCTTAATGAGAGAGTTTGGGTACAGTTTTAGAAAAGCAAAAATTACTTGCAGGATACGAGCTTCAAAAAGTAAAAATGGAAGGGACAGCTTCCCCATCCCCAACTTTGTGTTATAATAAAGTTCTACTCTATAGGCAATTGAAAAAGACACAACGAATAACTCTAAACTGTTCACTCAGTGTCATCAGTGTTTATGTCTTTCCTCATTGCTTTATCTTTGTCTATATAGGTATTTATTTTTTAACCTTTGAAAAATAGATTGCAGATACAATGCAGCACGGTAGCATATACTTGAAAGACGTTCTCCTGCATAACCACAATATCAACAGCAGGCTTAAAATAGTGGTGGTAATTTTATAATGTCACTAAAACTATTCTCCTTAAATATACATTTCTAATTGTATCAAAACTCAGGGATAATTTTGTTTCTTGCTATAAGATAAAACCAAGTGTTTTCATTGCATTTTATATTGTGACTATTTAATATATTTTAATCGGTAGGAATTACCCACACATTCCTTTTCTTCCCAATCCTTTTGTTGTGTCGTTTTGTCTTACTTTTTATGACTTTACTGTTTTTTTATTTTTACCATTATTATTATTTTTTACATTTTGTTTTGAGAAGTGCAGGCTACTTTTCTTGTGGAATGTTCTACCTTCTTAATGTACTTTATCTTCCTTCCTCATAATTACCTTTAGGTAAAATTTATGGAGCAGCGTTAGCGATGTGTATTCTGCAGCAGCCTATTCAGGAAGTACATAATTTCAGTTTGCTTCACTATGTAGATATTGCCAAATTTCCCTTGACGGGAATTGGCCATTTTGCAATAAATGAGCGTGTCTGCTTTCCAAAAGCTTCAGCAACCAAGTGTGTTTTCAAGATTTTAAAGTTTTCTCGGCTTGGTGCCCATAGCACAGTGGTTATGGTGCTAGCCACATACACCGAGGTTGGCAGGTTCGAACCCGGCCTGGGCCAGCTAAACAACAACTGCAACAAAAAATATTGGGTGTTGCGGTCGGTGCCTGTAGTCCCAGCTATCTGGGAGGCCTAGGCAAGAGAATCGCTAAAAGCCCAGGAGTTTGAGGTTGCTGTGAGCTGTGATGTTACAGCACTCTACTGAGGGCGACATAGAGAGACTCTCAAAAAAAAAAAAAAAATTTTAAAGTTTTCTAGTCCAGTAAGTAACAGCAACCTCCATGCAGTTTTACTTTGCATTTTTATAGGGAGTAACATACACATACTTTTATGTTTTCAGTACATTTACTTTTTCTGTGTAAATTCTAGCAATGTCTTCTATCCATTTTATATATGATTTTTATCTTTTATTTCTTAACATTTAGAGAATTTTATATATTAGAGAGATTAACTGAAGTATACCTTGTGAGACACGATTATAGCATATTTGCTGTTTCGGACCCAAGCGATACAGGATGTATGGTTATTAGGATAGTCCTATTACCTGCTTTATTAAAGAGCAACTAGTCATCTTTTCAAGTTCAGCAAATGCAGTGTCTTGGCTAGAGCCTTCCCTGAGGTCTTCTTTGTCTTTTCCTTAAAAGTAAGCAGTGTTTCCTTCTCTTCATCATAAAGAAACATAAGAAATGAGATAGAGTTCTTGTGGGGATGTGGAGAAGCAGATTCTCTAATGAATTGTGGGATGCGGAGAAGCAGCGTGGAGCCCATGAGTGCCTCTAACAGAGAGGATGTGAATGGAGAATGGTGAACAGCACCCTCCTCATTTCCCTCGTAGGTGAGTAGAGGCTCTGGCTACTGGTCTCCCCATCTGCACAGCTGAAGCACATTGCTGTCTGGCATTCAAAACCAACTCTTTGCACATACCACAGTCCTCTTCTAAACCTGTCTGAACCAAAGCAATGGAAAGGAAGTAAAAGATTAAAACTCTGTGGAAGTTACAATTTTAGATGTGATGATTGATTGGTTTGGACAAGGATCTGTAACAATTCAGGAAAATATTTCTCAACCATGGCACACATCAAAATCCCTCAGGGAGCTTTTTCAAAATTAACTTTCCAAGGCCCCACCCCAACCCTAGTGAATCAGAAGCTCTGACTGTGTCCAAGGCTGCTGGCATAGATGTTCTTGTGGAAAGTTGAGGATACTGAGTATGAGGTATGACGTGGTACCTGGATGTGTTCTGATAATGAGCCTCGTTTTGTAAATGTATTTTTCATTTACATATATTCTTTTCAATGATTCTTTTTTATCATCACCTATTTTAAAGGATTGTTTATATATTCGTGTAATGTGTCTCCAGCCATATGGATGGCAGCTAACTTCTTCGGGGTATAGCTTGACTTTTTAAGTGTTTTTTTAAATTTAGTATTAAAAACATTTATTGAGTCAAATATATTAGTCTTTACCCTTTTTGTTTTTCATACACTTTATTTAAGGAATATTTCTCTGATCTGAAGTTACAATCTCTATTGCTTCCAAATATTTTTTTAAACTTTACAAATTTTACCTTTTGTGTTTTAGTCTTAAACCCTCCTAGACCTATGATGTTTTATTCATTTAATAGTGTCAAATAGAAATCTAGTTTTACTATTTTCCACATATATGAACAGTTTCCCAGCATGATTTATTAGGAGTCAATCTTATGAAATGAGAAAGAGATATTAGTTAATGCAATGGAGGAAAGTGAAGAGGAGACCAAAGGCCTTAGGGACACATTTATATGACAAGTTCTAGAAACAAGATCGCTTTCCTGGTGTAGTTGAAGAGGGCCCTATACCTAGAAGACTTGAGAGTAACTTAATGCTTTGCTATTATATTGGAATTCTTAATAAGTTTTGAACTTGAGCTCTTCTTTTTCATTTTATAGTGAGCTGTACAAATTATATTATGTAGTTGATCCTGTAAGGGGAACATTGCCTGGAAACATTTGTCTTTAGCAGGATCTTATCATTTTCTTGCTTCCATTGTTACCAAACCAAACTGGGGTCTGCTCTTCTGGAACAGGAAAGCCAGACACTGATGTTGGGAACTGCAGAGGGAGAAAGAGCCTCTTTTACTGCACGGCAGCATGGAAGGAGAACAGGAAGCTCATACTTATGGCCCAAACTCCCTGATGGCTTATCAGCAAGGATATTTAAGAACAGGGGTACATTTCAGGAAAGCAGAAGTTGCGGTTGAAGTCGTAAATCAATACGTGCAGGTTATACATTGGCTTGGTCCATAAAAGGTGGGCTATTCTGAAGGTAGAAAATAGGTGAATTCAGAGATTCCTGAATTAGTGGGAAAGGATGTGAAGATGAGTCTGAGTTTCTCCAGGTTCCTCAGGGAGAAATTTAGAATGAAGAATGGTGGTCAGAGTTCAGTTCGTCACTTTCCCTTCATCTGTATTTTCCATTAGGGGGTATCTGAAAAATAACTGAAAAACAGACGTTAAGATGCCATTTTTTAGTCTCCATAGGGAACCACAAAATTTTGTACCCTGGCTTGTTTGGAAAGCCGTTATTACTATCTTCCTGCTCATAGGGTTAACCATATTTTGAGAGACTCACTGGGCACCCAGAACTACCCCTGAGCAAACTCAAGATGTTCCTTTATTTACATGTCTGAGAGTCCTTGTTCGGTCATACCATTGGTTTAGTTTTTACCAATTTAAACATATTCATGCTGCTCTTCTTTTCAAGAAAAGATTATGCTTTTGCTTTTACCTTCTAATTAAAAAATTTCAGCTGGTTTTCTTGATTGAAAGAATCAAATAAAAATTCGTATGCTGGCTTTAGTGAAAGGTGACAGATTACTTTGTGATTTATCTTGCTATAAAAAGGTGATTAAGTAAACCAATCTAACCAGATTAGCTTAACAAAAGGATAAAATGGAGAAGGCATATGATGACCATCAAAGGCAACTAAGATTTTGCCACTGAGCTATTTTTTCAGCCCACATTGGCTACATTGACTGAATTGTTTTCTATAATAAATACAATTAACTTGATTGTCTTTGAAGCTACAAAAGACAGAGCAGAGACCTGTGACCCTGTCTTTTGTCTTCCAATTTACATCTAGTTGAGATCAATAAGCACTGAGTAAGTTGGAATTGCAGCTGGTGAGAAAGAGGGACAAGTAAGAGGAAGTGATTGGTTCACCAGAGAAGAACATGGTGAGGAAGATGCCGCAGAGAGATTCTTTACGCAGTAGCCATGCATTTCCATCTGAGAACAGAACCCCCTGGTGGTCATGGGGGGAAGCACCTACTTCATTTTAATTATATGTGCCTAGCAATGACGTATACCTTTTGGTTTGAAAGTAACATACTCCATTTCTTATAAAGATGGACAAAGACAAGTGGAGGAAAAGATAAATTGAGAAGTTTGAAGTGGGAAACATAAGAGAGATAGAAGCTCGGGGGAGTTTGTAACAATGAAAGTGATTGACTTGAGCAGAAAAGCAAGAGGTTTCCTCCACTGAGTCTGGAGATAACCTGACTTGTCTCTCAATAAGAAATATTCTCAAATCTGGCGTTATGTGTTTGATATTATTGTCCAAAGTCTATCTAGAAAAGTGACAAAAAGGCATTTAAGGGATAGAAATTAGTTAAGAAAATCTTAGTTTTTTTCTTAGATTAATAGGGGGATCCATTTATTATAATAATTTTTCATTTCTCCATCTTTGGTACTCATTTTGGTATCTTTGATGTTAGGACCAGGTCACCTGGGATAGAAAAATGAAGCTGAAAAAAAAACAAAGAACAAAAAGTAGCTGGAAGCAGGATGTATGCCTATAACGTGAATTGAGGAGGACACAATAGGACATTGTACTTTTACAAAGACGAAATCAACTATAAACTAATTCAGGAGTAACAGTGATTAATAGGAGGTCAAAAAAAAAAAAAAAAAAAACTCATCCAAGGGTGGAAGATTCCAGGGACAGCTCTTCATGGGCTTGAAGTTTGTGAAGATAAAAGAATTTCTTCTGCTTAAAGGAGAGTTTAGAGATAAGATAGATTATCTTGCTAATAGATTTCCTTGCTAGGAAAAGAGCAGAGGAAAAGGAAAAGGAAAGAAAATTACAATGATAATAGGCATCTTGTCAATTATTTTCTTCCTTTTAGTGTAAAACAATATTTTTCCACCCATAATCAAAATTCAATAGTAGAATGTAAAATCAATTTGGTATGTAGTGACTGCACACACCCCCTCACACACAAATGGTAGTCATTTAAAACCCATACACACATACACACATGGGAAAAAGCAACAACAACAAATATAAATTACCAAAATAGAAGAGAATGGAAATGGAATAAAATGGAATTGAAAATATCAGCATGATTTAATAATTTGTAATATTAATTTGTAAAAATGTTGCATTAATATTATACACGTGTATAAATGCATTTTTCTTATGCTGAATAGGAGTAAAACATATTTTAAGTATAGTCTCTGGCCAACCTGTAAATTTTTCTCTACCTCTAGAATTTTTGTATTACTGGATGTCTGGGGACAGGGAGAGCTTATATCAGGAGTTTGGGGAAAGGGCAAAAATAGAGACAATAGATGATTTCAAAAGCACACTGCATACACAAAGAGAAACACTGTGGTATAGTCACCTGGAACTTGGAGTCTAGTTTCTAAAAACTATCCATGCACTATTTCTATTTAATCTGATTAGAATATACACTTGGTTCAAAGTAACTGGAAACAAAATTTTTAGATTGTTTGTTCAGAGAGGCAGTTGGAGTCGGAGGAAGGAAATAGGAAAAGGTGAAGTGTACCTACAGTTTTACCTGCTAACCTTAGAATTGAAACATTCTATGTTTTGCATACTTAGCACCCACCGTATCGAACTTGTAAGACAGTAACCGAAGGCTGCTTGCTAAAGCAAAAATTTGTAAAAATGGTAAACTAGATAAGCTTTGGCTAAAATATTATATACAATTCAGGAACATTTACGTTTCTCTGTATAAATGTTAATCCTTAAGGCAGACACTGTCTCACCGAGTGAGGGAAAACTGAAGCCTGTTAAAACCCAGACAGTGCTGCTGAACGAAGGAAATGGAGAAAAGTATAAACAAATCCAACGCTTAACCTTGCGATGAAGACACGTCAACATAAACACAACTGTACTTCTCACTGTCCTCACACGTGATACTGGCAACACAGTGAGAACCAGCTCTGCACTGTGTGCATCGAGAGGTGGGGTTTCCTTATCTTTCTCAACATAGCAATTAGATTTTCTCCTACAAGTACTAAATCATGGGAACATTCATAGTTTTATATTTCTGGATATTTTTATGCCACAAAGTGCTAGCCATGTTTTCTTAAAGATTTATATCTACAACAGCAACAACACCACAGAACCAGGGACTGTGGCAATCACCTTTACTCTGTAACATACCACTCTAAAACACACTGGCTTCATACAACAAATATTTATTACTTACTACAACTTTTTTATGTTGCTTGGACAGTTGTTTTCTGTCTGGGCAGGATTGTCCAAGGCTTGATGGCCTAGAATTTTCTTACATGTCTGTCAATTGCCAAGTTGATTAGAGTATAAAGTCTTCATTCAAGAAAGTTTCTCTGAGTGTTTGTTCATGAAAGTGTCAGCGCTCCAAGGAGCAACAGGGACCCAGATCCAACACCTAAGTAGTTTCACGTCTCTCTTAACACCATACTTAGTAGGATTCCACTGGGTGAGGCAAATCATAGAGCTAAGCTGCACATCAAGCCACATATGGAAAATAGCTGCCTCCTGATGGAGGAGTGTAAGTTGGGAAAGATACAGAGTTACATTGTGAGGGGAAGGGAGATGGGGCTGGTGAAATTTGTGGCCATTCGTAATTTACCAAATAAATTACATTGATATGAATTTTTGGAACAAAGGCAAAACAAAAATAAGAAATTTGTAATATCAGCATTGAAATGTATTTTCTCACTTTTGTTTTGAAGACAAGTTGAATCTTATGCAGGAAGTAGAATCTCCTAAATTAGTATCTTGATCTGAAAAACAAAAGGACTGCATTTGATTTTAAGGTTTCTTACAGCTAATATTTTGAGAATCTATAATGATATTGATGAATATATGATATAAAATATCATTTTCTAGGTCGTGACATAATTTGGATTCTAGAGGAACATAGCAGTTTTCTTTTTTCCTCTTACTGTGACTGTTCTTAAGTAAAAGAGTGCCTGCTCCCAACCTCTGGGGATAGGGGTACAGAGATCATTAGGTCAAGTACCAAACCTGCAAATTCCTTCAACCATCAACTCTTCCCTCCTTGGAGATCTTTCCATGTTGTACACATCCTGGCCGTCCATGTTGGAGGCAGTGGAGAGAGAAGGGAGAAGAGCTCTCCAGGCACCTCCCAGATCACATATGTGTAGAAAGTTACTTTACCTGAGGGGAAGACCCACCGTGAGCTCAGTCTAATTAGTATTTTGAAATAACTATGAGCCATTTACCCAATGCAGCTAGAGTTTTTATGTGGGAAGCTATGTTCAGCAGTGAACTTTCATTTCTTAGGTTAGTTCTAACCAGCAAAAAAGAAAGAGAACATGTGATAGAAAATGAGACCCTTGTCGTACGCATATTCATTGTCAATGCAGCATTTGGGATGTGCATAATAACAAATATAATTATAAGATGGCTCTTCTGATACAGACAACTGACTCAATGTGAAGTTGAGTAACTGATAACGGCTGAAAATCCAGAGTCATCACCCTCTTGAATTCTAACTTTGCCACTTGCAAAATGGATCACCCTGGCATCCAAGTGTTTATTCCAACCTTAAACTTTTTAATCAGTGAAAGTATAATTTTAATAGCAATAAAAACAGCGTGGTTTAGGAAAAACTAACATATGTCAGTATGTCACAAAACAGCATATTAGGCATTATTTGTATAATTGTCATTGTTAAATTTACTCCGGAAGACAATGGGGGGTTATTTTTTTTTATCTATCACTGAACATAAACAACCGTAATATCAACATGCAGAGAGGTTCAGATGAGACTCAAAGCCAAGTGTATTTTCAACACTAAAATATCACAAATATATATCCACTTAAGAGAATTCATAAGATAAATCTCAAAGAGCAGTGTTCTCCATCCTCTTCCAAACTAGCCATGTAGTTTGATTTCCAATCCTAATAATCTAATAGATTTCAAGTATTTGGTTTTAAGACTGGTGAAGGAACCAAACGTGTTCCTTCTAATATGAAATTAGACAAAGCAGAGTCTGGAGAATCATCTTTCACAAAGGTTACTATAAAATCCTTTATTCTATAAATATTCCACGTAGGGAATCAGGAAAACAGTACATGCATATATACCTTGGTAGGCTAGAAATAAATTATTTTGTAAGTTGGGGTACTTCTCTTTTAATGTCTCATATAATTGACCAGGTGTTCACAGAAGCCAACATTGAGGTTTCTAAATTCTTTCCATTCTCTCTAGAGCTTTGGGGTAGTACTTACCTTAGTGAAAGATCAGATTCCCTAAGAGCACAGGAAGAGAGCAGTTTATTACATCTATAAGCAGTAAGTGCCAAACGCATTATTGGAAAAACAGCAAAGGTTATTGCTCCCTACTCCATGTGAATACCCCAGAGTATTTTGTTGTTGTTGTTGGAGTTTAGCTGATTTCATTTAAGAAGACTGTAATGTGATACTGACATTTTACCTAAATATAAAAGTCAAAATAAACAAGAGTCACCTTTTCTAAATTAGCTCCCTATTCATTCTAACCAGGTAAATCAACAAAGAAAAAATATTGCAGTATAGCACTTTTAGAAATACCACAGAAATAGCACATTAACCAAAGCTTAATATCGGCCAAGTGTTAGAAGCAGTTCACCTACCACATCACGTTGGCAATAAATATGGTTAGGACAAAAATGTGCTTTGAAACATTCTTCATCCTATGCTATGGGAAAAATCTGAAAGCCATTCATGGTTAATGTGATGAAGACTAAGAGCAGACAATCTTCGTACTACACATTAAAAGTGCTATTTTTTGTCAGTGATAAGGAAAGAGTAATTTGTAATACAGTAGCATTTTTAATTACAGTCTTCCATTTATGGTTCTTCTAATCTTAACATTTTCAGTAGTTTTTGATACCTATTGTAATAATATCTCCTGTACTTTCAGTTAATGTAAAAGGAAATCAAATCCTTAAAAAAATCTCAGTTAAGGTTATTACTGTTATTAAAGTTTGTTGATCTTTATTTCATTTTCTCCTGGTCTAATATCTGGTACTTTTTATTACTTGGCTTAATATAAGATGATTTTAACATCAGTAGGATGTGATAGCACTTTCAAAATTTAAGATACAATTGTCTTGATATTTAGAGAAGAATAATCCAACTTTAAGTTATTTTGTAATGATAATGAACATGAGTGTTTGTTGAGCATCTATTCTGTAATCAGAATAGGAAAGTACAAAACATAGTCTATCCTTAAGATTGTCAAACGTTTCTAGAAATCAGACAAACTTGGGATAATACACTAATTGCATGAGAAAGCTTGGCACAAGAACACAGAAAATACATAGGTCCCTAGGAAGGTTTTGAGACTGGCTGAGTTCTGGTCCATTATTTGTGGACCACTTCCAGGAAATGCAATCAACAGTGGTCTTTCTGATTCACCTGAGCAAGTTTCACCTTGCCCAGCTTCTTGGTGTTGCCAGGACTTCATTTGTTTCTGTCTGCGCAGGTTTTACATTGCTTGATTTTTGTGTATCTCACAACTTTCGTAATGATCTATGTACTGCTCGCCACAATAAAGTGGCCTGAGGAAGCAAAGATGGCCATCTGGTCTTGGCTGGGATCGTGGATTGGAATTAGAATGGTAGACTGTGTCGGAAGAGGCCTCTAGAGAACACAGTTTCGACTCTCTGTCTTTACAGGTGATGATACTGGGATCTGTGCTACTATAAAGACAGAGAGTGAGTAAAAGGATGCCAGGAGCCAACTCTGTTAATAAAAAAGCAGGATGAAACACTAACAGAATAATCAACTCATAGTAAATTGTGGAAAAATAGAAAAAGAGAACTGCAGAACAACTTGGGTTCCTGGGAGTCGCGGATGGGGGTGTGTGTGTGTGCTGATATATAATGTTTATAAATAAAGAAAACTTCCATATTTATACAAACACACATTTCAATAGAGCTCAGTGTAAAGTAGTTAAAGGTTTTTTCCCTTTGTCTCTTCTTGCTTAAACCTTTTTCTACAATGAAAAAATAATTTGAAATACAAAATTATTAAATAGACAAGCTGTGAGTACAAATCAATAACCCTAACCATGTTCACATTTAGTAACCTCAATTGACCTCCACAAATGTTCACTTCCTTAGGGACACCGGCAGCTTCTTAAACATTCACAGGAAGCAGCTCATACTTAAATGGATGTGTGGCTAGCACACTGCCTAAAGATACGATCTGAGTGACTTCTCTCCTGTGCAATAGGTTGAATTTTAAAATACCTGAGAAAGATGTTTTGGGTACATTTTCATAAGAAACAGTCTCAAAACTGTAGCAATAAAATCTTTTTCATTTCACCATACCAAATGAATGAACCCACAATTCTGCTGACAGCTAATCAATATTATGCAATCAAAGCAAGTCAAATTACACTTTCTTTATTCATCGTTTGATTATTTGTGCCCTTTTCTTCTTTTATAGAGTTTTCTTTTCATAAGGTTCATGATTTCTGCCATTCTCTTTAAATTCTGTCTTTCCTGCCAAGATAAAAACCTTTGTAGCTACAGTTTATTTGAGGCAATAAACTTAAAAAAAAAAAAAAAAAGCTATTTAATGCACCAAAATGGAATCTCTTTGACAGATTTTTAAAATATACTTTCACAGTATTAGTTTGCAATTTTGAAATATATTCTAAAAATAGTCAGCCTTTGGAAACAAACTTTGTTTCAGATGTTTTCTAATCCATGTTTTTCTTCTCTTAAATTTTGTAAAAAATACACAGATCACATAAAGTGTACCACCTAAATCAAATAAAATGTACCATCTTAACCATTTTTAAATGTTCACTTTAGTAGTAGTGTTAAATATCCTTACATTGTTGTTCAACACATTTCCAGAACTTAATCCTGCAAATATGAATCTCTATACCCATTAAAAAAATAACCCAGTATGTTCCCTCCCTCTCAAACCCTAGTAACCACCACCAATCTGCTTATTGTTCCAGTTACTTTGGCTAAGTTAGATATCGGATACAATTTGAAGGATAAAGTATTTAATCCTTTTGCCACTAGCTTATTTCACTTGCCATAACATTTAAATTTCATCCAGGTTGTAGCACGTGACAGGGGCTCCTGCTGTAAGGCTAATACTCCACTCTGTGCACCACGTTTTGTCTGTCTGTTCATCCTTGATGAACTGTGGGTTGCTTCCACCTCTTGGGTATTGGGACTAGTGTGCTTTTAATGTCAGCATGAATATATCTTTTCTGCTTTAAATAAATGCATTCATGCTCATTCCAATTTTTATTCACATATTTCTACTTTTTAAAAAATGCTGAAATGAAGCAAAAGGCTGCTTCCGTCTCATACAAGAGAAATCTTATTAGATTTAGGGCTCGTCTCAGTAATCCACCAACATTCTGCCTGCCTTCCATGTGGATTGATTATCTCTTTATTTTACTTGTGCACTAAAAAACATTATGCACTAACAATAAGAACATGATTTAACAATTTTACACAAAAAGCAAAAAGTAAATTTTGAGATCATGAATTAGATCAGGCTTGAGAATATAGATTATGGTTTTCAAGAGAAGAGTTTTAGTATTGGAGCAATTTTATAGATTGTTCAGGAAAAAATAGTGATAAACAAAACAGTCTGAAATAAGCTGAAAATTTTTATTTAGTTCTGTTTGCATTCACAGAGAAATAATTTTTATAACTTTTAAATCCATCTGTCAAGATAATAACACATCCAAGCAACTGAAGGCATTTTTTATTTTCTGCGCTATTTCAGTTTAAAAGTTTTCATTCCATATTTCTAATTTCATCTAACCATGAAAGGTAGAAATGTAAAAATGATTTCATTTTGGGGGTATAATCAGATAGGCTTGATGTTAGGAAGAGAACAGACACAGAAAGTCAACACTATTCATTGCTGGTGTATTTGTTTATCTTTTTCTTGTAGCCGATTTGATTTTCAGAGATGAAGAGTCATATTGTCTTAACATTTTTATCCAAAATATAATAAAAACATCATTTGGGTTAATACTTTGAAATCGACTACCTGGTTTTGTCTCAATTTACCTACCACAGCAGTTGGTCTGGAGACATGAAGCAGGGTCACAAATTCCAGCCCCAACATTTGCTTGGTGTGAAACCTCAGCAGTGACAGGATCTGTGCCAGTCACGTCTACTCTCCTAGCGCATTCTCCAGTTGTTATAAGAATTTTATAAATTCATCACCTTCAGGGATTCCTATAAGGATCAAAACAGCATGGTACTGGCACAAAAATAGAGAGGTAGATGTATGGAACAGAATAGAGAGCCAACAGATGAAACCAACTACTTACCGGTAC
>NW_003852400.1:13487134-13522973 GCF_000181295.1 Otolemur garnettii | reverse complement strand
CAGTTTGATGGAAGTATTTCAGATTGCATGTGAAAACCCCACATTGTACCCCAGAAGTGCATTAATGTACATAGTTACCATTCAATAAAAAAAAAAAACAAAAGTGGCTAAGAAAAAAAAAAGAATTTTATAAATTAAAAAAGCAGTACTTTCTACAGGAATAGCATTGAGTAAATGTTATGAATATTATTATTATCATTATTTACCGAATAAGTTAATACCTCAGGAAAAATAGAAACTTTAACTCCTTATATGTAATACTGTATGAGCAATAATTTGAGGATAGAATTTATATAAAATATTGAGTCACTTTATCAGTTTCCTAGGGCTGCTACATATAATACATTGCTGAAAACAGCCAAAAATTTATTCTCTCACAGTTTTGGAGGCAAGAATTCTAAAACCAGGATCTCAAAAATGCAACACTTTCTGTAAAGGCCCCAGGGAAGAATTCTTCCTCACCCATTTCTGGGTCCTGGTGATTCTATGTGTCCTTTGCCTGCATAACTCCAATCTCTGCCTCCACCTGGACTCTCCTCTGTATTTTGTTCTGTTTTTCAAGCAAATAGTTGTTAGACTGAGATCCCATGGATATACCTTTTGGAAGTCTAGCATATTTTTGAAATCACAGTTATAATTGGTTTTTAAATGTTTTTTAATGGGGCACAAGTTTTTGGTTCCATGGATTGCTTTAGTGCAGTTTGAGTCAAAGTTATAGGTGTGTCCTTCACCAAGATGAGGTACACTGTACCCGTGAGGTGTGAAGTTACCTGTCCCTCACCTCTACATGCACCTGATTCTTTCTACTGACATTTATTGCCCTATGTGCACATGAGTATCAACTGTTTAATTCCAATGTAAAAGTGAGGTCATGTAGTGTTTGTTATTCAATTTTTGTAACATTTCCTTAGACGAATGGTATCCAGGTCCATCCAGGATGTTGCATTTTAGTAATCCATGTATTAATGGGCACATAGATTGATTACATATCTTTGTGATTGTGAATGTTTTGTAATAACCATTCCAGTTCATGTGTCTTTTTTTTTTTTTTTTTTGATACAGTCTTACTATGTCGCCCTTTATAGAGGGCTGTAGCGTCACAGCTCACAGCAACCTCAAACTCTTGGGCTTAAGTGATTCTCTTGCCTCAGCCTCCCAAGTGGCTAGGAGTAGCCCACCACAAAGTCTGGAAATTTTTTGGTTGTAGTTGTCATTGTTGTTTAGCAGGTCTGGGCTGGGCTCAAACTTACCAACCTTGGTGTATGTGGCTGGAACCCTACTCACTAGCTACGGGTGCTAAGCTGAGTTCACATGTCTTTTCTAAAAAATGACGTTTTTTCCTTTGGGTAAATACCCAGTTAGAGATTGCTGGATCAAATGGTCTATTTTTAGTTCTTTAAAGTACCTCCACACTATTTTACATAGATAATATGTAAGTTTGCACTCCCACCAGCAATGTATAAGTGGTCCTTTCTCTCCATGTCCATGCCAGAATTTGTTGCTTTGGGACTTTTTAATAAATGTTATTCTCACTGGAGTTAGGTGACATCTCATTGTTATTTTGATGGGCATTTCCCTGATGATTAGAGAAAATGAACATTTTTCAAATGTTTATAGGCCATTAGTCTTCTCTAAGATTGGCCGCATTCTAGGCCATAAAACATGTCTCAACAAGTGTTTAAAAAATAGAAATTATATCATCTGTTTTCTCAGACCACAGTGGAATAAAATTCGGAATCATCTCCAGCAGAAACAATCATCTCTACACAAAATCATGGAAATTAAACAACCTATTGCTGAATGATAGGAAAATCAAGAAAGAAATTAAAATACAAATCTAAAGATTCTCTGAACAAAATGATAAATGGGAGACAAGTCATCAAAACCTGTGAATTACCACTAATGCAGTTGTGAGAGGAAAATTCATAACTTAAGTGCCTATATCCAAAAGACAGAAAGATCACAAGTCAACAATCTGATTGATTATCTCAAGGAACTAGAAAAGAAAGAGCAAACCCAGCAGAAGAGAAGATATAAATATTATTAGAGAAAAAATAAATAAAAATTGGTAACAAAATAATTATACAGAAGATTAATGAAAGAACAAGTTGGTCCTTTGGAAAGATAAAATTGACAGGTTTTTCTGTCAATTAACTAAAAGAAGAAAGGAAAGAGCTCTAATAAGCGCCATCAGAAAAGAAAAAAAGAGAAATCACAACTGATACCACAGAAATACAAAATATCATCTCTGAATACCATAAAAACTCTATGCTCTGAACCTACAAAATGCAGAGAAAATGGGTGAATTCTTAGAAACACACAGCCAACCTAGGTTCAGTCAGGAAGAAATATGATTCCTGAATACACCAATATAAAATACCAAAATTGAAGCAGCAATAAAAAAAAATCTAACAAAAACCAGTCCCAAACCATATGGTTTCACATTTGAATTTTACCTGACCCACAAAAAGGAACTGGCACCTAAATGCAGAAATTACTCCATAACATACAGAAGGAAAGAATTTTTCCCAATTTATTTTACAAGGCCAATATCACACTGATACCATAGCCAACAGTGGACACAACAAAAAAAGAAAATTACAGACCAACATCCCATAGAATATAGATGCAAAAATTCTCAATATAATCTTGGCAAACAGAATTCAACTGTACATCAAAATATTCATTCACCTCAGCCAAGTGGGCTTTTTCTCAGAGAGGCTAGGATGGTTCAACATACACAAATATACAAATGTAATTCACCACATAAACAAAGGCAAAAAGAGAGAACATATGATGCTCTCTGTACTAAATGAGACATAAACAGAAACCTTTTTGAAGTCTGCTATTTAACACACTACACATTCCTTAACATTTGATTTTTTTTTTTTTTTTGAGACAGAGTCTCATTATTGCACCCTCAGTAGAGTGCTATGGCATCACAGCTCACAGCAACCTCAAACTCTTGGGCTTAAGCAATTTTCTTGTCTCAGCCTCCTGAGTAGCTGGGATTACAGGTACCCGCCATAATGCCCAGGTATTTTCTGGTTGCAGTTATTGTTGTTTAGTAGGTCCCAGCCAAGTTCAAACCTGCCAGCTTCCTACTCACTGAACTACAGGTGCCACGTAATAGCTGGTGTATGTGGCCAGCTCCCTACTCACTGAGCTACAGGTGCTACCTAACATTTGATTTTTATTTAGCAGATCTATCTCTTTTAAAAGGAAATTAATATTAGTACATAAATTATAAAATATTTTATTGGTTTAATCATAATGAATACAGTTAATAATTACTTAATACTATTTAAGGTAAAGATCATTTTTAATACTTTTGAGGAACACTGACAACATACCTGATTATATTCAATGAAAATAAAGTTATTGTGCATGTATTTTTCTTCAAATCTTTAACCTACGGAGCCAGTAACCCTTAAAGAGCCAATTTTCCAATTGTTCACAGTTATGAGCTTCCACATTCTGCTTTCAACTTTATAGTTATGCTGTGAGTTTCTTTACTGACATTGTGCTGAATTATTAGCCTTTCTTGGCATTGTCACCATTTCTTTTCACATACTCCTATATACAAAGTGCAATAAAGTACCAGATGAAACGGGAGACGCTAAAAAATCAAACCACATAATTAATCGTTTCCTGTTCCTAGGCTTACATATTGTAAGCCAAAAATGGAAAATTTTGGAAGGATAGAGGCCAAACTTATTAGATTCTGTCATATCTTTGGTCTTTGATCAAGAGGTAATGTTTTCTCTTTTCAGGATGTAGGGAAGGGCAGAAAAACAATTATAGGGGAAAACATGATGGGGAAATTGGACAGATCAAGCACTAGCTTCAATTGAGCCTGTGGTCATGCCACAACTTCATTGCTTAGGAAGAAACATTTAGAAGTTTAGAGAGGAAATTTAACATTTGTACAGTTACTATCAACATTTTTTGGAAGGCCTTATCTATAATAGTATTGATTTCAGGCAGGTATCCATTTATGTTAAATGTTTAAATTAATGCATTGCCCAGCAGAAAATATACTGAATCTCTCTGGATAAAATTTAAATTTAAGACACAAAATGACAAAAGTCTTGAAAAAAAGTGTAAGAAAAACTCTTGATGACATTGACCTGGAAAGATTTTATGATGAGACACTCTTGGCAATGGCAGCAAAACCAAAAATAAAAATGGAACATAATGGGACACAACAAAGCAAATTGACAGCTTTCACAATGGGAAAAGATATTTGCATATTAAAAATTTCAAAACTATCAAGAAATGAGTATAATTGTGATGGATGTATTACTTGGTTCAATGTAAACATTTCACATCATATATTGAAGCAGTACCCTGACCCCATAAATGCATCAATGTACAAAGTTATGATTTAATAAAAAATAATTAATAAAAATAAAATAAAATAAAACCTTCCCACAGACACAAAAAAATTAATAAAATAAAATGTGACAGAGGGCTTGTAACCAGAATCTATAGAGAACTCAAACCAATCAACAAGAAAAGAGCAAACCATCCCAGTTATAAATAGGCAGGAGACATGAACAAAACATTCTTTGGAAAGACAGATGAATGGCTAACAAACACATGAAAAAATGCTCATCCTTTCTAATCATCACAGAAATGCAAATGAAAACCACCCTTAAATATAAACTAAGCCCAGTGGGAATAGTCCACATCACAAAGTCCCAAAGCTGCAAATAGTGGAACAGATATGGAGAGAAGGGAACACATTTACATCTGCTGGTGGGATTGCAAACTAATATAGCCTCTATGGAAGGAAGTATGGAGAATCTTCCAAGAGGTTAACCAAAACCTTCCACTTGATCCTGCAATCCCATTACTAGGTATCTAGTTAGGAAAAAAAAAATCATTTTACCATAAGAATATTTATACTAGAATGTTCATTGCAGCTCAATTCACACTCACTGAGATGTGGAATCAACTCAAGTGACCATCAACACAAATAGATTAAAAACTGTGATATTAGGGCTGGACATGGTGGCTCAGGTCTATAATCCTAGCACTCTGGGAGGCCAAGGTGGGTGGATTGCCTGACCTCAGGAGTTCAAGACAAGTCTGAGCAAGAGCAAGATCCTGTCTCTAAAAACAACCAGATATTGTAGGTGACTATAGTCCCAGCTATTTGGGAGGCTGAGGCAAAAGAAGATTGTTTGAGCACAAGAGTTTGAGGTTGTTGTGAGCTATGATGCCACAACACTGTATTGAGAGTGACACAGGGAGTTTCTGCCTAATGATAAAAATAAATAAATAAAAAGCCTCTGGTATATGTAATACCACAGAATACTATTCACCCATAAAAAGATAGAGACTTTACATCTTTTGTATTAACCTGGATAGAGTTGAAGAATGACAAAGATGGAAAGCAAGTATCCAATGTTCTCATACAATAAACAACTACATGCCCACAGGATAGAAAAACTCAGATTCATGTCGGGGCGGGGGACAATGCAAAGGGGAGAGGAGAGGCAGGAGGGGAATATTGACAAGCTCTCACCTAATGGGCACAATGTAAGGGTGTACAGCACATTCCCTGGTTGAAGGGCTGCACTACAACTTGAACTTTACCTAATAAACTCAAACAACATGACCTAATCATTTGCATCGTCATATTAATCTGAAATTAAAATAAAAAAGAAAATTATATTTACAAATAAAAAGGATAACAAATCAGATCAATATCTCTTAAAAATAAAAACAATCAATTTTCTAAATATTTATATCACCCATCTCCATCTATTTTGTTTTGTTAAATTATATATAAAGTATCAAACAAATAGTATTTAATAATTATTAGTTATGTTTTGACATCATTACTTATTGTATTTATTCTAGTAGTCTGAAAACTCTACTTTAAGATTATACTTTTTTTTACTGATATTACCTCCCTGGTCTTAACTATGAAAAATGTTTCTCTTTGCATTAAATTCTACATATTTGCACTACACTATAGCTGAAGGAATTCTAAGGTAAAATCTAGGATTTGTGAATTTTCTAATTTATTGGTGTTAGTATTTCTTAAAAATATTTAGACGTCAAGTAGTTTCATTTAGTGTCTTACCAACTATAGTGTGAAATTCTTACTTTGTTTAGAATGTAAAAGTAACCATTTTATTATGAATATAAAAACATATGTTGAACACCTTAAATATATAAAATGTAGGAAAAGTAATTAGAAAGTACTCCACCAGAAAAAAAGAAAGTAAGGAGAAAGAATCAATAAAATACAGATCACCCAGTTAAAATTGTGATCATTTTCAAAGCAAGTAGAATTGGTAAATTGGGAAAAAAATGCTCAATTTCTAAAAAGAATCATGTCAAGTTAGACACAAAAACCACAATTGTTTTGGCATGTGTTCCATTGGAAAGCTCATTTTCACATTCTTGGCAAGAGTGATGTAGGTTATGGTTAATGATAAGAGAATTGGCTAAGTTCACTTGTTGGCCAAATGCTGAACAGCACAGCAACATCTCAGTTTCATGCCCTATCAACAACAAAAATTAGGGACTATTGGGGATAACTTTGGGTTCCCTTTGATATTTTTATTCTCTGCTCAGTAAGAGCAATGGAATACACAATTTTTTGAACCACATAAATCAACTCATCAACATGTTTCTTTGTGAGCTGTTTAATGTTCAAGAAGGTCACCAACATTTTGTTCATTAGTACTGGAAAATGTTTAAGTGTTTCTTCGTAAAAACTAGAAGAGAAGCTTTTTAGTTCACGTTTACCCCCAAACCAACTATGAAACAGGGACTTGTGTATCTATAGTTTTTTTGGAAGGTGATCTTAGGAAACACCAGAGAGGGAGGAATGAGATAAGGCAGAAGACAGAGAAAAGCCAGTAAAAATTATCCTAAAGAGGGTATTGCTTCTCTAGACAATGATGCTCCGCTCTATGGCATTTCCTGTGGGATACTGTCTGAAGCATACCTATAAGTTCTCTGGCTGAACAACAGGAAGGTTAGGATTCATCCGCTATGCCTTCCATCTGGTAAGGTTGGCCCTGAGCGTGTGAAGTTCAGTGCGCTTTCCTTTTTGGAGCTGGAGGAAACCTCAGTAGAGAGGGATGCAAGGATTTGCAGTGGGGTCATGATAAGGCTAAAAACTGTCCACTTTAGCTTTGAGGGGTCAAGAGAATATGAAGGAAAGACTCAAGAATCTTCTCCAAAGGTTTTAGCAAAATGTCACCTCCAAAAATATTTATGTTTGAAGCAAAATACAGATTCTATGAAATTTTAACTAATACAGAGTGTGAATGGGAATCTATATTTTGTAGTAGAAAAAAATCCAGCAAAGTGGCATTTTTCTGAATGCTTTTGAATACTTCATCATATTACCCACAAATACAGTCAGTCTTAATTGTTAGAAGTCAATTTTAAATTTCCTCATTTAAAAAGTAAATAGGAAACTTAGCTCTTTAAAAGGTATCTTTATTGAAATTTCATGAGTCAATGACTCTGAGTTATAAATTACCTGTACATTGGCCTCCAAGATATTTCAATTGAAGCTGAAGCTAAATTTGTTTTATAAAGTATTGCTTAAAAAAGAATACATATACATATATAATATTTATAACTCATAAAACATTAATAGTTGAATCATTGACTTGAGTTGATTGTAGTGTGTTAGATGTTAATAATTTTTAACAGATCTAGAATAACAGGTAAAATTCAAATATTTAATTTGACATAAGTCATTGATGAAATCTAAAAAAAAAAAAAAAGTAATAACCTTAGCGTCTGTTTGTAAAGGGATTAACCCATTTCTTTGACTTGGGAAATAAAGGCTATGGAAAATGTCAGGTCAGTAGCTAGCCACAATGTTACAGCCACTTTGCCACGGTCTTTCAGCACACCCTTCTTTAAAAATCTTAAATACACAATATCTTCATTTCTTTTTCCTTTTTTTTTTGGCTTTTTGCTTTGCATGGCACTTGCATAGATTTATGTAAAATTTTCTCTTATTATAATTTATTATATGGTAGTATCTCCTAGTGAGTACCTGAAAAGTATATAATGTACAATCAAAAATATCACACATTTACAACAGCTGCTTATATTTGGCTTAGTAATCCTTTGCTTAACCAACTGAAGCATAGTTTTGTAAATGGACTTTACACTTTGGGCCAATATTTTGGAAACAGAGTCGAGCCATTGTGTCTCTAAGACTGCTTGTTTAAACGCTTGCACAGTTTATTAGTAAACATAGCTGAATAACTAAAATTCAAAGCAGATTGCTGAGCAAACGAATTTGACCTAGTTATCGTGACGCTATGTTCACCCTCCAGTGGATTTGTTTTTTTCTCACCCACAAAAGTGAACATTAAGACAGATGGATGGTGTATTTTATTAAGGGTTTTTTTTTTTTTTCTTTTTACACAGAACTACTTACTGTAC
Source organism: Otolemur garnettii (assembly GCF_000181295.1). Classification (NCBI taxonomy): domain Eukaryota; kingdom Metazoa; phylum Chordata; class Mammalia; order Primates; family Galagidae; genus Otolemur; species Otolemur garnettii. The sequence goes on along the minus strand of NW_003852400.1, from coordinate 13,514,537 downwards.
CTGTCCAGAAAACTGTTGCCTGCTAATTAGGCTTTGACCTCTGGAAATATCATAAAGATTGTGGCTTCTTTGTAAAGTCCTGAGAGGAAGTAGTCAATTAATATTGTCAAGCTACATGATATAGAAAAAGAACTTTTTGATGACTCAGAGTTAAATTATGTCCCCAAACAGCAGGAAATTGTTATAAACCAATCTGGACTTTCTCAACTCAGGCTTCCTGGTAGCAGATGCACTTTAAAAATATATAAACTGAATGTAGTTGGCAAATCTTTGTGACTATTGGGTCTGGAACTATATCTATTAAGCATATTTCTTTCATATTTCCTCCTGGTCTATTTCATGTTTGAGTAATAAATTCATTTGTGCAAGTGGATAAAAACAGCAAATCTTAATAGGGAGTAAGAGTGGGAGGTTGTTTAGGAATCAAAACATTTTAAAATAGCACAGCTGCTCTGATATTGTTTTATGCCAGCTATTTTTGATGGTTAGATGATGGCAAGAGGCAGAACAAACTTTAAGCTCCACTATTTTGCTAGCCATGTTGCAGCCCTCGTGGTATGCATTCATCTTCCCCCATGATGCGCCCCATATGTACACCCTGAAAAGATGCCAGTACAATACATGTGGTCTTCAAAAGATAGAAGCTCATGAATGCAATTCCTGGTACTTTCTGCCCAAGGGAAGGAAACTGGACACCAGGCAAGTATCCTTACTCAAAGAATTAAATTATGCATTTTATATAGAATAGCTTATACGCATTTCCTAAAAAAATCCAAAAATGCATATATGGATATAATTTATATATAAATGGAATAATTTGTACAAACTATCAGTCAGGAGCACCCTGGCTCCAAGCCCTGTGACTGCCTAGCCATCTGCTCTTTACTCAGACATGGAGGTAGAAACTTAAGATCATTAGCTTTTGAGCTAAACATATTCCTGGGTAAGCAGCTCATTTCACTTTTCTGTCCCTGTGTCCTCACTGTTTCCCCCTTTGTAACATGTTATTCTGATAGCATCTACTTCAAGTGGTTGTTACAAGCATTGAATGAGTATATTAAGAATAGTGTCTTGCCTGTAATAAGTGTTCCATAAATTTATTCTCCTGGACATAAAACATTTCCACCGCTTATCTTTAAACCACTGCTAACTTCACGGGTTGATATGCTTGTCTCTTGCCTACTTAGGGCAATGTAAGAGGCTAATATGAAAAGCTACTTTACCACCAAGACATCTTGCAAATTTCACAATATCAAACATTTAAAAACAAGTAGAAGCCTGATCCTTGACGAGGGCAATGCAAATGCATAAATCCACTGTTAAAAACTATGTAAATGTGTTCTTATCCTTCCATAAGTGCGAATAAATTAATTGAATAAGATAGAGCTGAGAAGAAAGAACCTAGCCAAACTTGGCCTTTTCTTTAAATCTGCACATATGTCCTACTAATCTTTCATGATAACCGTTTGTACATTGTCTCTTCCTTACCAAAGCTCCTAGACTACAGACCTACTCAGTATTTGTTGATTGAAATATAAGGCAAGTTATGTGCTACAGGAACATACGTAACTATAGGAGGACAGGTGCAGTGCTAAGATTCCTTGAGAGGAACAGAACCTGAAGCAGATAAAGATATGAATGCCCTGGATTCTGGGACCCCAGTGTTGACAGGAAGGGCCTGGGAGCTGAGTGATGTGCGTACAGATATTTGCTTCATCCATGGTGGAAGTGGCCTAAATGTCTTGCATTTTTTCAGAGATAGAAGTAGGATGCTGTTTATAAACATCTAAAACCATGAAGTCTGGGGGCAGAAAATCGTTTCACTTTTAACATGATGAAGCCGATCTAAAAGAAATGACAAAGAAAAAGAGCCTAGGACTGTGAGCCACCTGCCAGTTAGAAAAACAAAATGTGTGTGGTTGTGTCCGCAGACCTTTTTTTCAGATAACAAGGCAAGGCAATTGCCCTGTTGCTAAAAATTTTACAAGATCTTAACTTGAGAGAATTCAGAGAATAGACGATCTGTCCTGTTCAACGTGAGTTTTTCTCAAGTCAAAGTCATAAAATCAAAGCCCCTTTGAATTTTAAACTATTAGAGATGATCCCTATTTCTATTTTACCTATTAATAGCATCATAATGGAGGAAATGGCTCCCATTTCTATTTTAGAGTTGTGACAAAATATCGTTCCTCCCCCCAAATGATAGAGAATTATGAGTTTACATTCAGGAAACTTGTGGATTTATTTAAACTTAACAGAGAATGAAAGAACAGCAGAGGATACAGTATAAAAAGGCAACTCTGAAGTATCAGAATTAGCTCGACAGGCAAAATCAATTCTCAGCAGTGAATCACACTATTATAATGGAGGAGGGATTTTAGAGATTTTTCTCTAACAGTTCTCCCAAATTTTTGATAATGAAATTTAAGTCTCCAGAAATAAATTGAATTATCTAAGATGTAAGTATAGTGAAGAAGTCAAGCCTAGAACTAAAAACTTAATTACAGTCTGGGCTTACTCAGTAGAATGTGCTAAAGGCTGGGGGAAAACAATGAGAAAACAAAACAAAAGAAAACCCATTAGTCCTCCAGAGGGAATTGAGGGAAAGACAAAGAGACAAAAAGAAAGAAGGAGAGGGATAGACAGGAGAGGGAGAGAGGAAGAGAGAGAGAGAGAGAGAGCGAGAGAGCGAGAATGGAACTAGTAATCATAGCAAGATCCAGAAGATAAATCAATGGAGGAAAAGAAAGTATGAGATAGAAGTTACTGAAAGAAAACTTCATATATTTAAGCCTGAATTGAGTGACTTGTCCTGGCTTCATATTTTTTGCACAGTAGCTAAGTTCTGTTGCACACCTGAAGCACCCCTGGGGCGCAGTGCACCGGCTGAATAGGAAACCTACCACGGACATGGCAGGAGAGAGAAAAGAGGCCCCATTTCAAGAGTTTGGATTGACTTTTGGTGACATGCCAATCTTAAGACATTTCAGGTTCCCCACTATGTGATACCAGTTACTTTGATTCAACGGGGGAACATAAATAGAAGCTTATATTTAAAAGTTAAAAATTATTTTGAGTCTTCATTAGCTTTTTCTCTTCCCTCCCTCCTTTCTTCTTTATTTCCTTTTTTTCTTTCCTTTCTTTCCTTCTTTTCAACAAATATATACTGAAAGCCTCTACGAAGCTGGCATTCTCATTGAAAATGTGCCTTCTGGAGCAGTTACATTTCTTCTTACTTTTTCAACTGTAGAAAGCAATTTGAAGGCCATGAGGTTATCAACTCTGAATTCTCAGTTCTTAGTGAGGAACTTGAGCAAGAGAGGTGAGGCTGATCTGATAGCACTTTCCCAAAATGGTTTTTATAGTGTGGTTTATAGACCGTGAATGTGGAGCTCATACGGAAAGTAAAAATTTCTGTGCAAAGCCGCAGTTCCACTAAATCAGACTCAGTGAGGGAGGGTAGAAGAATAGATATTTTAAATAAGTTTCTTATGTAGATTCTAAGGTAATACAATCTGAGATTATTACCTTACAGGGAGATAGCACTATTGATTTCAGTGAATTAACCAAGGCATTCATTTTAAAGGCTATTTACTCATTCCAAGCTAACTGAAGATGGATCTAAATCTTTCATGGTGATCAAACTCAGGTTTCATGTTCTGTTTATTGGTGCTGGCAAACACAATTAAAGTGTTAACCTAATGTTTTTTGACTACAAAATATTTTATAAGGCAATAGAACTACAGATGATAATAATAACTTCTTTCTGGCATCACAGTGAAAATTACATATTTTTATAACTTAGAACATGCAACATGATCCATTGAAGGGAGCAATATGTTCCTTGGTCTTTTAGTATCATGGAAAAAATGTCATATGATTTTCCATCTGGTGACGTCTTAATAGTATTGTAATGGACTAAATGGTCCCCATGTCTATTTTACCTCTTCCATCTTTACTGAAATTACTTTATTTCGATTTTCTAAAATCCCGAAGAGAGACCATTACCCAAGTAATTTTACCATAACATACTACAGCTTTTACTATGCCTCTCCTAAGTTAGAGGATTCGTATAACAACAAGCATAGCTTTGTCAGTATCTTTTCATAAAGTTGAGCAGCAGTGATACAACTCCAGACCGATATAACACAATATATAATTACGAATATCCTAGAGAAATTTAAAGAAGTACTTTCATTTATAGTAGACTATTGTGTACTTATCACCAATTGCCTACATCTTAGGGGCAATAGAGGAAAAGCACATTTGTCATAATAGATCTTTTTGCAAGAACACATCTATAATAATGTACTCTATGTAGCACTCCAAATGAGCATTCTTCTAGCAAAAGAATATTGAAAGACAAATCATTTTCTCTTTTTGATCTTCAAGAATTTCAGGTACATCATTGTTAGAGCCTTGAAAGAAATCTGTGTATCATGATTATGTTCTTGTCAAATATCTCTTGGGTAAGTGACTTTTCACAGTTCACTGAGGTAAACTATACTCTGTATGGCGATTCAGGACAGGCCTGGACACAGTCTACTAACTATGTTCAGAGCGTTGTACTAACCTAGGTTAGATTTGTTAAACTGAGTGGAATGTACACATGCTTAATGATGTAAGCTATAATGTCTTCAGGAAGTTGTGAGTAGAAGAAAGAACACAGTATCCTCATTGTGAATCGTAAGGCAAATAACAATTGGTGTGCATGGAGAAGGAAAAGAGAAAGGTCTTATGTATACAAAGTAATATGTTCTATTCTGACTAGTTAGTTGACCATAAGAGTGGAGGATCAATGATGAGATAATAATTAATAATATTAAGGGCTAATAAGTTATGGATATTAGAACAACCTTGGCATCAGGTAACTGCAACTCACAATCATTTTGGGATTTAAGAAAACAAAATTGTTCTCTAGGCTGATGATAGGAAGTAGCAATTACGCATTAGATTCTTATTAATGAGTCCCTACTATGACTCAGGCAATAATATTAGCAAGGACACTTGAGGTTTGATCCTAAGTGAAGAGGGACAGCAGAGATCCTCATGGCATGGATTAGGCATCATGGTGCCAATGAAGTCAGAGATTGCAACAGGTGTCAACGCAAGTCTTCAGAGCACCGAGGCCACACACTCTCTTCAGGATGCTCCCCGTCTGTACCTTCCCACCCCTTTATCAGTTTTTGAATTTTCAGTTTCTTGTATAAAAAAGTATTGTAAGCTATTGTACTTTTTCATCTTACACTGGGAACTATGTGTTATTGTTTTCTGCTCTGTACATCTTACCTCAGAAAATACTGTGAGAAAACAGAACAAGTGGTAGGGACAGACTTGACAACACTTGGATTAAGCCATACACTGCTCCATCATTTCATACCATATTGGTCTTAAAGGAAGCTCTAAATTTCTCTGAGCCTTAGCTGTCTTTACTCTAAAGTGGATATAATTCTTACCTCACATGTTTTTTTTTTTTGTTTTAAGAATTAAATGATCCAATACAATCATTTAATTATTTTAGAAAGTCAGCCTAATAGCAGTGGAATAAAAAATGACAATTGAAAAGTATTTTGCCACTTGAAAGAAAATATCCACATGCATTTTATAAATGCATATCTTGAGTTAAAGTATATAGATTTACTTATTAAAAGGTTTCTTGACAATAACATTTACATTTTAGATTCAAATTTACTTTATAGTAGTTGCTTAGACTCAAGAACATTTGAAGTAGTTGCAAATGACATTTAACAAAAAAACTAATTATAATATTTACCACATTTTACTCTACAATTAATCTGTTACAGATGGCACATGGTAAAAATTTTGAACAATAACCATGTTGTAAAGAGTATGTAATGCCAAACAATAAGACAAAAAGCCAATTAAGTAAGCTTCCTTCCTACTCAGAACTAAGGACCCCTTATGTAAAGCACCCATGTTAGAAATTTCTTATATATCATCCAGAGATATGCTGTATATTTAAAGCATAATAACTGGATCTTTTTAAAGATATCTTTGCAATGTCATTTACTCTTGAATTAAGTTGGTCTAGAAATATTAAAGTTAAATAATAAGTTCTATGTGCAAATTTAATCAATTGCTCTTAAAAGTTAAAATAATACAAGGCTTACATAATATTTAGAATTTCCAAGCATTTGACAAGAAAGTGTGTTATGTGTTTATTTATTACTGAAATATTATCATTTTGTGATGAGAGCATGTTCCATATACATGGCTAAAAGTCATTAGCATTCAATGGAACGTGGTGTCTGTGTGTTTAGCCTTTACACTCAAACACAAAATTCACCTGGGTGCCCACATAAAGGTGTGAAAACAAATAAGAAATTAATGCAATTTATAGTGGGAAAGAGTTTTTTTTAAGTCATATATACATAGATTGTGAATACGTTTATATCTTTGTGGGATTCAATGTGTTGATTATTTGTACAAATTGGAGTGCTTATATCCTGTTAATTAACATAGATTTTACTTCCTTTACTTAATCACAGTGTTAAGACATTTGTGTTCAATACTTGATAGATTTGGATGTTTTGATACAATTTTAAGTACATTATATATGTAATATTACTAAAATTCAATGCTGAAATCTTCAAAAAAAATCACTGCATTGCTCCTGATAACCAAAATTGCCCAGTGATTTAGTTTCAAAATGGTATACTTCCCTAATGTGGCATTGCATTTGCTCCCATTATGCAAGTGTCACAAAATTCTGTCACTAATAGTTTCTCATGTTCATATTCAATGTTTTAGACCCACCTGATATCTACCATGACTTCTCATTGTGTAGGTACTTTAAAAATAAATGTAATAATTGTTCAGTTAATTTATTAATTCCATATTAAGCATATCGATGAACACATGATTTCATTTATTTTTGTTTAGGAAAAAATAAACTTGATAAATATCAGTGTATTTCTACAATGATTCTCATATTACAATATTAAAAATAAACATAATAAGACAAAAATGATGACTAAGACATTAAAAATATTTATGTTTCCTTATATTTGCTCAATTTTTCAAAAAGAGATGAGAAGATACTAATAATCAAAGGTAAAGGTTTGTAATTCCCAATGTGTTAAATTTTTATGTTGCATTAGATATTATACTTACCAATGATTCAGCCTGAATCCTATTTCAAACTAACCATTTTGAAACAAACATAATATAGTCTAAATAATTGTTTCTTGCTTTGTAAATATAATAATCTTATCATATAGGAAGTCGAATATTAAAGGCCTTTCCCATTACTTTACATGGAAGAACTTGAGTATGGTGTCTTTGAGCATCTTTCATGGGATAGTTTAAAATAAACTTTAATAATATTTTCAAGGAACCCTGAATTTCAGACAGCTGTCATTGATAATTGGTATAGTCTGGATTTAAGTGGTTCAAGATTCTAACTAAGAAGAAAGATGAAAAACTTTGTCTATAAATACTTGAATCACTGTAGGGATCAATGCGTGTCATCACTAACACAGTACTCCTTCTCGTCCCGTGAATCAGTCAAGGGCGAGATCACAGAGAAGGATCCAGGCCCTTCTTCCCTGTGTTTACACGTCACTAGACATCTTGTATCAGCTGGCCCGTAGAAACCTCAGCACAAAGGCCTTGGGACAGTTTTTGTAAAAGTTGATTTTTTTTTGTCCTCCCTGGAAAACTTTGTGAGGTTTGAAGCTAATTTCTTCCTTATACTGTTTTCTATAGTGACACATATTAGTATGAGATATAAGAGCTGTCTATAGAATTCAGCATGAGGTATGAAAAGTTAGCAAACAAATAGAACTGTGGAATTTCAGCTTACAGTTTAAAAACTCATTTTCCTCATTATTAGTAAATTAAATTCCCATAATAATTAGCACTCAATACTATAATATACTGTTTTTAATAATACTAACTTAGAAATCATGAATTGAACACCATCACACACTTTGAGATATATGACATAATAATAATAAAGTTTGTAGTGTGTGTTTGTGTATGTTTGTGTATGTAAGTGTGCAGCACATCCACAACTTTCATCTTCTGAATTTCATATTGGCCTATACGTTTTTGGTACCTAAATCACTTTTACGAGGCCAGGAGCAGTGACTTGGGCCTATAATCCTCACACTCTGGGAGGCTAAGGAGGTGGATTGCTTGATCTCAGAAGTTTGTGACCAGCCTAAGCAAGAGACAGACCCCATCTCTACTAAAAATAGAAAAACTAGCTGAGCATCTTGGCTGCTGCCTGTAATCTCAGCTATTTGGAAGGCTGAGGCAATAGGATGACTTGAGTCCAAGAGTTTGAGGTTACTCGGAGTTATGATGATGGCTTCAAAAAAAAAAATCACTTTTATGTGCCATTATTAATATTATTATTTAATAGGATATGATCCAGGGAAGTTGTGGTGCATGCTAATTAACTTGTTCAACCAAAAGTCAAAAATAATAAAAATAAACTAGAATAAATTAAATGGTAAAATAAATTATATGCATTAATTCACACAAATATATTTTAGTATAAAAACGAAATAATCAAAATCTGTTTATCCTCTGAAAACATGCCTGAACCTCAGTACAGTCAAGACATATCTGTAAACTTAGCATAAACTGGCTTCAGAATATGGTCCTTTCTTTCCTAACATTGAATACATTATTTCCATTCTTATACGTATGCACTTTTGTTAGCAGATAAATAGATGCATATTTAGATTCTTTAATACTACGTTTCCTGGTTTGGTTAATGTGTATTAATAACAAAGGGGGTGAAAGATAGAAGATGAAATGGAGAGACAGAGAGAGAGAGAATGAGAACTAGGCAAAGCTATCATAGAATTTCCTAAACAGTTATATATTAAACTGTGTCCTTCTGAGTTGTATTCTGAGTCTTTTAATTGTTTAACTGGAAAAGCAAGTGTTAATTTCTTAAGAGAAAACAGGGAAAGGAAAAAAAGAGAGAGAGAGGGAGAGAGAAGCAGCAAAATCTGATAGTTAAGCTCAGAGAAACAGAGTTAAGAGCCCCCAAACCACCATCTGAGCCAGATATCCTGTCAGCCACATAGGATCCTTGTAAACTGGTCAAATCTTAAATATTTTCAGCCAAATTATAATACAGCTCTTACCAGTATTTTAAAGAGTCTGCGTTATTATGGAGACTCAATTAGGCATTTCAATCAGGTTTAACATAATCAGACATTTATTTAGAATGATCAATTCTGGAGTATGGAGGAAGAGAGATTGAATACTGAGAGTCTACCAAAGAGGGTTTTGTTTGTTTGTTTTTGAGACAAAGTCTCACTGTATCCCCGTGGTAGAGTGCCATGGCATCATAGCTCACAGTGACTTCAAACTCTTGGGCTCAAGCTACTCTCTTGCATCAGCCTCTTAAGTAGCTGAGATGACAGATGCCCACCATAACTCCTGGCTATTAGTAGAATCTGTGTCTTGCTCTTGCTTAGGCTGGTCTTGAACTCATGAGCTCAGGCAATCCACCTGCTTGGGCCTCCCAGAATGCTAGGATTACAGAAGTGAGCTATTGTGCCTGACTACCAAAGAGTTTTTATAGCCATTATAGTCAAGGATTTTATCAGCTAGACTAAGGCATGGGTTCCAAGGGGGTGAAGGTGACAGGATTAAGACATAATAGTTTGGAGAGTCATAGGACGGGGAAAAGAATGACTCTAAAGTAACCCTTAAAATCTTGCCTTAAGAATTTGGTTTATGATAATACTATTTGAAAAGATGAAGGGTAAAGGATATATAATATCTTTAAGCAAGGATAATGATAGTTTATTTCTAGAATACGTTGATTTGAAGTATCTTTAGCTGGTCATGGGAAGATGCAATAGACAGTTTAGATAAAGTGAGCTCAGTAGAGAGAAGTCTTTGCTTTAAAAAATATATAAATTAGGAAGACAACAAAAGGTAACATACTCTACAGTGAAATGTCAAAGATACCAGAAGAGAATTCCAAATTTGAATGGAATTATAATATGATAACTGACAACAGGAAAACATATGATATTAAGTAAAAAAAGATTAAATCTCCTCTAGGATAACACCAATGTGAAAAGTATGTGCATCACTGCAAAAGTTTTGAGATACACAGAAAACCAGAAATAAAATCTGCAGGGACAGAAACAAATGAAGCCCTCCCAGTCACACCCATAAGCCGAGCAAGCTGAAACTTGCACTTTGATTTGAGTAAATCAAAAGGGACACTGTTGACTGTGTTTCTTGGAAGTGAAGTAATGGACCCCAACACAGTCTGTCTCAAAACTTTTGTAATGACCTACATTTATACATATAGAAAATATCTTTATGGTACACAAAAAAATTGAATTGTCAGACATCAAATATCTACTTCTTTTAAGAAATTTTATTTCTGCTTCTGCTGTATTATTGTTTGTTTTTATTAGCCTTTATAAAAATATTCAACAAAAGAGACTGCCCAAGCTAGCTTGACTGTATAAAATAACCACCTGTAATCTATTAGCGTCTATGAAGTTTCTTCTAATAAAAGCAGAGACATCACCTCTCAGTTATGCTTTCCATATTATAGGTTCCTAATTATCTAAGTGCATCTTCATAAAGAAGGCTTTCCAATCCTTTGATCATTCTAATTGGGCCTTTAAAAACCTCCTTTTGCTCCATTATAGCTTTGTAGAAGTATAACAACCGGTTATCCCACAACCATGTTTGTTCCTCACAAGGCAGAACTCAAGTCCTGTGAGTCTTTTTACCTAGATTATAGCAAAGTGTCTGCCACTAAGTGGTGTTTGACAAAGGTTGGTTAAATAAATTATTTCTAATTATGTTCCTAATCATGACAGCCCATGGATGGCTTTTCATATCACTTTGTCTGGCATTGGTATAACATAAGGAAACTCTCTAGAAGTATATTATTAGCTTTACTACATATTAGAATTTGGCAAACAATGGCCCATGGGACAGATGAGGACAACGGTACAGTCATCCTTAACTCATTCTCAATGGCTTCTTTCACGCTGTAACGGTAGAGCTGGGTAACCTCAACACACACACACACACACATACACGGATACCCAGACATGTTTGAAATATTTTCGGAAAATGTTTACCAACCCTAGACCCATATCACAAATGATATCTAGAGTTTGTCATTTGAATGTTCGGTATTCACTTTTTCTCTCTAGATGAGAATCATTACCCAAATAGCACCAATGTGTTTCTTCTTTGTGCTCACAACTGTGTGAAATGCCCTGTAGTTCACCTCCATCTATAATGTAGAGTATTTGTTATTCTCAAACCTCAAAAGTAAAAAGAAGAAAGAAAATCACCAAATAGCTCTCTGACATATCATTTATGGATATTTTGTATAAATACCATTAAGGTAACAATTCCCAGGGAGCTCTGCTATGATTATTTCAATTTCTATTGATAACAAGCAATTATATATAAAATTTACATAAAATTTCATTCATCACATATTATCTCATTTATTTTGCTCAAAATTTCTATGGCTTAAAGTTATTTTTTTCCTTACCAAGGGTAACTGTCTCCATTATTACTTTCAGTAACTGAAAGACCGCTCCACCTCGTCTTTCTTTCTCAAGGTAGCGTTCTGCTGCCGACAATCGCTTTGTTTTTGCAACATAGAATGAATAATAAAGGCTTCAAAATTAGAGCTTTTCCTTTTCTCATTCCCCTACATATTCTTCTTAGAGGTACACTCAAATCCAGGTAGTTTTATTTTAAGTAATATTTTCACCTTTTCCTCTTTGGTTATTTTCCTTTTGGGGAAAATAAAAATTAGGTTACTAGTTGCTATATTAATAACAAGTTAAAAATTGTCTGTATTTTATTTCAGCATAAAAAATACTATCAGTCCAGTTTATTCATAATAAATACAGTTACTAATGGGTTAGTTTTCTATTCTATATTTATTCCATCAGAGAGAATAGGGACGGTTCCTTAATCTTGCATGAGTCGTTCTCAGTAACTCTCAAACATCTCCGAAACACCCCCCTCTCACTGTCTCCAGGCTCCACACTAGCTCTCTACTGTACACATCTTTAATCTCAAGATTTAAAAAAAAAAGTATCAAATTTGAATTCAAAGAAATTCTACCTTGCTTTACTTCCGGACTTCCTAAAATGTCTAGTTTGCCTCCTGGTGCTGAAAATGAAATTTCTCAAGAAGGAAAATCTTGAATACAATTTAGAAGGGTGAAAACATGCAGTGGGGGAAATGTAACACCTAAAATACGGGTGTGGCTTCTGTCTTTCTTATAGAGAAAATAAATACTAAATACCTTTTATTTTGCCTTAGTAGTGAAGCAATAATTAATAGCTAGCTGCTTAATATTGCACTCATCCCCTTTAATAAAACAGATCAATGTTTTCTAGAGATAATACATTGGGGTTGAATCTCATATGAAAAAGAAACAGTGTATCTGTGCCTTCTGTTAAGAAACAAAAAGCACTGCATTGAAGCAAGCCTGGAATTCTCCTTTAGAGTGCTAAGTGATACTCAAAAAATAAACCATAACAATAATCGCTGCTGATTGTGACTTAATCTGAACAGGTTAGGGGATAGGGAGGCTCCTTCCAAATGTCTCTAAGAAATTTGTTTAAAGTTACATTAAACCTGTAAACCTCTTTGGACTGTCTAAAGCGATCTTGTTAGTATTTCTGAGAGTCACCTCTGGTGGGAAATTTAAAATGCTTTAAACATATGGTTGGGTTGGCTAGTTATAAGGGACACTTTTCATAGGGGTTTCTTCAATGTCATCCCTGAGCAATCTGGTCCACAGGAGCCATATAATAAATGAATTCCCCTTCTGCTTGTTTTACTTCCTCTCCTTACATTTTAATTTCTTTCTGGGAAGACAAAAACCTCTTCCATATGTCTGGGTAATGTTGCTTTGCAGGCATTCGCACAGAGATAATAGGCGCAGTTGCTTGGTACATACTCTTCTCAGTAACTTTTAACCATGTGCAAAACATCCCATTCTCACTGTCTCCAGACCCCACATTCGGTCTCATTTGTCCCCATCTTTAATCTCATGATTAAAACAACAATGTCATTGAAATTTGAATTCAAAGACATTCTTTCCCAATTTGCTTTGTCCTGGTGGTGTCTGCTTCCTTGCAGCCTCTCCTGGGTACAAAGCACAATAATTAAAGACACAGTTCTTCAAGATAGTTACAGTGTGTTGATGAAAATAAGAAACAAATGGAATCGTTTCAAGCTTGTAGAGAATTTTTACTCCAGCAGGGAAAGAAACCTGTTGATAGTTGCATTTGCTAGAAACAAATTGTGCCAATTCTTGCGGTATAACATCGTAGAAATGAAATAAAGATGTTTTCTATTGTTTCATATCAACCCTTCTCATTTTAATTCTCACATATAGGAAAATTACCATGGTCAAAAGAGCAGATTAAGCAACAGTCAGAGCATTATCTAAATAACCCTGAGAATCATGTTTAAATAGAAGTTCAACAAAAAATTACAAACCTCGTGAATAGATTGCAAACATTGTGTGTTCTTATATGTGGTCTATTACGAACCATTAACACTAAACCCCCAGCTGATGGCATCGTGACAGACGACTGAACAAAGCCTATTGTACACAGGAATTTTTCTCAGTAAGACACATCACAGTCTTTTTATACTCAAGAACACTAGAAGGTACTTCAACATTGCTCTTGTTTGAAATAGCAAATCACAAAAGAAAAAAAGCATAAAAACAAGAAACCATGCCTCTAAATAGATGTCAAAAAAATACTTGTCCATACTATAAGAGCTGAAACAAGAAGACAGGGAAGTACTTTACTTGAAATTCCATTGGAGATATTTGTTATCAGGCAAGTCAAAATTTTTGCTACTCTGCACGTGCTCACAACTGACTGTGAAAGCATGAGTGTTGGTTAAGGGATGACAAATAACTTTTAGTGAGTAAGCCAGTTTTGCAGGTAACAGATTCCATACATAGTTAAGATCAGCTACAGGAGGAAGATTTTTAATTTATTTATATATTTATACCTCTTATTGTCATATATAAGTATATTTTAGGGGTTTTGGGTAGAATGTATATAAAATTAGAAAAAATATATAAAAATAAAGCATGAAAAAATAAGGTCAAGGAGAAAAACAACATATTCACACCACTGGAGCTATGGAGTTATTCAAATTAGGTTCCAAATTGGACTTTGAGGTTCTAGGTGTGTATAATTATATGCTTAAGTCTGGAAAACACTCAGATTATTGAAGGGGAAAGAAAAATATACATCCAAATAAAGCCATTGACCAAAAATAAATCTTTTGCTTTTTTCAAGTGTACTAATTTTCTGATTTATACAGAAGTCTTGTTACCAGATTTTCTTAAGGGAATTAGTACACTTATTTCAAGAGGACACTCTGCATCTCAATAATCCATGAAGTTTTCTTTTCCAATAACTTTGTGAAGGGAAAACTAGTGCTACAGGTGATACTGGACAGGTGTCGCCCCAGCCAGCTCAGCTGAGAGGGGCTGGAGGACCTTCCGCCCCTGTCTTGGTGGTGTTGGTGGTGGCAGCCAGCAGACAAATCAGCATGCTGGAGCGTAGGCAAGCCGGGGAGCTTCCCTCCCCCAATGGAGGCTCCAGTAGCCAAAGGAACTATACACTAGCGGGGGAAGACACTGGGGATTCCTCCAGTGCATCCCTGATTGTCTATTTTCAAAACCTGCTCCTGATTGGTCTGTTTTCAGGACCCAAAATCTCATTGGACAACTGCCCCTATATAAGCCACTAAGCAGAAAGCCCAAAAGCAGACCTCTGAGAGAGAGCAGGAGAGCAAGAAGGTTTGGTTCCTGGTGAGAGCTGTAACACTTGTTAAATAAAACCTAACCTACTGCTGATCCTGTGGTCCATTGCTTCATTCTTTGAACCACTGAGACCAAGAGCCTAGAAATCTAGTATCAAAATCTGGTATCACAGGAACTGATCATTTTATTTTATCCAAAAATGTGATTCAAAAATCATGTAGAAATCATATCACTGAATTAGGTTTTTGTGCAAAACATAAGAGTAAGAAATTATAGGTATAGAAAAGCACGAGCTGGCTGGGCACCTGTAGCTCAAGAGGCTACAGAGAGCTGGCCAGTTTGAGCCCACCCTGGGCCTGCCAAACAACAATGATAACTTCAACAAAAAAAATAGCCAGGCATTGTGGCAGGTGCCTGTAGTCCCACTACTTGGGAGGCTGAGGCAAGAGAATCACTTAAGCCTAGGAGCTGGGGGTTGCTATGAGCTGTGATGCCACAGCACTCTATCCAGGGCACCAGCTTGAGGCTCTATGAAGAAGAAGGAGAAGAAGAAGAAGTAGTGGTGGAGGAGGAGGAGGAAGAGGAGGAGGAGCATGGGCTATCTGCTCTTGAGTGCCCACAGAGCGGTGCACATCGACTTTCAATTCAGTATTTCCAAATGGCCTATTGGGAATATTAACACTAGTGAAATCAGCAAATGACCAGGGATGCCTTTTCCCTGTAAAATCAGTTTTTAAACATTTACTAGCATAACACTAAAATTCACAGTATGATAGTTCGTTTTTGATAAAATATATTCTGTTTTGTAAATAACAAACTGTTAAGATTCATGATTCCAACCTTCAATATATATTATAGACATAAATCTATGGAAATATAGAGACATCAATAGCACTGAGATTCCTTCTTTTCAATTATCTATTTCAGATTTCCTCTTAAACTTTCAGGGCATAAATTGCTTTCTTCTACATATAGTGTTGAAGGCTGTTAAAACTTTGAGCTCCTGAATTATTAACAGCTTTATAAAATGCTACTGATAGATTAAAAGAAAAAGTCCTTATTCTGTTTTCAACTACAGACTGCCTTAATCATTTTTTTTTTTATAGTACCACCTTCTCACACAGGACCAATACCTATTCATAACATTTATCTAGATCTCTACCTATAAAAGATATCACGAGAAAGAGGAAACTATAAAAGGTAATGTTGCATATTCTTATCCTCACTTTATTAAAATCTATGTTCTATTTTAACTTCTTTATAATAAAAAGTTACTTCAGGTAAACACAATTATTTACTTTCCTAATTTTCATAATTTTATTAATCCGGGAAGAAATCTTTACTTAATGTAATTCTTTTGCCACAATTTTACAGCATCATGTTGTTGACAGTATTTTTTCCTTGTAAAGTTATAAACTACTTTTTTTCAAAAAATGTAACTCAAGCATAACTATACTGTAATTTATGGTTTATAGAAACACATTGATAATTAAGTGCCATCTGATATATTTCACTTTCCTTAAAGGTACTGCCCATATTTTTATTTAAATCCAACCCTGTTCTTGCACTGCCATACGCTTTTTAAAGTTTTTATCTGATTTCTTATGGATGCAATTGAAATAGATACTAACTTATTTCTCTCCCTAAAACTCTTTGTTAACAAATTAGTAATCTGTTAATGTGTGCTTAAACTAACTTAGGTAACTAATAGTTAAGAAGTTGTTCCATAAGATTAACACAAATTTTTTAAATGTAAAAAGAAATGATTATCAAAACCTTTATTTGTATGTGTGTGGTAAGACATTTTTATCATTCATATGAATGTGTGTTTATATATTGGATTTATGATAATATTGAATATATTGAAAAAGTTTTTTTCCATTCTTGAGATACTTTACTGAAAAAATTATGTTCCATCTCCATCCATGTAAACATAAAAGATGTAAAGTCTCCATCTTTTTAAATGGTTGAACAGTATTCCATGCTGTCCATATATCATAATTTGTTAATCCATTCATGGATTGATGGGCATTTGGACTGCTTCCATGACTTGGCAATTATGAATTAGGCTGCAATAAATATTCTGGTGAAAATTTCTTTGTAATAAAATGATTTTTGTAATTCTGGGTAAGTACCTAGTAATAGAATTGCGGGATCAAATAGAAGGTTCTACTATTAGTTCCTTAAGGATTTTCCAAACTTCTTTCTATACAGGTTGTATTAGTTTGCAATCCCCCCAGCAGTGTAGAAGTGTTCCTTTCTCTCTGCATCCACACCAGCATCCACAAGTTTGGGAATTTTGTGATGTGGACTTTTCTTCCTGGGGTTACATGGCATCTCAAAGTGCTTTTGATGTACATTTCTTTGATGACTAAAGACAATAAGCATTTTTTCATATGTTTGTTGGCCATTCGTCTGTCATCTTCTGAGACGTTTCTGTTCAAGACTCTTGCTCTCAAAGAAATGGGATGGTTTGTTTTTCTTATTGATTAGTTTGAGTTCTCTGTAGATTCTAGTTATCAGACCTTTGTCAGAATCATAACATGCAAAAATCTTCTCCAATTTTAAAGGCTGTCTGTTTATATTACTTGCAGTGCCCTTAGCTGTGGAGAAGCTTTTAAGCTTGATCAAATCCTAGTAATTAATTTTTGGTGTTGCTGCAATTGCCAGGGAGGTCTTTCTCATAAAATATTTACCCAATTCAATATCTTCAAGCATTTTCCTGCACTTTCTTCTAGTATTTTTATAGTTTCATGTCTTAACTTTAAATCTTTTATCCAGTGAGAATAAATTTTTGTTAGTGGTGAGAGGTGTGGATCCAGTTTCAGTCTTCTACAGGTCCCTACCTAACACATGGTGCTAGGAGAAGACAAAATTTTTGAGTGTAAATAGTGACAACATCAAGTAGTGACTAAGCCATTTCACTTCATTCCATTTCATTGTAGTTGTAAGCTCTTTTCCTGTCTAAACCAACCCATTTCATTTCATTTTTGTATTGTTATATTTGAATGCTCTTAATATTACATAATGACATTTTGTCTGAATTATGTACAGATTTATTTTTGACTTTTTAATTTTTTATATGAAAAATACACAGAAATAATGAAGCTATTGTTTAATCCTAGACCTAATGCCTCAAGCTACCACGGTGAAGTGCCCAGTGCAGCTGGTGACACTGATTCTCTGTTTCTTTTATCTCCAAATGTATAAATAAATGTTGACAAGTGTTTGTAAATATAATAACTGAGATCTAAAATTCACTACTCTTTGGCTCCTCTCTGTCATCAGCATCCTGGCTGTAACTTCTTTTTTCAATTGCAAAAGGAAAGAGTCAACTCATGAGTGCTGAGTTTCCTTTTTTGACTATTCTGGTCCTACATTTTCAAACCTATTAGAATGAAACATAATTCCTCTTTTCCACATTTTTACTCTCAGAGAAAATGTGTATTTAATGTGTGTGAGTTTAAATTATAGAAAAGGAAATGATTTCAAATCAAAATATAAAAATTTAGTTTTCTCTGATATGACTGCTGTGTGTGTGTGTGTTTTAGGAACTTAAAACTTTAGCATTAGGTCATAACTCATGGCAAAATAAAAAAGGTTACTCTCCTTATTCAAAAAAAGATTTTTTTCTGTTTTAGTGAAAACTCTAAATATTTTCAATATTGGTCTTTAAAAAATCTACACTTTATCTTTGAAAAGATCCATATTGTAGAATAAGTAGCCAGAAGAATGACAAGATCATACCTAGACAGCAGATTAGGCCATGAATAGTTTCCATTCAAGCAATGAAAGAATATCTTAGAATCCTGTATTTCTTTTCTTTTCTTTCTTTCTTTCTTTCTTTTTTTGAGACAGAGCCTCAAACGCTTGGGCTTAAGTGATCTTAGAATCCATTTCCATTTTAATAATTTTTAACATAGTGCCAGAAATTGGCATTGAAGACAACATCTAGTTTTAACAGAGTTTGGTGCTCATACTTTACCAATACTAAGAGCTGGATTATTTTCTATAGGTATAAAAAGTAGGTCTTTTTCCCATTCTTAGGCCTCCTTCACAATGACCCTTCTTTCCCCGAGGCAGTGCATTTTAAGAGTCTGTGAGGATTCCTTTTAGCAGCAGCAAGACATATTCTGGGTGGTTTAGTACACTGGTCCTGATTCACCATGGCTGGAAGCTGAGATGGAAAGGTGTTTGTCATTTTCCTAATTTAATGTCATTTTCTGATTATGCTTTCCAACGTTTATCCAAGCCCTCACTAATTTCCTGTTAATTTGTCTTTCTTTTCAAGTTAACTGATTTATTTAGCACACACTTACTGAACTAATTTCTTGCACTCAGGCTTCATGAAAGCCCTACTTTGAATTAAATAACACTCTACATTAATAAAGGCCTGAGCAAATCTTTTAGAACCAACCTGTTGTGATACCAAACAGCAATGGAAGAGAGATGGAGGAGCAGGGGCAGGGCTCATCTCTGAACTGAGAATCTGCTTCAATATCCAGCATAAAAACTTTCATAAGCTAGAATATCAAGACACAGTCGTGACTAACACTAGACTGAGTGTCTGAAGCAGAGTATGTTGTAAACTACCTGTCCTTGTACCTTTTTTTTTTTAATTAAATCATAGCTGTGTACATTAATGCTATCATGGGGTACAGAGTGCTGTTGCTATATACAATTTGAAATACTTTCATCCCACTGGTTAACATAGCCTTCATGTCTTTTTCTTAGTTATTGTGTTAAGACATTTATATTCTACATTTAGAGAAATTCACATGTACCGTTATAGGATAAACCATAGGTGTAATCCCACCAATCACCCTCCTTCCCTTCCCTATCCCCTTTCCCCATATTCTTGGGCTAAAATTGAGCCATAGTTTCCTAGGAAAGCTATAAATAAGTTTCATAGTAGGGCTTAGTGATACTTTTTCTTCCATTCTTGAGGTACTTTGCTAAGAAGAACATTTTCCAGCTCCATCCATGTAAACATGAAGGATGTAAAGTCTCCATCTTTCTTTATGGCTGCATAGTATTCCACTGTGATGTCTCATCAACAAATGTTTTGAAAAAACTTGGTAGTATACCTATTGATCAAAATGCTAAAATATATAATATTTTTACAATGATTTTCTCCAATTCACTTACTAGAAAACCATAATGATCATTTTTGGTCATTTAGCAATGTAATTATATTTTTGAGTTTTCAAAGAGAAAATCTCTTCTTTATAAGACAATAGTTGAGGTTCAAAAAGGACTACAAATATAATTTGTCCAGGTCAGAAGAAATAGCCAGCAAAACTATCCCAAAGGGTATACAAATCCAAAAGTCATTAATTTCAAGTTAGATGTGGTTTGAAAACTTTTGAACTTTGTTCTACTTTTATCAGAAAACCTGTGTTGCAGTTTACCTCTGAAGGTCATGGCACGCTGTCTATGAATAGCCAAAATAAGTCATGTTTGAAAAAGGGCAACTACTTGAGAATTTAGTACCATTCATCTGGTTCATGTTTAGATGAAGACATTATAAACAAATGTGAATTCTGCAATTTTATAATTTTTATCCAGCTTTCTGTTTTTGTAATTACTATTTATATTCCTAATTATGATGTTGATAACCACAGCATTTTCAGAACCCGTAACTAACTATGAAGACTGGTAAGACATTACTAAACATAATATTTATAAGAAATTGGGAAAGCTCATTTTTTGCCATCAGTTCTTGATATTAAAAATAAGTCAAGGTTCTTAGTAATCTCTAAATTCTCTTATAGTTTTAAAATATATAATGTTTTTTAAAAAAAATAAACCTGATATCCTTCACAATTCTTAAATGGTCTTGAGTCAGTGCCAGCCAGCTGCTGGATTTTACTCAGAACAATGAGGCTGAGGTGAAAGGATTCATGATGTTCCTAAATCGGTGCAGATACGTGCACATGTCATTCAAGATAAAAACCAGTTTTTCCACTGCTATAAAACATTAATTGTATTTATTTTACTAGTAAATGGACAACCAGGGAAATGTCGGAAACAGCGCACCTGTTTTCAGTCCAGCAGCAAGCCTGGTAAAATTGGAAATAACACACCTGTTACACGGTGCAAGAAACCAGGACTGCACGGAAATGCCTTCCCTACGAATAAAGGAGTGGGGGAGCCCTTGACTTCAGTCAAAATATTCATCGATTATCAGATTTATACAAAGTATTTTGCTGAGGGCTGTTGCAAGTAGCACGCAGTCTATCCTTCGAGAGTCTTAAAAATTGGTAAGAGGTATAAAGCAGGCGTTTATGCATTTCTTCCTCCATTCATTCATTCATTATAATGAATATAACAGTATCTGGTTTTCAGCATAAATGTGAATTATCCTGGAGTTTTGGTTTTATTTTCCTTAATGTCAAACAAATAGGAGTAGCTTTACATTCTCTTTTTTAAAAAAAAAAAAGAAAAAAAGAGGCTCAGCACCTGTAGCTCAGCAGCTAGGACACCAGCCACATACACCAGAGCTGGCAGGTTTGAATCCAGCCCGGGCCTGCCAAACAACAATGACAAGTACAACCATAAAACAACATAGCCAGGCGTTGTGGTAGGCACCGGTAGTCAAGGCGACTCAGGAGGCTGAGGCAAGAAACTCACTGAAGCCCAAGAGTTTGAGGTTGCTGGGAGCTGTGATGCCACAGAACTCTACCCAGGGTGACATAGTGAGACTCTATCTAAAAAAAAAAAAAAAAAAAAAAAGAGTTTTCTATCTTCACAAAATATATTATTTTGGGTTATGTTGGATAAATTAAATAACCAGCAAGCATTTGGGTGCCCACTTTGTGTCTGGTGGATCATATAATATATGCATGGTGCATACTACATAAATATTATCTTTTCAAAGCATTTCTTTACCAAGGACAGCAACTGGCTTCCAACGTTTTAAAACTATTTTTCCAGACAGATCTTCTGATAGAGCTGGTATGCTTTGCAGAACCAACTATTTTAACAAAATATTTAAACGGAGTTTTCTAAATATTGGCTTGGAGTAGTTTCTCATCTTACCTTGGCTATAAATCAGCAAAATGAGTCAAAGTTGCTAGATTTGACTGTATTTACACCTGTACTTTAGAGCCATATAAGGCTTATCTTTAAATGCATTTTTGTAAAACACGCCCAAGCAGATTATATACACATATATTCATATGTGTGTGTTTCTGTGTGCACATGCGCTCAATTTGCAGCATGTTTAATAATAGTTGCTATTAATAGAAGAAATAATCATAAAAGCTCTATTTCAAACCTTATTATACTATGGCATATAAATACAGAATTTTTTTTTTTTTTGAGACAAAGTTTCACTATATTCCCCTATAGACTGCTATGGTGTCACAACTCACAGCCACCTTCAACTCTTGGGGTTAAGTGATTCTCTTGCCTCAGCCTCCCGAGTAGCTGGGACTATAGGAGGCCACCACAACGCCTGGCTAATTTTTGATTATAGTTGTCATTGTTGTTTGGCTAGGTTTGAACCTGCCAGATCTGGTGTATATGTCTGACAACCTTAGCCGTTGAGCTATAAGCACCAAGCCAAATATAGAAATTTTTTCCTTTTTTTATTTTTATTAAATCATAAATACATAAATCATGTATACATTAATGCACTTATGGGGTACAATGTGCTGATTTTATATAAAATTTGGAATTTTTGAAATTCAAAATATGTCCTAGGATCATCTGTTTTACTGACAAGCTTTGTCTGAAACTTCTTATTGAGGAAAATCACTGGTGGATAGCATTACAGCATTACTCATAATCGACTTGAGGCCAATGGTTAAAATCAAACATACAGCACTGAGTAGACGTCTATACAAGTCCACAAATAAATGTGATCCAATGGTTTTCAGACTTTTAAATCAATTTTTTAATTATGTCATGTAGATATTTCCCTACAGGAAAGTTTAAACATGAAGGAGAAATTGGCCTTTGGATAAAATCCCCAGTCTTGTAATTTCTTCTATTTTGTTCTCATACACATTGCTCTAGGGAAGAATTATTATTCTTTGAGTTTAAACTTAATTTTTCTGTATTTTATCTGACGCCAAAGAAAACTCTTACATACCATTTCTTTGACGCAAGTATATTAGCAGGTTATACAGGTCCTAATTTACTTATGAGAATAAATTGATATAATTCTCAAATAAAGTTTTTCTAGGACATTCTCCTTCCAGCAGTCTTTTCCTTTGAGTGATATTAGCTATATAGTTTTTATATTTCAATTAAAATTTTATTTAATAGCTATTAAGTGCCTTCTCATATTAAACTAGTAGAATCGAAATTAAGTCTACAATGACTACCAAATTAAATTGGTCTTTATCTTCATGGAATTTATGAAGTAATTTCAGGATAAAACAAAAAATAAATGTATGTATTATATGTAATTAGAAACTCTGGCAAATTACTAGAGAAGAAAATAATCAGAGCATTATATAAGCAAATAACAGAAAAAGTACGATGTAAAGGCTCGGCGCCTGTGGCTCAAGCGGCTAAGGCGCCAGCCACATATACCTAAGGTGGCGGGCTCGAATCCAGCCCGGGCCCACCAAACAACAATGATGGCTACAACCAAAAAGTAGCCGGGCGTTGTGGCAGGCGCCTATGGTCCCATCTACTTGGGAGGCTGAGACAGGAGACTCTCTTGAGCCCAGGAGTTGGAGGTTGCTGTGAGCAGTGAAGCCATGGCACTCTGCCAAGGGGGACAGCTTGAGACTCTGTCTCAAAAAAAAAAAAGTACCTTGTAAGGTTGGATGATCCAAAAAAAATCCCTCTTTAAGATTACACTTAAACTTAAGACCTCCAGGATGAAAGCAATCTACCCATTCATATGTGGTTACAGTGGGTAGTTGGGGAGAAGAGGGTGATGAAAAATTAAAAGAGTTAATTGCATGAGCAAAGACACTCAAATAAATAAAAAGCGTGGTGTTTTAGAGAAATTGGGAGGGAGTATGACTGGGGCATGGCAGTCAAAGTAGAGAACTATACAAGACATCTGGGATATACTGACAGTGTCAGAAGGCGATAGGTGACATTTTAAGTAGGGCAGGGACATAAACTCTC
This sequence comes from Otolemur garnettii, assembly GCF_000181295.1. Classification (NCBI taxonomy): domain Eukaryota; kingdom Metazoa; phylum Chordata; class Mammalia; order Primates; family Galagidae; genus Otolemur; species Otolemur garnettii. Next base: position 13,490,653 of record NW_003852400.1, on the reverse strand, counting down.
ACGCTGTTTTTACTTTAGCGTGATAAGTGGGTTTTACTAAAATGATGCAATATGACATTCCTTCTTGGTAGGAAAAAGGTGTAAAAACTGAAAGAGGCTGATGGAATTACTGATGCTGTGGGGTGCAAGGGACCACCAAGACATGGTGATTCACTGAACAGACTCACAGGACTGTGCTTATTACAACATGCCAAACACACACAGCAGGATCAACAAAGGGGAAGGACACAGGCAGGATCTGGAGAAGTCCAAGTGTAGGCTGCCTTTGCTCCTCCTGGGAGAAGCCATGCCAAGACTCCCTCCCCTTCAGTAGTGAAAGGTAATCACACACCAGAAATATGTCTACCCTGGGAACCATGCTTGACATCAAGAATTTAAGGTATTTTTCTGGAGGATGCTTGTGTAGATCTAAATGGTTAACCAGTTCTAGACCCCCAAAGAAAGCAGATGTTCAGTGACCCAGGCAGGTGAAACAATCTTTTGGATCAAACTTTTTAAAGACTAAATTTTCAAGTGCCAGCCACAAGGCAACCTGCAAGAAAACCTTCTCCAGTCAAATGCTCCAGGCCAGTCCTGATAAGTCTTTTCTGCACTGCTGCTGAGATAATGACGAGTCCAAAACATCAGAGGAAATAGATTCAGAAGTGTACAAGTTGATTCCATAAAACTGGATGTACTCCAACTTTTTCTACAAAAGTCTAGTCAGAGTTCAGGCCCCTCTCCAAGTCTACCTACCTCCTCCACATGTTCATCCTTTACTCTCTGCCTACCTTCCCTCACCAAACTCTTTATTATTTTTTGAAACCCTGCAGCAATTACTCTTAAAATATTTAATACATCATCACATTTTTTATTTCCCAATTAGTAATGTTTCATTTTCATCCTAGATTATGAACCATTTCATGGAAAGGATAGATTTTATTTGTGGCTTTTCAATTCCCTTACTGCCAGTAAGAAAATAGGCCATAGAAGTAATTGTAGGATAAATAAGTAAAAGAAATGAGAAAAATGTAGATCAGAAATTTGTGCTCCCTTTGCATTTTTATTTAATTTTATACAGTTAGAATATGTCAATTCTTAAACTTCAAAAGGAACAAAACCATACTGACTGAAATCATTATCATGACCTATATTGCCCAAGATCACAATGCATAACATTGGTACACATTTTCATTTTCACAATATATTTTGCTTTTGATTAAAAAATTTCTAGGTAGGGGCCGGAAGTGACGAAGTAGAAGTGAGGGAGCTCCGGGGAAGGGCATGGTGTTTGGGTCTGGTTTGAGGAGGCAGAAGTATCCTCGGGATGGAGGGGCTTGATTTTGAGTGGGAAAGGGCCCCTGCACTGGGGCTGCGCCATCCTCGCAGGAAGTTGATATTTTATCAACATGAAGATTAATCATTTGTACTTGGGAGCAGCAGAACTAGGGAACAATTACCTGTCACAAGTTTTATAAGCCACTTCAAATCCTATTCCATTTCTCTCATCCTATACTTCACCTTCAAACTTGTCTTACCTATGGCATTCAGGAGGCAAGTGAAAAGCTTTGTGAAAGATTATTCAGATGCTGAAGTAAAAGACAGGGAAGCAACGTCTTTCTAGTTCTAGTTAGATATCAGTGACTTGACGTTCAACACAGATTCTCTCTCAGAGATTATGAATATGCTGTGGCAGAGACTCAGTGACCATGAGAAGAACTGGCGCCGTGTGTATAAATCCCTTACGCTAATGGATTAGCTCATTAAGAATGGATCAAAGAATGTCATCTAGCATTGCAGAGAGGGGCTCTGTAACTTTCACACACTAAAAGATTCTCAACAAATAGAGATGAAGCTGGAAAAGACCAAGAAAACTCTTCCAAGGCAGGATTGAAACAAGAGCAGTGCCCAGACGGTCTGTTGCCTACACAAACTGTGTTGTCCCAGGAAATACCATTCCAGATTAATGCTTGGAAATCAACAGGTGACCTGATACTATTCTATGCTGAAGATCCAAAGCCAGCCATACCTCCTTCCATTATCCCTTCAACTACACTGTTGTCAGAAGAGAGACCAGAAGTTTGTAACCTCTTGGATGCCGACACTTTGCCCACTTCTTCAGAAAAAAGCCCGTCTTTGTAGACAAATGTGAGTTTGGACAAGAAATCAGACGGTACCAGTACTGTTATGAATACTGTAACAGAAGACCTCTTGCAAATGCCTCTAGAAAAGCAATCAGCTGCAAAAAGTTTTGAAACATTGATAACTTTACCAGCATTTTGGTTATTGAGTAAAGAACTTATCAGCCACAATTTAAGGATATCCAAGTCAGATTCTACTTTTCATAACCAGACCTCTGTTGAGACATTCTATGTCTTTCCCTCTTTCAAAATATTTGACCCAGGAAAGGAGATTGTGATCAGTAAAGACCGTCATAAACCAACACACTCCAGCTTTGTGCAGTTGGGTGATGAAAACCTCAAGACAACCACATGGGTTTCAACTACCTCTGAGGAACCTTCTTCCTTTTCTACTTTATCCATATCATCTTCTGATTCATCCTCTCCAGAGAAGTTGGTTCATCTCTTACTCCCATTTCTGGCCAGACCTTCCTTCTGGACTTTGCCCCATCAACAGTTCTCTTTTGTTCCCTTTAAAGATGGAGATAAGACAACCAAGTTTCATCACCCCCTTGCTCCTAGGGGCCCAGTGCCTTCTGATAAAGAGGAAAATGGCAATTCAACCAACTGGATTCAAACAATTCTTCCAGATAAGTGATTCTGCTAAAACGACAAGTCGTGTATGTAGCAATAATTGGGTAGAGTTTTCCACCCCAAATGTAGACCACTTCACCTCTCTGTCCTATTCTAGTTTTCTAACAACCAAAAGCCTGCCCGGGGAACCTGCAGCAAACAATTCCATTATGGTTCTTCTAAGGGAGGTCAAGAGTGCAATAGTTTGACTCCATGAAGACCTGAGCACAGTGATACAGCAGCTTGCATCTGGGAAGCATGAGTGGGAATAGTTTACCAAAAAGCCAATCTTTGCAGGTCCCCCAGTTTTCTGAGTGGAGCTCTGATCAAATCTAATCATCTCAATAGCCATTTTTGATAGAACTCATGTAGTTTGACTCCTAGAAGACTTAAGTTAACATCTTTATAGAGTTGCATTACTATGGTAATAAGGCAAGGAGTGAGGGTTTAATTTCTCCTTCTTAGGTTATTAACAAGTATCTTTCAAACCAATAATTTCATTTGAGTGGTTTATTTTTAAAAGACAAAGATGCCTCCTTTGATAATTTCAAGTTTAGGTATTAGTTCATTCGAAAGTGAAGAGAATTTCACTCCTCTGCACTTTACCTGGAAATGGGTTTAGCATTAGTGGAAGTTGTAGCAAGACCTCACCCGGCAAATGAGTGTTGGAGAGCTCTGCTTCACTGTTCACAAGCCTCTGCAGTGACCCAGGAGGATTGGGTGTGGGGTAACAGCCTCTGCAGTGACCCAGGAGGATTGGGTGTGGGGTAACAGCCTCTGCAGTGAC
>NW_003852400.1:13435020-13487114 GCF_000181295.1 Otolemur garnettii | reverse complement strand
GGAGGATTGGGTGTGGGGTAACAGCCTCTGCAGTGACCCAGGAGGATTGGGTGTGGGGTAACAGCCTCTGCAGTGACCCAGGAGGATTGGGTGTGAGGTACATGTTTCACCAAGTCTCAGGTTCTGTGAACCAAGGGCCAGAAATCTTTTCCTTCCTTCAGGTACCACAATGTTGGGAGCTAAGTTGAAACAAGTAGGCCTGGGACAGTTGTTTGTTAATGTATATTACAAAGTGAATTCAAACACTTTCTTTTTGTCCTTCCATTTCAGAAAGTAAATTTGATGTTTTTCATCTTCTGTGTATCTTTTTAATTCATTAAAACAACTTTTCAAAGAAAAAAAATTTCTTTGGGTATCTTAAGATTAGGTATCTTAAGAACAAAAGAGTTAGCTTTATTTTCAAAGAGGAAATAACCATGTGGATAAAAATCATATTTAATTGTGCAGTTGGTTTTGTTATTATTTTATCTCCCAGTAGCAAAGTGAGCATATTTATTATTATTTTAAACTTCACCAACCACCCCCATGGTTTCCTATGTTTGTTTATTTGGGTTGTGGTCATGATTCCTACAAAAATGTTTACAGATCTCTTCAAGTTTCATAGTACTTTGAGAAAGCGTATATCCTCTGAAGGTAAGAATTTATAGTCTTGTCAAAAGTCTAGAATTTATACTACTCACAAAGTAGCGTAGCATGTTTGACAAGAGCAATGAAGAAAATAGATTCTGTTACAATGAAATTAATCTGTATTTTTCCTGTTTTTTCTTTTCTTTTTTTTTTTTTATTGAAAGGATAAATAGCAAACCCTAAAATACAGTGCCTATTCCTAGCATACCAGATCTTGGAATTACCACGAAGTCTATAACAATAGTGGTGGTGGACACATTACAATTAGGAAGTGGATTTCAACCACTAACCCATTCACAAATGTTACAGAAAATGCCTTCAGAAACAAACCATTGGTTTCCCCCACAAAAGACTAAATGCATAACTGAGAAGTTAAAGCTTTTTTCTACTTTACTATGGGCAGAGAATCAGAGTGTTGAATAAACAGAAATCAAAGTGATCAATTTATTTACCTATACAAATAATTTAAACAAAATGCCTAATACTTCCTCAATTGTTGATCACTTTTCTACTTAATTTTCTGAGAGTTGCTCTTTTTTCTGTACCAGAGTTGCTTTGTGTGCCTGTGGTTAGCTGAATGGCATAACTGTTAAGAGCTAAGTAAACTCAGGCAGACTATCATTCAACTCTTTATTTCCTCTCTTACTAACTATACTTAATCATTTTATGTAATCTCCCTAAACCTCAATTTCCTTATATTTGAAATGACAAAATGATATTTATCCTAACATGTCTGCTGTATGAAATGTACAGCAGAGTACCTGGTATTGGTGAGTCCCAGCTGTCTATTTGGTGCCCTTATAGCAGTATGTGTTGGGATTGAACTGTCCATGTCTGCAATAGATTGTGACATTTTTTGTATTTTGTAAGTATTTGCTGTTGTGGGATTAGCATCCAATTGATATTAGGGATGAAGACTGTGCTGTTTTCTCTACTTTTCTCTGCTGCAGCTCTGGCCAACTTCACAGGTTGACAGAAGGGAAGAGAAAATGGCAGTACTAAGTTCATTCCCCCTTCAGTCAAGGAAGCAAGTGACTTCCTCAAGGCCACTGTAGATCCATGGGAGCCTGTGAAGGCAAAGAAGGCTGAGAGTGAATTTTGGATTTCCAAGTTCCAGTGTAACAGCAGTAAGTAGAGGAGAGTTTGAGAATTTCTTCCAGCTAGACAGATGGTGTCTTTTTCAGTTCCATACTGTTTGAAGAACTTTACTTACTTTAACTTACTTATTCCTTACAACAACCCAGCTATAATTTCCATTTTACAGATGAAGAAACTGCAGCATATAGAGGTTAAATGAAGTTCTCAGGTCACAAAAATTATCTCTGGTGGACTCCAAGCACAGTTGGTCTGTCCCCTTAAACATCATGCTCTATTGGCTCTCAATGAATGGAGTAATGACACTGCCAAGTAGTCACAGCAGAAGAATTAGGTCCTGCGCATAGGGGTGCAGGGACTCAAACACAAGCAATGCTGACAGTAGTAATTTCTGTAACAGTTGAGTTTAACAATCAGATTCTTTTAGGAATTTAACTTTTATTCTCTTCTGTGGTTCTTGTATGGTTGCTGAACATATATCTTCAGAATATGACTTGTCTTATGAAAAATTGTATCCATTTAAGGGAAAACAAGACGAGTCTCAAAAAAGATGTCATTAAAAACTCAAAAATTTATGAGATGTGTTAGACAACTGTGTTAGTACTTAAAGATATTTTAGGATGAAAAAAATAAAAGATCATAACAATGGAGATGTTGGTTTTCATGCCTCTCTTTTCTTATAAACAGATTAAAATTTTTCTGTTTACAAACACACACACATACTCTCACACTGCCCTTGCACCTAACTGGTTCAGATGAATTTAATTTGCTGTATTTCCTTGAGCAATGTATAGCATACTCCTCATTTTATTTTTTTATTTAGAGTCATAGGACAAGTAAGGTAGGTCCAGTACCAGTGCTCAGTTGCTTTGTAACAGACTATGCAAAACATAGTAGTTTAAACACCACTCATTCATTTTGCTCATGATTCTGATTTAGGCTGACTCTGAGCTCTTAACAGTCTTACTCAAAGATGGTTTATTCACGTGGTCAGCGGGTAGGCATTAGCCAGTGTCTTGGAGCTCAGGTGGAGACTCACTCCTTCCATACCTGTGTCTCTGCATATACATTGGGTTTATTTTCTGCAAGGGAGATGGGTTCTAAAAGTGGGTGTCCCACAAGAGTCAGTAATAAGCTGTATTGTCTCTTATGGCTTAGATATTATAATTTCATTACTATGCCGTATTTTATTCATTTATATATGCCGTATTCTATGTTCATAGACTTCATCTTCTGATAAAGAAACAGAAAGGATCTTGATGAACATGTGGGAAAAGAACCAAGATGTAGCCATTCGGTAAAGTACAATTAGGCATGGGTACAGCAGGTGCTTCTAAATCAACATTATCCAGAGCTTCCACTGATCACATCCCCGCTGATTCACCCAAGATACACACTTCATTCTGACTTTCAAATCTGGTTATTAAAATCACTGTCCATCAGGATGTTCAACTGTGTTCTTTTAAGAGATTACAGACACTGAATAGGTAGTTTAGACTTAGTTATATGCAGATGTAATATTAAAAATGTGTAATAGGTGGGATTATTCAAGCCCTGACCCGTCAGAACGGGAACCAGCCATAAACAATTTCACGAGTTACACAGATACAGATTGCTTGAATGTTAACTCTGCTTATATAAAATAATTTATTTGGGAGACTGTATATCCATTTTATAATATTTAATATTATTATAAATAAACCAATTAACTCCCATTCTATAGTATTGAGTACCTTGATCATTAAATTGATAACTAATTCATTAACAACTATATAGCAGTGAGCCTGCCATGATCCATTTAATTTAAAACTATAAAAGTCTCTGGCTTAGAAAACCCTTAGGAGGCATACAGCCCAACATGATTCATTAAAAAGAACAATAGTTTCTTGATGATTATTACTATTAACAACTTTTACTCTACTAAAGCAGGAAATATGGAAAGGCCCATGCAAGCAAATAATGTGTGTTCCAATATGGCAGAGATAATGGGTGAGAACATCAGAATGTCTGGTAATAGGTTACTATGTAGGTTCATATAATATAGAGATAAAATTATTTAAGGAAACTTCTAACATGACAAGTAATGTTTTGTAATAATTTTAATAATACTCTGAGCATATTCTCACACTATTAAATATGTTTCTAAAAAGATGTCTGTATTTGGGCAGCACCTGTTACTCAATGGGTAGGGCACTGGCCCCATATATGAGGGTGGTGGGTTCAAACCTGGCTCAGGAGTTGGAGGTTGCTGTGAGCTGTGATGCCACGCACTCTACCAAGGGCGATAAACTGAGACTCTGTCTCTAAAAAAAAAAAAAAAAAAAAGCTGTGTTTATAATGGGGCGTCGTGCTTTATTTAATGAATTTTCTACTTCAAATGTAGTTCTTTCCAAAATTGTACTTTATCAATAAAAATATTTATTCTAACTATACAACCAATCTGACATATTTTGCCATGTGATATGTGCACATTGTTGCCAATTTTTGAAGGAAAAACAAGGATTCACAGTATTCATGGCAGTATTAATTCCATATCTATATGTTTCAAATTCTTTTATTTATTCTTCTACGTCAAAAGTGTAACTCTATGTTAAATAATAAAAGCTAAAATTCCTCTATAATACCAAAAGCAAGAACCCAAAAGCAAAAATTTGAATTAAGAAATGAACATGAAAAATTTTGTTTTCCTGTAAGTTTGAGCCAAAAAACTGAGAGGGGTACATTATACATAACAAAATATGGTAGTTAGATTAATAGCACAACAAAGTGACTATAATCAACACTAAGTTAGTATATACTTTAAAATAACTAAAAAAGTAGAATTGGAATGGACCTCACACAAAGAAATGTTAAATGCCTGAGGTGATAGATATCCCAATTACCCTGATGTGATTAATTCACATTATAATCCTGTATGAAAACATTACATGTACCCTGTAAAGATATAAAACTATTATGTATGCATAAGAGTTTAAAATAAAAAAATTAAAAATAAATAAAAATGCAATCAATATTCTAATATACATTTTTGAGTTTCTCCTGCATGGAATTTTCTAAAAGTAAGAGTTTCATTTGTGCATAAAGTAAATCTAACAATTAATTTTGTGAATAAATATGACCTAATTGCACCTCATAAAGTTTAGAACAATTCAGACTTCCATCATACATGTGTGAGGACAGTTCACCAACGCTTCCAAAACGCAGCTATTATTTTCATTTACTGATCACTAAAAATGCTAGTGATGTGCCCCAAATCATAGGGATCTAGTTAGTTATATTGCTGATTTTATTCTAAACGTATGTATGCAAATAGGTTAAGATAATTTGTATATTCATCAATTTAAAATTTAAATTTTCTCATCAACTACCATTATCTGTTATAAAGGAAAATAATGTATAATTTAACAAAAAAATCTTTCCTTCTCCATTAGATTAATGTCCTTTACCTTTTGTACAAAATTCTAACTTAAAATTATTCCTTCTACAAAATATACTCTTTATGTGCTCTGGTTATTTTTGTTCTTTTAGTAATATATGTTTAGGCTTATGTATAGAACTTCAGAGTTTTAGAGATAAAGGTCTTAATAGCCATCCATTCGTTTACAGTTGAGACCACATTGCTGAAGGTGTGTATATTGTTAGACCTAGCCTTGACTTAAAGCTCTCACCCCTCGAACAATTATTTGTAATTGTTCCTCATTTTTCTAATCTAATGTTATGTGATTAAAATTATTATATTATAGATTTTTAATGGACTTACATATAAAGGTTAAGCTCTTAAAAAATTCATAAATAATATAATCACTACTTACTATTATTAATGACTTGCAACATGCCAGGAAATATATAAACATATAATCCCTACAGCAACCTTGCAAGGTGGCTGTGGAAACTAAGAACTTTGGCAAAGATACATAGGCCAGCCAATAACCAGCTCTGAATAAAGTCCACTTTTGCCTGGCTCCTAGTACTAAAATTTGTCACAGAGCCTAGACACACGTTTTACACTAAAATCCAGTTAAACCAGCTAACACCTGTGAAAGACTAAAGACTTTATAAATAATTTATGAATAAAGCATTTGACACACTCGATGCATTACATTTGTGTAGTACAACTGTAACAATTGTGAATTCAATACATTTCAATGGAAACAAAGTTTGCCTGAAAATCAGGAGGCCTGGGTCCCCAAGTTACATCTCTTACTTGCTGGTAGTGTGTCTTTATGTGAATTAGGATATTTATGGGCATTGACTTCCCCATTTTAAACAGGGGATTGAACTAAGTGATCCTTGATTCCATTCCAACTACTAATATCCCTCTGTTTAACAATCTCTAAATATTAAAGTTGAAAGTGGCTTTATAATCAATTTATATATTATGTATAATCTAATCAATATTTTAGTCAGACTTTTTTCCACATCTGTAAGTTCTCACATATGTTCTCCATAACAAGAGTAGAAATCATAGTTCATAATAAAATTTTTGTTTATATTATCTAACTCATTTCTTTCAGTAAAATAATTTGTAAATAATGAAAGTGTGGTTTGTAAAAGTTAGAAAATTAGAAAATTTCAATTTATATGCTTGTATAAGACCAGCATAAAGAAGAAATAAATATAGAAATGAATTTTTTAAGTTATTTGGCTATATAAGGTATCTGTATAACAATATTTTCAGAAGGAAAATAAATAGTACCAAGTGTTTTATTACCATTCCCTAACACAAAAGCAAACAGAAAAATGGAAATTACTATATATCCAGTAACAATAACCCAATACCACAGTATGAAAAATATGTTTATAAATAGATTAGTAACTCTTTGCTCAAATATTTTTGTCATTTTATTTTATAATCATTGCGGTTTTACTAAATTTCAATTACAAATACAGTAAGTTTATTATAGGCTACTCTTTTACATTTAAAGAAGATACAATAAAAACTGGTTTCAGATTATTTTCAATCATCAAATTTACGATTGTAGTTATTTTCCTTTGTAAAGCTGAGGAACATCTAAAAATATACATTTAATCAAGATCATTTTATTAATTAAATTTTATCTTCCTCTAGCATAACTCAAAAACTAAGAATATCAAACTTGAGGAAAAATAGTGTATCTTTAAAAGTGAGAGGTAAGGAAATTCAGGTGGGATTTCATTATTTTATGGCTTTAACTATTTTCATGATCAATATTTAAATATTTTTATGACCAATACTTGAACATTAAAACTCCATGCTTTAAGAAAGATCTGTTTTAGATGAATTGTCTATATCATGGAGAGATTAGTATACCATTCTAGGTATTTACTAATTAAAAACAAATGCAAAATTTGGATTAAGCTTCACAGAATTCTTTTTACCTGGAAAGTTTGTTCCATTTTACTATAACATTTTCCTAATTAACTAATGTGTTCATTTAGGAAAAGCAACTCATTCTTTAGAAGAATACAAAGTATGTCATCATGAGTCAAAATTTATAATTGGTTTATAATTGGTGGCTAAAATAATAATAATCAGGTATACTAATGGTTATTGGTCTTTTAAAACATAAGCATTGACACGTGTGCCCCTGCCAACATGGTGCCCTGTGTGTCATTGTTGTGACCCCACATGATACTCCTCATAAATCATATTGTTACCGCTTCTTACTTGCTATCTAATAAATATCTTAAAATAATGTTTATTTAATAGATTATAAAATCTTCCTAAAAATCCCTTTGTTTTTAATACATTTTGTGTGGGTTAATGGGAGTATATGGGTGTGCTTGTGTCTATGTGAGAGAGACAGAGAGAGAGAGACATAAGGGAAAGAGGAATTATAAACACCTATAATGGAACTTGACTCATGCCATATTTTTTATCTACAGAAGTATTTAATGTAGATCCCTTTAGAGAAAATTGAATTAGTTAATAAAATAAAAATTGAATTAATATATTTATTAGTTCATGCTAATAATATTGTTAAATTCTTCTGAAATGTTGAAAAGTAAATATCAAAAGTAAATATTTACTTTCAACCACATAATCACTTTAAGTTTTTTTAATTCTGAAATATTTTATCTGTCAACTGTGCTTTTACAATTTTGCTTTTTCATTATTTTTCCATTTGAACGATGCCAGTTTTTATATCAGATCTTGTTTTTAAACTAGACATTAATTTCTAATACCATTCTCCATTAGATAGAACCACACACGGCTCTTTGGAAAAATAATTATCTCTAGAATTGGGGAGAGCAATAGTAATGATGAATATGGAGGACCTTGGAGTGCACAAAAATAAGAAAACACTCTATTAAAAAAACACAATGGCAGTATGTCAAGGGTACAAGGGCCACCTGAAAGAGCTCCCAATGACCAAAGTGGAATAATTTAAGCAACAAAATAAATAATGCAGTATTGGACTATAGCTCAATATACCATAAATACCTGTGAGTTCCCAATGATATAAAAGTGATCAAATCAAAAAATGAGGGACAGCAGAAAAAATTACTGTACAGAAAAATATCAAATAACTTCCCTAGATAACCACATCCTAAACGATGCTGAGCATGTCCCTCTACCCCAAAGTATCAGCTGTGAATTGTGACTGTCGTCCAAAGGGTGCACTACAGTAACTTAGGCAAAAAAGAGTAACTTCACAATGCACCCTCACCGCCTCAGCCAGGCAATCAAGGTTCACATCCGCAACAGTAAGTCACGGGGATAATATGTGCCCTTGATATGCTGTGATGAAATGGTACTTCACTTTTGTAGTCTACCTCCCCAGAATTCACAATTCTAGTTTATTAATCAGAACTGGATTTTATTATTTATTAAGACTCAGAAGAAGAATCAGGGTAATGAGTTGATTGACAATCTACGTAATACTTGATCAGCACTCCCCAAAACTGGTTAGGCTTTCAGAAATAAGGAAAGTCTGAGAAACTGTCACAACTAAGAGTAATTTAAGAGAAGACATGACAACTAAATGAAATACAGTGACTTGGATAGGCTCTTAGAGCAGTAAAAAAAAGGCCATTCATTTAAAAGTAAAAAACATGAATAAAGTATTGACTGTATCAACATTAGATCAATAACTGTGACCAATTTACCATGATAATTCCACATTTTAACAATACAAAAAATAACATGTAACATATATGGGAGGTTTTTGTGGTGCTTTCACAAATTCCCTGTAAATCTAAAATAAAATTTATTAAAAAGGAAAGACATTAAGCTGTGTATGGTGAGGGTATTCATCAGTACTGAACAAGCTGTAAATAAAAAATACTGCTATAAATTTAATAATTTTAAGATCTTATCAAAGTTGCACATTTTTAAATAAATATTTTAAATGAATAACTTTTATTGCTAGTTATTTTTGTAATTAAAGATTAATAATAATGTTAGCTTATTATAAACTGTACTGAAACCCAGGTCTGACTTCCAAATGTATCATGAAAAAAGTGTCAACTTGAGACTTTAGATCTGGACTCAACCCCTGCCTTCCCACCTTTGAAATAATTCTTACTTTTTCTAGGTCTTCATAGTTTCACGTGTAAAATGGGAAAACAAATTCCTTTATTTAGTGATTGCTGTAAGGATTACATAACATAACATAGTCAAAAATATTAGTTCTGTTCTATTTTGGATTTCCAAGGTCTTTTGTTTTTAATTTTTACTTTTTCCTTACTTTTGGATCTTGTTTTACCCTTGTTCTTTCTATTTAATAAAACCTGCTTTTAGGAATGTAACACTGTTACCATGTATATTTTGTAAATTTAAACCAATACTTACTCTTACCGGGAGCTATTTATGTACTTAGACTTATTACTGTTTGAGAAATGAAAGTTATGCCCACCTGCATACATTTTAACCTCCAACAGCAGCTCATATGCGGAGGGTGAGGGTCTATGCTGATAAACTAAACATGAAAAGGTAACCTGCAAACTATTAGATTTTTTTCTATCTCTAATATCTAATAGGAAAGCAAGAATACTTATATTAGGATGGATGTTAATAGTTTCAATTAAATTCAGGTCCAAAAATATCCAAAAATATTAGTTTTAAAGAGCAAAGCAATTTAGAAACTCGGCTAACATTTCTTAGGTATCTAAAACCAAATATGAGATGAATAATCTAGATTATTCTCCTGATGAAGGACATTTATTTTAAAATCATTGCTGTATTTTGCTAACATGTATCACATTTTTGAGATACATTTTTTAAGTCCATGTATGTCCTCCCATTCTCTGCCATTTCCTCAAGTTTGTACTGTGGCACTGACTTTCCTAGTTAGCCCAGAAACCCAGTGTGACAGAGGAGCGGAGACAAAGAGATTAACCAAAGTTCAATCACTATGTGAATCCAATCTAAATTTTCTTCCTTGACAAAAGAGAAAAATGATACGTTGACGCAATTACTGAAACACCAGATGAGCATATATGCAAAGCAGGTACATGATAAAGAGAAATACCAGGCTTCAAACTCTTCCTATTTTATCTATCGTCCAAATAGCCCACTTACAACAAAACCTAATCTGAAACATCAGAATGTGATGTTTAAAAATTGTATTAAAGAATATTTTCTTAGGTTTGTTTTATTTTTCTTCCCTTAAGCTGAGTTTTATAAAGACTACATAAATGGTTTCAAAAATTAAGTCATTTAAAATAATTTTAATACACAAAAAGTATAACTATGCCTATTCATAAGATTTTTCTCTTTGCTTATAAAAATCTATTAAGTATATACCCTGGCATTTGTATTACTTAAATTTCTTTGACTTAAAGTGAGTTATAATCTCAGGAGTAGATTGCAAAAATAATTTGTTTCCTCAGCAATTAGATGCACGTGTTGCCCCATTCATCTAAATATGCCATAGATACAGACACACATACAGACATAGAGTACCAAAAAATACACATTTTAAGAAAGGAAAATATTGCGCTAAATTTGTAATACTGAAGTTATATTTGACTTCTGTAATTACAAATACAAGACACACAAAGATAAGAAATGATATCAGTATAGATGGAATATTACAATTTCAATAGTTCTTTTCCTTTCTTAAAAAGAGTATACCTGTTTTTGGCCCCCTCTGTATATTTACCTTTCAGAATAAAGGAGTTTGCTCAAGAAGGTGCTCTGTAGATAGTGAATGTGTCCGTTTCACAACATTCCACCTCCGGAACATGGAGATGTGTATGCCATGGAGATGAATTTGGAATACATCCGGGGGATTAATTTCATTTAGAGCAGTTCTAGTTCTGATGATGGCAGAGAATATTACGTCTGATTAGCTTCATGCCAAGAATAATTACAAACGATATCTGATGATGATAATAATAATACAACTCCTTCAAAGCTTTGGAGAGCAACAGAAACAGGCAGAAACTGGGCGATCACCCTTGCAAGAGGGGAAGAGCGCTGAGCAAGACGCACAGTTAGCTGCTTTTTCTCCTAAGAACACTTCTTAACATTCACTTTGCAATGATTTTCTGTCCCAGTGTCAGGATGCTTGATGAACAGATGGACACACATGCCCAGAGCTTTGGAGAGTATCTAAATCAAAGAAGAGATTTCTGTAGCAAATTGATAGATGATCATTGAAGACAGTGGCAACGATTGTGCTTTCTAAGGAGAGTTTAAGTGGGCACAAAGAACAGTCAACACTAAGATTTGGATGTTGTTTTAATTTTAATTTAACAATAAAGCACAGAGATTTACAATCAGTTACTGTGAAGGAAAACTGGGAGTTAAATAATCTTGACAGTGCATAACCAAGACTAAATGAGAAAACAAATTTAATAGAAACAATGGTTAAAAAAAACAAACTTAAAAATACCAAAACCGTACCTACCTCCCTATATCTTATAGGAGAGAATGTTTCCATATTATATTAACTAACTTATTATCAAGTATCTTTGACTATTTAAGACACTGTGAAATTGGAAGTTAAAAATATTTTGTTCTGGTGACTTCTGGTTTCAGCTCTGAAATAAAGTGTTTGCATAGTTGAGGGAAAAAGAAGAATGAAAGACATGTAGCTCAACTGTGTCCTCCTAAATTTCTTTTGGCTTTATCTGTTCATTATTGAAAGAGGGGATTAAAATTTCCACCTGTAATAGTGAACTTGTCTGATTATCGAGGTGTTGTTAGGGACGTATATGTTTTGTTACATATTTTTGGAGACTTGACTCCCTTAACATTATGTAATGCTCTTCTCTTATTTCGGATCATTTTCTTTGTTCCAAAATTTACTTTGTCTGCAATTAATTCCACCACTCCAGTTTTCTTTTTATTTATGGCAAATATAACGTATTTTTTTTTCTCCTTTTACTTTCAACCTATCTGTGTCTTTATATTTAAAGTGAGTTTTGGGTAGACGATGTACAAATGAGTCTTCTTTTAGCTCAATGCAATCATCAATCAAATGGATCGAATTGTTATTATAGAATCCTCCAACCAGAAGAGCACAGCGCCTGCTTCTCAAGCTTACATGGAATATCCACCAAACACAACCACATGCTGGAACCTAAAACACACCTTTAGGAAATTAAGGAATTGAATTCATACAAAGAATTATTTTCAAACCACAAGAATTTAAACTGGAAAGCAATAACAGAAACATAGATGGAAAAGTAAAAGTATTTAGAAGTTAAACAACACACTTCTGTGAAGGCAATTAATGGGCATGACTTTCTAATGAATAAAAGACAAGTCTGAAAGGCTATTCTTTAGGTATTTTAATATCCTATTACTAAAAATACATTACAAAACATATCGGTTTATGCATTTTTTGAATAACTCAGTAAAAGCCGAGTAGGCGGTCTCACGTTATTCATTTATAAATGTAACTACCTCGGAATCACAACTGTTTCCATTATGAATTCTGTGATGATAATTCTCTAAATGACAGTTAGAGGTCCCATCAGGGCCTGAGTTCCTGTGCATTCCCAATATTAATACATAATTCTCATGTATTGTAGATTGAAGTAAAAATATTAACTAAAACTTTTAAAGGACTCAGGTATTGAAAAATGTTCTTACTGATTGACTAATATTTCTATAATACATCATGTTATTTCTAAATCTAAAACCTATAATAGCCTGAAATGACCTAACTCCTCTTCTCCCTGGAGTTTGATACATTCTTAGATCATCTGATTGCTTAGTAATAAAAATATTTCTTCAGCTTCTCCTTCATATTCATTTTTTATTTCATCGTAGCCACTTCCTAATACTTTAGGATGTTCACAAGATGCATATAAGGTTTTAAAAGAATGATTTTCTGAATTAAAAATGATTGAAATCAAAAATAAAGCAGAAGGAGAATTTGTTTTCCTCCTCAGCAGTCTGAAAGACAGTCATTGCAGATGGGGGCTTTTAGACTGAAAGAGCACACATATTATTATTTATACAATGAAAATACATAAAATACCCAGTTCCTTGAAACCTTGAATTTCCCCATTAAGAAATATTAAAAATTCTTTAGATGGTTTTTAAAGAGTCACCTATCATTTCCTATTTTAAAATTCTCTAAAATATTATTTCTAAGGGTATGCATTACAAGTAAAACTATTTTCTCAGGCATTTCAATTCTAAGGCCCCAGTTAAAGTGAGATTTTTGGTACCATGGCAAAATATATTTTAACTCAAATTCCTCTATTACAGCCAGCTGGCAGAAGTAAGGGAAAAGCTAAAAACATAAATCTATCATTTGCAATTGGCATAATCACCATTCTTGGCATAGGAAAGTCTTAACATGTTTATAGAATTATCTTTTCATACACCTTGAAATTAATTACCTTCCACTGAGATTTAAAACTAAATATAGAGTCACTGCACCGAGCTATGTATACCAAGACATAAGACATAAGAAAGTATCTAGTTTCTTTATATGTTGTTGGATTCTAGATCTGTTTTCTGTGGAAAAGAAGTTTCATTATCATTTTTATATATGAAAATATTTTTCTCTAGGTCACATCAGAATGGAAGGTGTATACATGGTTCCATTAAAAGTAATGAACTATACTTCCTTATTTATATATGTTTAATATTATAGGCATTACAGCTCTCAGCAAACTCACATAGGATTTTTTTTTCTATTAATGCATTGATATGTTACATCAAATACCAAATGGAGATGTTTTCTTCTTCAATTTCAATTATTACTAGAAAGATCAATGGAGGCCTTTGCTCACTGAGAATTTACTATATTTATCTACTTAATTTAGTCAACAAATATTTGTTGAGGTCTTACTGTAGATAAGAAACTTTTTCTTTTCTTTCTTTCTTTCTTTTTTTTTTTTTTTTTTGAGACAGAGCCTCAAGCTTTCACCCTGGGTAGAGTGCTATGGCATCACAACTCACAGCAACCTCAAACTCTCGGGTTTAAGCGATTTTCTTCCCTCAGCCTCCCAAGTTGCTGGGACTACAGGCTTCCACCACAATGCCCAGCTATTTTTTTTTGTTGTTGCAGTTGTCATTGTTGTTTAGCAGTCCTGGGCCAGGCTCGAACCCGCCAGCCTGGCTGTATGTGTGTGACTGGAGCCCAAATCACTGAGCTCTGGGGTGCTAGCCAACTTTTTATAACCTGTGTTTATAGCACTGAACAATGCAAACAGAAATCCCTGCCCCAATACATCTTAAATTCTAGCAAAAAATACATGATTGCCAAAATAAACAATTGTGTGTGCGTGTGGGAGAGAGACACACACAGGCTATTAGAAACTATAAAGAAAAATAAAACACAAAAGGGAAAAGGAAATGAGGATAATGGACAAGAAACTGCACCATTTTCATTTCTGAGGCTGAAGAAAATGCTAACACTGGCCTTTGTAACTATTAATCACATAGTAATGGGAAATGCAGTTAATAATAGTTGTAGTTTCCCAGAGTTACTCGTTGTCTTTCTCTCTCTTAAAGAGTCATGATTTCCGCAGTAAAGATGAATTCTAAATTTCATAAAATAGAAATTTTTTCTGTTTCATTCACCAAACTATTTCTAACATACATACGGTTGTGTTGAGCACATCTAAAATCTATACCTATAATAGACAGATAGATTGAACTAGTGCTAATGATGCCAACTACAAAACCTGAAATTTTATCTCATTCTACAGATTCTGCCTCTCAGTGTTTCTGATACATTCATCACCACAAACTTTATCACACAGCACTTTCACCATCATTTTGTAAATGAAATGAAGTCCTCAAAGTCCCAAAGCAGAATTACATTCCCAGGAATCATTTCTTCACAATAGTTTAGAAAACTATGTGGGATACTAAGAAATAGACTCGTGAGTTTAGTCCCCAAATCAAGCTAAATAAATGTCTTCATCTTCCAGGTTACTGACTAAAACATCTGAATTTTAATTGTAACATGATGTAGAATAACATTAAGGAGTACTCCAGCTAATCAACTGACAATTCTAGGCAAGCCTTTGCATTTCTGTACATCTTCCAAGGAGAAGCACCAATAGCCTGTGTTCTGGACTATCTCTTTATGGATGTCTGTACTGTGAAGAGCTTTGAAAGACATAGTGTTTCCATCTTGTGCATAAAACATATTTCTTTCTTTGCTCTTACAGGGTTGTCAAACATAATAAAGATAATGTTACCTTATAGGGCCAAGGTCAGACAGGTTTGTAATCCATTATACAAGATTCAGGTTCTCTAAGCTTGAGATTCCTCAGCTGTGACACTGACCCACCACACATGAAATATCCACTGTGCCCATTTGTGTAACGGTTGAATGACATGGGAGTGATGAGAGCAAAACCAAACATAGATGGCAGACGCTTACTAGTCCTTGACACCAATATTCCATTTATCAAGAATTTAAGGAAATTATTTTCTCTGTATATAGTAGTGATACAATTAAGTTCTAAAAGCATTGACTTGGGTAGCCCAGTGATGATACTTCATTTTGTTCTAAGGTCTTCAGAAAAAGACTTTCTCTGTATGTAGTTCTAATTGCAGGCATCAAAGATCACTCCCCATGGTAGGAATTCTCTGGAAAGCAATATAGTTGATGCCAAATATAGCCAATTCATTTAGTATTAAAGTTCATATTAATTTTACTTCCAGTTAAATTCATGTTAATTATAATATGCTCAAAACATAGTTGTATTTACAATATACTTATTATTATACTGTTTTGTTAAATATACAAACACTTGGGTAGAAGACGGAAGGGAATTGGCTGGGATGTAAATAAAGTATGAGGAAGATACAGCACAAGAGAGACAGCAGGTGGTACCATTGATGCATGTTGCTAATTAAGGCCAAAGAAACTGGAATTGGATATTAGACACTCATAACATGACGGGACTCCTGCATGTCTCAAATTCAAGTACAAGGAAAGATGGAGTTGACACCTAAGTGCCAAGGGCTCTGCCAAGAGCTTTATCTCTATTGCTCACAGTAGAAATATAACAGTAAAATCATAGGAGTCATTCTGTCTCTGGAATCAGAATAAATTCCAGGAATTAGCAAGCAATTTTGATGAAAGCCATGATAATATCTAGATCATTATTAGTAATATAAGATTTCTTATGACACTTGTTTATAGAATAAGTGCTTAATTAATATTATGTACTTACCAATATATTTTCTATATTGGTACAACCACATTCTTTTTTCTATTAATGATATATGAAATCATAGATTGCTAACTCTTTCCTCATTTTAAAGGTGAAGAAAATAAAGCTCAATCAAGTTAATGAATTTGGCTAAGTTAGTTTTGGCTTTAAATGCTGAACCCCGATTTGTGATTTCTTTATACCATAACCAGTCCAGCTGGACAAACAGAACATGAATTTGGACATAATAATAACTGATACTAACAGGTAGAAATTCAACCACAAACAACTAGTGAGCATTTTAACATTTTAACCATTTTAACATTTTAACAATTTTAACATTTTAACCATTTAGCATTTTAACAGTTGATCAGGGAAGCTTGACATAAGATCAGAAAGGTTTAGAGAACCAGACACACAAATGAATAGTGTCAGGGCGTCCCACAGCAGGTAACAAGATCCCTATAATGGGAGAAGATTTTAAGACACTTTTCAAGGTTTTAAGAAGTACTAGTACAGAGAAAGTGATATTCAAGTCTTAGAATTCCAGGAAAGCAAATTATCAAGGCAAGGAATGACAAAACAATTAATATAAAGCCAAGTAAAGGATTCGAAGCAGAGATTCTGTTAGAGAAATAAATAGGATCTGGGTTTTCAGGCAGTTGAACAAAGCAAGATTACTTCCAAAGTGCCTGGACGCTGACACAGCTTAGCTATCGAATCTGCATTTTTTTCACCTCACAACGTACAAGCACGAAGTTAATACATACAAATTGTGGATTTACACGTTTGCTCACGGTACGATTTAAGGAATGTGAGGACTAGGAGACAAAGCATATGGTTGTGATTACATTTTCTTGCCAATTTTTAAAACCATCTGAATCTTAATGTTTTAATATAGATCGATGGAATTTTGTTCACGGAGGAAAATGTATTCCTGGAATGCGATTCCAAGATTTATAATCTAATTGCATGTCAACTCTTGTATTTAGACTTACTACTCTAGGTAAAAGTGTGGAAAAACAAATTTTATTTGCATTTTTATTGAAATTCAAAGCAAAAATAATGTTCCTTGCTGCTGCACTCCAGCATTTGATTCCAGATTTTGCCTGGGCTTCTACCTGGGTGAGCAGAGCCCAATCACATGTTATTTATTTTCCACAGCCCTTTAGAAGTCTTACTTTTAAGATGGTAACTGGAGACCGTTAGAGTGGTAGCTGTTTAGTGTGTTTTCCCCGAGGCCCTCCTATAGTTCTTTTCTTCTGGAACAGACAAAGTCTACTGAAAAAGGCTAGATAGGATAATAGCATATAGGGCAGGAAGAGACAGACAAGCCTTAAGCCAGACAGACACTCTCACCCCCAGTTTTCTTTTTGTTGGGTTCCACTCTGCTCTTGTTTTGTCTTTCAAGGGGAGAGGTAGATATTTAAGTTATTTCAAAAAATAAAATACAACTTCAGACATCATTTTTTCATATAAAGCACATAGGGTAAGGCAGTACAAAATATATATCCCAGAAAAGAGAACCAAAGAAAGAAAATGTTTTCATAGTCTATTTTTACAATAGAATTTCCCAAGGACTCTATGTCAGAGCCTTTGAATATCACGACTTCTTCAGACTTTTATTTATTTGTTTGCTTGTTTGTTTATTTATTTTTTTACTAGTAGAGTATTGCAGGATTTGAAGACACTGGAGGCTGAAAATATGTGACTAGCACCAGACAATGGAAAAAGTATGCTAGATGCAAACAAGATACAAGTAATTACAGGCCAACTTTTTATTAGGGATCGTTAGCGATTAATCAGAAAACTAGAGTTGAGGGTTTTTCCTCATTATGTCCGTTCAAGTATTTTAAACGTATTTTCCTTCAGGACATCAAAACAAACTCATATGTGTGGAAACTGTGTATTATTTTATGTCTCATTAATGTCTTCCATTTAGCATTTTAATTTCACTTTCTAATATGTACAACAAAAATTTATCTGTAAAATTATAAAATTATAAAATACCACTTAAGTGTCTGCAAAGAACATAAGCTATTTTCTCTTGTAAAAATAATGGAAACTTACTTTCAGTTCGTTTCTGAATATTACCTTTAATGTTTTATGTTCCCATTTGCTAAGATGCAAGGCTTTAGAAAAATTCCTCGCACTCACTAAAAACAAGGAATTCTAATAAGTACTGATGCCCTACCTAATCTTAAAACTTTTGAATAGCAGGCAAAGGAGAGACTTCAATTTTGCCAAGAAAAAAATGATGAAAGAGTACTTCCTAGGGTCTCATGTCCAGATATTTTTTCCCTTGGATATTGCTCATAAAGACATAGACAAATAATTCACAATTTCCCTACTTTCTACACCTCATTACAGATGAGATGGGGGGAAAATATCTGAAATACTCTACTTGATTAATTTTGGAAGCCTAATCCAAAGTGATTAGACTGCAGTTTTCTAATTTTTCAAATAGCACTAAATCTTACAGTACACACCTTATTTTTTGGAAGATAAGATAAATGTCAAGGCAATGTTTCTCACAAATACTTTGCATGAAGGTCTGAGTTGTCTTTGACATGAATAAAAATCACATAAATTTATGTACTAACATTTGCATTGACAGGTAATCTTTTTTGAGAAATACAATGTTCCTGAATTTGTTTCCTAATTTTTGAAATTAAAATCATAGTATTACTTAACTCATGAAATTTTTTAAGACATAAATCTACATAAAGTCCTAAGCACACAAAAGATCTAAAAAGAAATTAGCTATAAATATTATTTATATCAGCTCAACTTTCTCAAAATGACATTACCTTTTCTCCTAACTTGACCGGTTTATTAAAATGGAACCCCAAATTTAGCATCCACTGTAGATAAATTGTATTCTAGCATCTACAATGGTTTTGATCTTGATTCCATTGCCTTTCCAAATCATTAAAACGATGGGCCAAATAAAACTATGCTGAGTTTTCTGAAAGACACATATTCATCCATCTTCTTTAAAATAGTGTTTTACACTATGTGTTTATTTTGATTTTTCTGTATCATTTTTAGATACAAAATGGGGGACTCTGTGATCATATATTTTTAGGAAACATTGGTTAAATTGAACTTTATAATCTTAATAGATAATTTTTCCCATGCACGTAGCAAACCGTACTGATGTAATGGTCTTTACAATTTTTCTTCATTTGGCACTTCTACTTTGAACACCACACACATACTATATTCAAACTCCGTGATCAAATCTGAATTTGTCAACGTTCCCAGCTTTCTGTCAGATGCCCTGCTTAGGATAGTTCATCCTGCCCTCTCTTGTGTTCCATACACTAGCATCCCCACTGATAGCACTGCTCTGGACACGTCCACGTCTTTCTACTTCTACTGTTTCCATTTCATTTGATGAAAACTTTATCTCTCCTTCTGTTACTGTAATATTCTAATCATTGACTTCTAATATCTAGCGTTGTCTTCCTCCTATGTAATGGTCATACTACAGAAAAAAAGATGCCTTTTAAAAACCTGCATCAGTCATATAGAGAAATGCTTACTTTTAATTTATTGTTGGGGATTCATTGAGGGTACAAGAAAGCAGGTTGCACTGACCGCATCAATGTTCCATTGCTTCCCGTTTTCCCTTAAGATGAACTGCAACGTTCTTCATGTGACCAAAATTATTCAGGTCCTGCCTGTCTCTCTGTTCTCGCTCTCTTGGTGCCTGCCATGGTCTGAATCTATTCCCCCAATTTCATAACTTGAAATGTAATACTATGGTAATAGTAAGAATTTAGGCCTTTAGGAAGCAATAAAGTTATGAAGGCAGAGACTCTATAAATGGGTTTAGTGTCCTCATAAAAAGAATGAAAGAACTAATATTATTCTTTTCCTCTTTCACTTTGTGCCATGTGAGGAGACATCTTTACTTCTATCTGGAAGATGCAACATGAAGTCCCTCACTAGACATTGATCTTGGACTTGGCCTCCCGAACTGAGAGAATAAAATTGTAATATCTTAATACCTACTATCGGGTACTTTGTTATGACAGCATGAATGAACTAAGATACACTGATTACATTCCACTCCCTAGACTATGTCATGGCCACACTCCCTCCTGCTGCAGGCCATCTGTGTGCTGCTCCCTCTACTCACAATACCCCCCTTCTCCTTTCTATCTCATTCCTACACAAATTTTAGGTCTAAGCTTAATGGCTGAAGCTTTCACTGGTCACATTGTATCCTGCCATTTATTTCAGCTATCTTTCCTTTTCTGGATGTGCATGTGTGTGTGTGTATGTGTGTGTGTAATAGGCTTAAGGTGCAGAGTAGATTCAATATATTGCTTAATCCATGGGACATCATCATAATCTTTTTGTGCACAATTATAGCATTTTGGCAGGTTCCAAAGAAAACCTCAATGACATCATCCCATATGTCCAAACCCTTATGTTTTTTGTTTTATTTTTGTTTGGGTTTTTATTTTTTTTATTTTTTAATTTTTATTTTTTGCTATTTCTCTTAATAAGAAGTGGGTACTACATCTTCTTGTGTAAAAGTGGGGTTGTGAGTTAATTGACCAATAAAGTATGATAGATGGTAGAATTGGCACTATGTGACTTCTGAAGATAGGTCATTAAAGACCATGGAGCCTCCACTTTGCTCCCTTGGAACACCCACTCACTGGAGTCCTCAGTTGGGATGACGCGTCTTAGAACTCAGATACTAGGTTGAGATAAGACACAGATGCATAAAGAGGCTGCGTGAAGTGTTCTAGTAACAAGTGTCATTTGGGTAAGCCTTCAATAGATTCAAACTTAGGCTCCAAATATGTGATTGGAGATATCGTCTTGGAAGTAGATGACATAGCCCCAGATGTTCATGTCCCCAGCCATGTGAGTCTTCGAAGCTGAGGCCTCAGACGTAATGTACCATTTCTGAATCCGTAACTCACAAATATGTGAGTATAATAAATGCTTTAATTTTACACAAATAAATTTTGTAATAGATGTTCCACAGCACTAATAACCAAGATAAAAGTGTATTTAGTTTTATTTCATTCTTTATTATTTTTACTTTCTAAGATATAATTCCTGTTTCTCTTTCTCTTTCCACTGGTAGCTACACTACTAGTTTTTTTTTTTTTTTCTTTTCTGTTTCATTTTTGTTTTTGTTCTTGTTTTTGAGACAGAGTCTTCCTATATCTTCCTGGCTAGAATGCATAAGTGGCATTATCATAGCTCACTGAAACTTTAAAATCATAGGCTCAAGCAAGCCTCCCGCCTCCGTCTCCCAAGTAGCTGGAACTATAGGCCTGTACCACCACACCTGCCTATTTTTTTTCTATTTTTACTAGAAACAGGGTCTAGCTGTTGCTCAGGCTATCAAACTCTTGATCTTCTCGCCTTGGCTTCCCAGAGTGCTAGGATTACAGGCATGAGCCACCTCGTCTGGCCTATTGTGTTTTTATATGTGCCTTTGAATTAATATATATTCACAAAGAATATTAACACTTGTTTTTATAGGTATCTGTTTTTCACTGAAATAAATAATCTTGTGCTAAGATTTTGCCCCCCTTTTATCATCCCATACTATTTCAAAAACACTCCCATACTGTTTCACAAACACTCTATGCATCCCATACTATTTCAAAAACACTCCCATACTGTTTCACAAACACTCTATGCATCCCAATTTCACTGCTCTGAAAGATTGCATGCTACTCTATGGTGTCCAATTATCCTAGCTTGATTATCCAGTGGGCTTGGGCTGACAACTCGATTAACTCCAACCTTCTTCTCCCTTAAACAGCATTTCATTATGCAGTGGTAAATATATACCAATGAATACACAACCAGGAGTGAAATTACTAGTTGGTAGGTATATTCCTAAGAAGCATACTTACTTTCTCTAAATACTATTAGACATAGCAATGTACAGAGCACGAGTGCTTCCATTTCATACGTACTTACAAATACTTTCTGAGCTCTGATTCTAGATTTATAGAATCTTGGTATGGTTTCAGCTTAAATTTGTAGATTAGTGTTACAATATAGGAGCATCTAAGTTTTGCAGTGACTGTTTATACTTTTTGCCCATTTTCATGTTGGTTTATAAGTTTTCTTCTTTCTTTGAAGTTTAATCAGTTTTATAAATATTGATGCCTTAAGTATTGCAGCTATTTTCTTCTAGTCTCTTGTAAGTTGTCTTATAAATAATAAAACCCGTGAATGTTGATGCTAAAGTTCATGTTGCTAATAGCTTTTATTTTTGGGTTTACATTTTAACTTTTATATTGAAATCTTTGTCTCATCTTAAATTTACCTTTATATGGAGCTATGTACAATTTTTTCCCCACAAAAATGATCCTAAATGCCTCATTGTCATCTACTAAATAATTCATCCTTTTTTCTACTGAAGCTTGATGTCTCTTTAAATCTATACTTGGTACATCTGTATAAAATACTGTGTTTCCATATCTCTCTGCTCCTGTGTAATGAAGACAGTGTTAGGATGATGACAGTTCTGCATGAATTAATAACTAGTAACATGAGGCCACCTCTCTGTTTTTATCTTATAAGGTAGTTTTAGTTTGGACTTTTACTCTTTTATACAAATTTTTAAACTAACTGTCTCCAAAATCTGCTTTAATTCACCTCAATATTCCTTAGGTTATCTTGTTTCTTTGCTTTATGTTATTGTTTTGATTTTTTCATAATTGTTTTCCACTGCATTTTTATTTTTCTAGCTTATTTTAATTACTTAAATGCATTTATTTTATTTCTGTAAAAAGATAATTTTTGTCCTTTATAAGGTCAAGTAAGCACAGTAAATAAGGCAATTTACTGTGTAGTGATAATCATCCTTTACAGAAGCATATATTGCTGAAATAGCAGGGATAGAGAGCAAGAAGAGGAAAGGATACAAAGCAACAATGAATATTAAATATCTGTTGATATTTTGCAATGGTAAAATTAGATTTTTCTAAGTGGAACCACACATTCCCCTCCTTTCTCCATCGTTGTAGGGATGAAAGCCTTCCATACTCAGGCCAGTGACTGTGATATGCTATAAGACAGGCCAACTGGACACAATGCCTGGATTTTAGATGACAATATGGGGGAAAAGTATGTATTTTCTTTCTAATAAGGCTCCCCCACAGTAGAAAACATGAATCTGGAGCTGCTGGTGATAACTGTGGGACTGTATGAAAATTGCCTGCCTGAATGTAACGCCTTAAATGAAAGCAGAGTGAGACGACGTGGGGCAAGAGTCCTCAAATCATTTGAGCTTGTGAATTTACCTAGACTGATGCATCCTAGGCCTTGTCAATTACTAGCAATATTCCAAGAAGACAATAATTGTATACAGAATTGGAGATGCTTTAGCATGAATTATCCAGAAAAAATTGCCTGGAACTAGTAGTTGAAAGCATGTAGAGTATTTTTTGGAATTTACCCCCAGAATCAGGATGAGCTCCTGGGAAGTGTGAATCAAGAATGAGAGGAAACTAACAGAAGGATGCATGGGTGAGTTGGCCTGTGCAGTGAATAATCTGAGCTTGATCCCACCAAGACCTCCTCAGGACTACTGAAGCATATGCTCAGAGTTGCCTGTAGAAAGGACAATAATTATCCTCCGGCTCTTACCTTCAGGCCATTTCTCCAGGATGTGTTAACTCCACTATACTTCCAGGTTTCATAAGCTTGATTGCAAGATGACTTTTAATAAACCAACTATGCCAAAAACTAGAGACATGAAGTGCTTTGCATATGAGATACTGTCATCTTACACCTGCACAAAGTGCTTGCTAAAACAATGGCTGAAATAAAAGCAGAGCAGAGTATAGGCTGCATGGCAAAAGAGGAATAATGTGTAGATCAAGCTCTTAAATGGAGAATTGGCTGGAAGGTGGTGACGTCCTCTGACCTTAGTTAAAAAGGTAACTACACTTGTAGAGATGCAGAAGCGCTGAACTGCGTCCTATTTGGGAATTTAACTGTGATGTACAAAGTCTGAAAATTGATAAAAATATCAGAGTTTTTTATCAGTTCATTTCTATGACCTTTGTTAAAGTCTCAATCCCATTGCAGTGGAAACAAGATAATATAGAAGCATGAAGGAAAGCGAAACTCCACTTTTATCACGAAAGGTTTTTCTTCCTGAGAGCAAAAGTCCAAACTGGAAGAGACTTAAGTAATTTTGAGCTCCACATGTTTGGAATAGCTGTGTCTTCTGCCTGAAGCTAAAGTTTATTTGTTGGAAGTATAAAAAAGGAAAACAAGTCTAAAAGTAATATGGAGACCAGCCGTCTGTCCATCAGCTTCACCTCCATTGTTGAGGTAGTAATTACTCTGATCATTGTGCATTATCCGCTGAAACCACAGCCTTCATGTAAGGACTGGATATTTCTATATTTTCATCTCTAGGTATTAATTAAACATTTGTTGAAAATGGTGCTTAAACTATAACCTTAGTGCGGAGGACGCATGGCAGACTGTTAAATTGTCTTCATTGATTTTTGACATAGCCTTTGGAATTTTACATGAAAAGTAAATTGATATCTTGCTAATATTTTGAGGAATGCATTTTGCCTGAGAAACTCTAAAGAAGTCTCTTAGATCTGGGATACAGCCATCCATTCCTCAGTCTCTGAGCTGGCAAACTTGTACCCTGAGGCCAGGAATGGACTTCATCTTCACTAATCCCTTCAGATGTAGCCTTGTAGTGTAAAGAACAGGGAATCTTCATAAGAACAAGGTCAGTGGGAGAACACTTTCCACTGTCAGAGGAGCAAAGATGGCTGTCACTGGTATATAGGATATGCTATGATATTTAGACTAGTGATTGCTATGTGTTATTTCTCTGCTTTTATTTACCAAAACGGGAGTTTTGACTGAAGGCTTGTCTATTTTATCCTTGGTCCATTTTTCAGCAATAGCCTTCAGTAGACTTGCCCACTAGATATTCTTCTTAGTTCTACTCTATGAGTTGGATATACTTGACTTCTTAGAATTTACCTGTAAGCTTTATCTCCCATAGCAGAGTTGAAATTTCAAAAAACCAAACCCAAGTCTAATTCTGTGGGTAGCTAATTACAATATAAAATATAATTTATATTTTACAATATAAAATTCTGAAGATTATTCTTTTATCCTACTTAATTTTTTAATAAGGAATGAGTGGGACTCTAAAATTTCAGATGATGACATGTAAACAGATTTCAGTGAAACTAAAGATTTCAGTCTCCTAAGTTCTGTTGAGTTCATTTTGCCAATGGAATCAAACCACCTTCTCTTTCCTCAAAGAGCCAACAATGGGTTCCCACAAAGTCGTTGCTGTTCAGGGAAAGGGTAATCCTTCTGAAGGCCTATGCCCAACCTCATCTCATTTTTCCAAAATTTATAACAAGATTCAAGTCCCAGAATTCCACAAGACATCTGGTACTAAGTCTGAGAACACATCATAGACAACCAAAAAAAAAAAAAAAAGAAAAAGAAAAAGAAAAGAAAAGAAAAGAAAATGGCAAGATGTTGCCAAATTTTCTTGTAGCAGAATGGCCTTTTCAAGACTTGCTATGGAGAGCTCTGGGTGAAAATATATTGCCACTGGAAAATGGAGCAATATCTTCTAGAATACGGTATGTCTTCTAAAGCAGTAAACAGTACAAGGTGCTTTTCCTCTCATATCCAGGATATATAAGTCGGGGAATCAAGGTGTGGAAACGAGAGTGGGTCCTATCGTTTTTACCTCTAATTATAGACTATAAAATGTTTGCTTCCTTTCTTTACAGCATTTGTTTCTTTTGGTCTAGAGGTTCTAATTCCTGGGGTGGAATGCTACCACCAGGAAACACAGTAATGGTTACAGTACACCGGGAATTGGGTCAGCCACTGGACTAAATTGGCCTTCTCATGCTAGCATACCAATAGGAAAAGAAGGAGGTAACTGCATAGAATGAAGAATTGATTCTATCAGGGATAAATTAGGTTCAAAGGAGGGGGTGAGGAGTGTAACTGGAATGCAGCAAATCCTCTAAGGTATCTCTTAATTCTTCCATGTTCTGAAGTAAAGTTTAATGAAAATAATATAATTACTTAATCCAGGTAGATTGGTTTGTAGAACAGACTCTTTAGAAATTAAGGCTTGGGTCATCCTTGAGGAATAACAACCATTAAAGTGCTTGTGAGGGCAAAAAAATATGTAATGTGGAAAAAGAAAAAAGTAAATTATAAATTGTGGCTCTGATCATGTAACCATATTTAGAAATGAAAACTGAAGTAGTTATGAGTATATCTTCCTTATGTTGATATGAATATAGTTGTGTATTAATTTTATTATTTTTCTTTTGTGTTACTCCAACTTTTCTAATATTTAATGTAAGATATTATAATTATATCTCATTAGCATAATGATAAAGTTATATATCAATATACAGATTATAGAATATCAAGTATGAATAGGGCTAAGCTAGAAAAAGACTTAACAAAAACCAACAGCTGCAAATCCAGTCTACTGGCTACCATTAGCACACACCTGCTCCAAATCAATTGTCACAGGCCCGGGTCCCAGGCAAGCTCCGTTAGATCCAGGCATCAGCTTGTATCCATGATTTTGAGCTCCAGACCAGCCCCTGTGGGCTCAGGCTTCATGCTTACTCAAGCATCAGGTTAACCCATTGTTTTAGACTGGTATCCATGGCCTCAGGCTCCAGAGAAACCAAGGTGTAGACTTGCTCCACCAGACAGATGGTCCAGATTCACACTAGTAAGCCTTGGTATGAGGTTGGACCACATAAACTGAGTCTTCAAAACCACCCGTGCAGACTCAGACAAGCTGCAGACCAGCTCCTATAGACCCAGATCTGCCTCGATAAACTTAGGCTACAGACTAGCTCTAGCACCAGGTGGGTCCCCATACTCTAAACCAATCCTAATAACTGACCAGCTTCCACAAACTCATGCTTAGGGAACACTCTAGCTCCAAGTCAGCTTTTTTGCACCTATGCTTCAGGCCAGTCCCCACAGATACAAGCACCATTCTCATCTTTATCATAATCATTACAGATACATGCTGCAGACAAAATCAATAAGCCCACTCAAGTAGATATAAACTTCAAATACAACCACATGGACCTAAGTATAAGCACCATCCATCTACTGATCCAGGTACAAAGTCAACTTTGTCAAAGGTTTTAGCAGTAAGTTCACTCTTGAACCATACCATTTGGATGGTTCACAGCCCATTTTGAATGGGCTTGCTGGTAAAGGCTTTCCAATGGAAGCCAATGGAATAAATAACTACTTCATCAAATGCACAGATATCAATATAAGGGAATGAGAGGTATTTTAAAAAGGAACTATACATAATTAAAAGAATATAATCATCAGGCAGCACCTGTGGTTCAAAGGAGTAGGGCACCGGCCCCATATACTGGGGGTGGCAGGTTCAAATCCGGCTCTGGCAAAAAAAAAAAAAAAAAAAAAATGGAGATACCTAAACTGCCTTATAAAGATTTGAAAATAATTATTTTAAAGAAGCTTCCAGATACTAAAGGGATATAATTTAATGAAATCAGAAAAAGAATAAAAAATATAATTTTTAATATTCTAAAGAGAATACTTTTTTAAAACATCAGACAGACATTCTGGAGCTGGAAAAAAATTGAATAAATGAATTGAAAATGCAGTAGAGAACATCAACAGAAAAATTGATCAAGAAGAATAACCTATGAACTCAAATGTAAGTTCTTTGAAATACACAGAGGAAAAAATGAGAAAGTAGAAAAGAAATTAAAAATATTTGTAGGGTTTATGACATAGCATCAAAAGAGCAAATACTTGAAATAGAAATGTTGATGAGGAAGATGAGAAAACACAGGGTTAAGAAGCTCATTTAAATAAATGATAGCAGAAAATTTTACAAATTTGGAAAAGAATGTGAATATTCAGATACAGGAACTTGATTCAAATAAGACTATGAAAAGAAATACTACAATCAACTGTTATAAAATCAAGGGTGAAGAGAGATTCCTGTAACCATCATACTAAATGGTGCAAATTACCTGTAAGGGAGTTCTAATAAAGTTAGCAGCAGATTTCTCATTGGTAACCCTATAAAACAAAAGACAATGAGATAATGTATATAAAGTGCTCAAAGGGAAAAACACCCACAATAACCTACAAACCAAGAATACTGTACCAGGAATATCCATTCTTCAAAATAAAGACTTTCCCAGACAAAGAAAAACTGAGAGATTATCACCACCAGACCTACTGTCTAAGAAATAATAAAGGAAGTTCTTCAAGCTGTAATAATGGATGCTAATTAGTAACTCAAAAATAGATAAGAACATAAACTTCACTGATAAAAGTAAGTTCACAGTCAGGCTTTTAACGATAATGCTAGTCCATAAATCACTTATATCTCTTCTGATCTCATCATATAAACTAGAAATCATTAATTGGAAGAATTTTAGAAAATTCACAAATATATTAGAATTAAGCAATGTGCTGCTGAAAAACAGTGAGTCAATGAAGAAAATAAAAAAGGGAATTTAAAAATATATTGAGAAAAATGAAAATGAAAATAGAAACACAGCATACCAAAACTTATGGGATGCAGCAAAAGTAGTCTAAGAGGTAAGTTTACAGCAATCAATGCCTAAAACAAAAAAGATCTCAAATAAACAACTGAATGTTGCACCTCAAGAAACTAGAAAAATAAAAACAAACCAAGTCCAAAGTTAGCAGCAGGAAAAAATAATAATTAATAATTAATTATATTAATAAAGTAATAAAAATAAGAGCAGAAATATAGACTAGACAATAAAAATAAAACATAACAATGAGTTGTTTTTTGAAAAGAACAAAATCCAAATCCTTTAGCTAGAGTAAGAAAAAAGAAAGAAAATTCAAATAAAATTAGAACTGAAAAAAGAGACATCACAATGGATAGTACAGAAATATAAAGGATTAAAAGAGACAGCTGCAAACAATTACATACTTATAAAGGGGATAATCTAAAATAAATATATAAATTTCTAGACACATACAACCTACCAAGACTGATTTATAATGAAATGGACAGTTTGGACAAACCAATAATATGTAAGGAGATTAAATCAGAAGTAAAATGTGTCTCCCATCAATGAAAATACAAGAATCTGATCGTTTCATTGCTGAAAATTGTACCAAACATTAAAAAAATATATTAATCCTTCTAAAATTATTCCAAAAAATAAAGAAGAAATAATTCCAAATTCATTTTAAGAGTCCAAGCATTACTCTGATACCAAAGCCAGACAAAAACATAACAAGAAAAAATTACAAGACAATGTATTTGATGAACATAGAGGAAAAAATCTTTAAGAAAATACTAGCAAACTGAATTCAACAACACATTTAAAAGATTCAAAATGAAGAAAGTGGGATTTAGGGATGCATAGTTGGCTCAACATATGCCTACCTACAAATTTGATATACTACATTAATAAAATACAAGACATAAGTCATTTGCTCCTCTCAATAGATACAAATTCAAGAAAATTTCCTATCATTTTAGATAAAAACAAAATTTCAATGATTTAGTTATAGAAGAAATGTACCTTAACACAACTAAGCCCATGTATGACAAACCCACAGCTAACATCACACATTGATGGAAAAAGTTTAAAGTTTTTTGCTTGTTTGTTTGTTTGTTTGTTTTTTCCTGTAACATCAGAAAGAAGACAAGGGTGTTTCTCTTTGATAACCTAGTCAACACAATACAGAAGGTCCCAGAAAGAGCAAGTAGTCAAGAAAAAAAGTCAGTACCATTCAAACTGGAAACGTAAAGGTTATATTGTGAGTTTGTACATGACATGATCTTCTATATAGAAAGTCCTAAAAACTCTTCTATAAACAGATAAAACTAATAAACAAATTTAGTAAAGTTACAAAAATCAGTAGCATTTCTATACACTAACAACAAACTATCAGAAATAAAAATAAAGAAAAAAAATTTTGCTTATGTTAGCTATAAGAAATACTTAGGAAAAAATTTGATCGAAGAGACAAAAAACTTATGCAATGAAAATTATAAAACACTGATGAAAGAAATTGAAAAAGATGCAAATATATGCAAGCATATCCTGCATTCATAGACTATAAAAATCAGTATGGTTGAAATGGCCATACTACCCAAAGTGATCTCCAAATTCAATAATTTATATCAAAACACCAAGAACATCTTTCACAGAAATAGAAAAAAAATCATAATATCTGTACGAAACCACTAAAGACCCTGAAAATCAAAAGAAATCATGAGCAAAAGGACAAATCTGGATGTATGACTTTGTTTGATTTCAAAATATATTATGAAGCCATAATAATCAAAACAGCATGGTGCTGATATAAAAACAGACACATACACTGATGGAACAAAATAAGGAGTCCAGAAATAAGTCCATGCATTTATTTGTCAATTTTATTTTTCTGTAAAGTTTCCATATGAGGGCAATAAAACAGTCTCTTCAATAAATGGTGTTGGAACAGTTGGATATATGCAAGTCAAATAAAAATAGAAAGATTAAAGTTTTAAATGTAAAACGTGAACCTTTAAAGCTACTGGAAGAAATTCGGAGAAAACTGAATAATGTTTGTCTTGGCAATAATTTTTTTTCCACAGGGAGGGGGGACTATGAACTTTGAGTCACAGGCAACAAAAGCAAAAACAAACAAACAGAATTGCATCAAACTTTTGCATATCCAAGGAAGCACTCTATAGATGAAGAGAAAGCTTACAGAATGGAAGGAAAATTTTTCTAAATTATGTATTTGACAAAAGGCTAATACTCCAAATACATAAGAAACTCCAACAATTCAATAAGTAACAAAATTAAAAAAGTAAGTAACAAAGTAAAAAATCTGATTAAGCAATGAGCAAAAAAATCTAAATAGACATTTCTTAAAAGTGGACATATAAGTGGTAAATAGATATAAGAAAAAATATTCAATATCACTAATCATGAGAGAAATGCAAATCAAAACCACAATGAGATAATACTTCAGTCACATTATAATAGCTATTATCAAAGCAAATGTCTTTTGTGACAATGTGAAGGAACCTGGAGACCATTATGTTAAGGAAAATAAACCAGGCATAAGAAAGATAAATACCACATGATATCACTAATATGTGGAATCTGAAAACATTGGACTCAAAGAGTAGAGTGGAGGCTACCAGAGGTTGGGGTAGGGTGAAGAGGAGGAGAGTTGGAGAAGCTGTTGTTTAAAAGATACATTTCAGTTAGACAAGAGGAGTAAGTTCAAGCTGTCTCTTGTACTACATGGTGAATATAACAGCAATGTAGCATACACCTGAAAATTACTAAAAGAGTAGATTATATGTGTTTTCACCACAAAAAAACTTAAGAACATGAGGTAATGCATATGTGTATTTAGCTACTCCACAATGTATGCATATTTTACCAAAAAATGTTGTACATGATAAATACATACAGTTATTCTTTGTCCCATAAATGAATATGCATACAGAAGAAATACAGGCAAAACATGACAACATTGTGCAAACCACTTATGCAATTACAATAAGAATTGTAAATGTGTCCTTTTAAATATCAATCACTATTTCTTTTATAAAAGTTATACCATTATAGAAGAGCAATAGCTAGTAAAGTTGGAGTCCTTCTAAAGAAGAAACAAAAAATCTACAATAGTGATGAGAAAATAATCTAACCAAATGTCACATGTAACTTACTTTCATCTATATTGCTGTTATGTCAAAACAAGAGAAAATCTTAAGAACTATCTTGGAAAATTGAACAAAACTTTGTTCAGTACTTCCTCCTTAATAAATGTTAGCTATGTTTAAATTTAAACAAACCAGGAGAAAAGAGGAGAGCTGACTCCTAAATAAATAAAATTAAATTAAAAAATAAAAGAGAGGTAAGATTAGCAAGGATTGTCCTGACTGCCAGAGGGGGAAAAACCAAAACCCAACTGCAGAAACCACTTCTCAGGAAACATTTCCAATGTGATTGAGGGTGCAGCCTAGTGGTTTATGTAGCAATGAAGAGCAGAAAGTCCACTGGGAAATCAGAAAAATAGATGTGACCATGAGCCAGTGACCAGTAAGTCAAGAGTATAGCTCAAGGACAACCAGTCTCCCCATAATGTTTTCAAGACGTTTGAAGACTCTGCTTCCAGATGTTTTCTTCCTTACAAGGATTCATCTCACTACTCTTTCATGTCAACAACAAACAACTATTTAATCTAAAAGTAGATATGGAATATACATACTGGAAATTTGCATCTAGTTCAAGATGCCAAATTTTGTTCAATGAAAGATAACTTAATTTGGAGATAAATTTTACAAAATACTCCTTACAAGGATTTTAGAAGAGCTAGAATGCTTGACAATCAGGGTTTCCTCCGATTGTTTTGTTTCTTAATTCAAGGCACTGCATTCATTAGCCTTTAAATATTCTTAAAGCATCATTTACTTCATTTCCATCTGGATAGTTTAGAGTATATCCAGTATTGTTCACAGAGGCTGATAGAATTAGTTTTACTTAGAAGGTTTTGATTAGAAAAGATTTGGGATAAACATACCCATATCCTAAAAACCAAGAGGTATAGCCCCAACCCTTGCCAACATCATGTACCAAGTAGTGCCATGGCCGATGTTGTACACATATCCACGGATTAGGTTTTATGATATTGTCCAAGTCCCGTCACAAAACAGAGTAGGTATGATGATAATAATAAGATAAGAGACATGTATTCCCTAATTTACATGGGAATAATGATCTAACAATATAAAAATGTCCTGTCTTCAAATTTAGGAAATTTTAGACATCAGGGATCATATGAAGAGTTTCTATAATGCTGAATGAGGATCCCATGCAAAAAAGTGAGTCATTAGCATTTAATCAGCAATTATATTGTATTATCATTACGTATTAGGTAAGTGATGTATATTTTCTCATTTACAAATCATTTTACCCTGAAATCTCACACACATGCCCAAATACACATTAAAATATCTTCAAGGATATTTTCCCATTTAAAAGAAATCATTATCCGAGGAAGTGGAAGGAAAATAGCTGCTAACTATCCATCTACCTGTCCCTTCAATAAGGCCTGTTTTCAATCAACTCACAAAGAAATGGCAGCAAACAAAAATACTTTAATAGCATGTGACCAGATGCATATGTCATTCAGATACACACGTGAAACCAAATGGTACATATGCCAACATAGAAATGTTTGTTAATATGGTAGAGTTAACTCTGGGTTTGCTCAAATAATAATGTATTTTGGCAGAATATACTATTTTTAGAAAAAAAACTCATCAGTTGATAAAAATATTTCCTCATTCGTTTTTATAAATTCCTTTGTAAAATTTACAGAAGTACTTATGCTTAAGTATCAAGGAAGGAAACCAGCTAATCCAAATTTACCTTTAAATAAACTGAGTTAAATCAAATAAGTGATTTGTCTGAGAAAATCTGTAATTACACTCCTTCCTTGAGCAATGCCACCTCCTTGGACTATTGCGTATTTCACTGAGACTTGCAGATTCAAGAATGGAGAAGATAATTATTTATTTATTTTGAAATGAGAATATGATTTTGAAAAAAAAAGAAACAGATGCAGAATTCCAGGAGGGTTTTTTTTCCTCTTTCCAAATATCTTAAATCCTTTATAATTCCTCAGTTGTTAGTTTGTGGTTAAATAAAACATAATTATCTGATAAAACTTTGTAATGTGGTCTGATATTTTCCTGTAGCAAATCCAACAACCTGAACCAAACTAGCACATGTTCTGACTCTCACTAAGGGAAATTACAAAAAATTGAACCAGCCTCTCTGTCCTAGGGGATTTTGCTAAGAGCTAAAGTTTTAATTTACTAGATAAGGAAAAGAATAATGCTCCCTTGGCATTTTTCCAGGTTTAAAGTCACAAGACAAGATGCTGATTTTTTGTTGCAGAAAACAGAGATGTTTTTCTGTCTTCTTGTCTATCTCTCTTGTATAGCCATCAATCTGATAATAGGTCAATTACAGGTAACAGATTACTAAGGCAGTGGTGTGTGGACATTGCAGACAGCAGTGGCCATGCTCCCTAGAACATCACCTGAAACTTAGTCCTACTAAGTGATATTTTCCTTTAATGCTATGATGCCATGAAAAGGCTAGAAAAAGACAACGTACAGTGAAGGTAACCAACATCAACCTTTAACATGCAGATACAAACTCGACTGGCAAGTGGACAGATTAGTCCTGGGGAAATGTTGCCAGCTTTCTTAGAGTACTCCAAGTGTTAAAAACTAAGAGTCATTGATGAAAATTCTGCATTCTTCTTGTCTTATATTCTTTAAAGCTGGGAAGGTTGATAGCCCTTCTCTTCCTTTTGAGTTCAAATGAAAATCTTTCAGTACATTATCTATTTATCTCTTTTTTACTTTTTGCTTGTTAATGAACCTTTCGAGAATTCAATGTCTAACATTATGGCATTGAATACGGAATGTTTAGGCTGAAGCTAAAATTCTCATTGGAAAACATTAAGTAATTTAAGCTCCTCTGCCCTTAACTTATACCAATACTCATAGCACCTTCTGATTTTATAACAGCACTCATTAAACATCAGTTTGTGGAGCCTGTACTATACTTGCATTTGTAAATTTTTTACAACCCAAACCACAGTCAATAATTTCATGGAAATAATTTTAGTTGTATTTCTGAAAATTACTTGTGTTGCTTAATTTCTACATTAAGGACCAAATGGCTATAATCTTAACAAGGCAGTAGAGATTAATAAAATGACAGGATTTATCTCCTGGTGTCAAGAGCTGCAGAATATAAACTTCTGAAGACTGAAGGGCTTTGCAACGGAGCACGGAAATGGGGAGGGGAGCAGGTGAGGATGAGATGGGAGGTGGGGTGGGGCATGCAGCACCAACTTAGCACTACTTTTTCCAAGATAAATCATGTGAGGTGACTTTTGTCTCTTTATTTCGTGTTTTCCTTGATACTTTTTGCAAAATACTATCATCTTGACATTATACTTAGTCTCCTTAATTATAATCAGTTTTATTTACCTTTTCTCATTCTCAGAGATTAAAATAAAACCTACTTGTATTAATAGATACTATGCATTAACATTTATAACTCTAGAATTACAGATACAGTTCTTTTGTTAAACCAAACAACCAATAAGCAAACAAAACCCCAGTAAGCGTCTAAACTATTTTCATTATTCAGTATTTTAGTTTTTTAAAAAGATCATAACTGGTTTGAAGAGTTTCCAAAATATAAATTATTATTTACTTTTTATATTTCATGCATAAATGACAAGAACAGTGGAAAAAATGAACAATTGTTTTCTTGAAAGCACATTTGCATTGAAAACATTCATTGGCAGAATTTGAAAGTAGGCCTTGGTGGAGTCATCTGCCTACCAAAGCTGCCCTTTAGGTGGTGCTCTGCTAGCCAACTAATTTGCCTTCTCTAAATCAACCACATAAATAGCCCTGTATACATACATATCAAAAAGTGTGCTGTCTTCCTGGGATCCTGTGTCAGCCGTGCAGTTCTTCTATCCATCTTCCATTCATCTGCTTGTAGACTGCATGTGTTTTTAATGAAATCTCTTCACTTTAAACAATAAAGTCTTTTGGAGATTAAAGAGCTCTGTTTTTGAAATATA
This sequence comes from Otolemur garnettii, assembly GCF_000181295.1. NCBI lineage: Eukaryota > Metazoa > Chordata > Mammalia > Primates > Galagidae > Otolemur > Otolemur garnettii. The sequence continues at coordinate 13,451,126 of NW_003852400.1, read as the reverse complement.
CCCCATGTTTATCTCAGAACACTGCCTGTCACTCTCTGCTGACCTTCACTTTGGATTCTGCTTTAGCTGTGAGGAAAACAGCACCAATGTCTGCTTTTCTAGAATATGACTATTATACATGACATTAACCAAAATTTCCTTTATGATGTTTAGAGATGATAGGATTCATTCCTTCATGGCCATGTCATTTTGCCTACTGTATTTAGGATCTTCTATAATTTGTGATTTGGTAACTAAGCTACTAAAATGATTAATGGAAAGAACAGAGTCACGGATTTGTGTATTCTTGACCAAAATACATAAATCTCTGGTTCTGTCTCCTAATTTCTAGGATGAGAAACATGTATGATATAATTTTTTAGGTTCTTTTCATTTATCCCATGCCCCATGTTTCACACTCTGTGGTGGGTTATTTGAGGGGTTGTTATTCTCTTTCTCTTCCTTCTTTTCCTCCTTTTTCCTTTATTTTTCTCCTCTTATTCCTTTTAACAGTGTGTATTTCTATTTATATTAAATAGCATTATTAACATGAATGGAGATTATAGTCTTCATAGTTTGAAGGTCATTTACAAGGCCTTTATAATGTTTCTCTCTCTCTTTTTTTTTTTTTTTTTTTTTTTTTGAGACAAAGTCTCACTATGTCAGCCTCAGTAGAGCGCCACGGTGTCACAGCTCACAGAAACCTTGAATTCTTGGGCTTAAACTATTCTCTTGCCTCAGCCTCGCAAGTAGCTGGGACTATGGGCACCTGCCACAATGCCTGGCTACTTTTTGTTGCAGTTGTCATTGTTGGTTAGCTGGCCGAGGCCGGGTTGAACCCATCAACTTCAGTGTATGTGGCTGGCGCTATAACCACTGTGCTATGGACACCAGGCAATGTCGTTTCTTTTTATTTATTTCAGAATATTATTGGAGTACACATATTTTGGTTACATGGATTGCTTTTGCACAGCTTGAGTCAAAGTTATGGGTGTGCCCATCATGCAGACAGTGTACATTACACCAGTTAACTATGATGTCATCTATCCCTCCCCCCCAGCAACCACCTGCTTCATTTCCATGGCGTTTTACTTCCATCTGCACACAGGAGTGCAGGTAAGTTAGTTCCAATTTAATACAGAGTACATGTGGTGTTTTATTCAATTCATGTGCTATTTTGCTTAGAAGAGGTTTCCAGTTCTATCCAGATTGTTGCAAAAGGCATTGATCCATTTTTACTGGCTGAGTAGTACTCCATGGTATGCTCGTACATATACCACATTTTATTAATCCACTCATCTATTTATGGAGACTCAGGTTTATTCCACATCTTTGTGATTGTGAATTGTGCTGCATTAAACATTTTAGTGCAAGTGTCTTTTTGATAAAATGACTTTTTTTTTCCATTAGAGTAAATACCTTATGGTAAGACAAAGCAAATGGAGATCCACTTTTAGTTGTTTGAGGAATTCCCATGTTTTTAATATTATCTTAAAAATCCTTCTAGAGTTTAATTGACCATGACCTATATGTTATTTTCACATTATTTTTATAAAAACTCACTTGTCAAGGATGCCCTAGTTCACAGACCTCCAACTTGCAGAAAGCTTATGTAATTAAGACTGCGTCCCCACTGATCTGAACCTCTTCCCGGCATTTGCTTTGAAGCAACACTTCCCACCAGCTGCTCCCAGGCCTGGGCCAGCACTGCCCCAGGAGACAGGAACTCTTCCGAGGACATTTGCTGAAGGCTTTACTGAATCTTTTCTAGATGGCTCATGGGTCTAGGATGCTTTCATGTAACTTTTTCTCCATCTCTCCTTCTCTCTGGTCTTGAAGCTTTCCCAGTCTCTGCTTTCTTCCCATTGTCTCCCACACAGAGAGAGGAGTGTATCCTTACACCTTTAATCCCATCCTGTGGTCTGCTTCTTAGAAGCCCCAGACACAGACCCTAAATAACAGGGATGCCAATATTTAAAAACTAAAAAATAGAACCAAAGTGTCATAAACTTCAGATGCATTGAGATCAAATAAAATAAAAAGATGAAGTGATTGAGAAGTAGAAAAGGGCTTATGATATTTGTTCACAGTTCAAAATGTCCTTCTATCTTTATAGAAGAGGAATTTAATATTTAATTAATTCTCTATGGGCAAGTCCTAAATTTTCCTTGGCACTATATATACACACACACACACACACACACATACACTATCTCATTTAATAGTAACACCAACAACATTTTGCAGCAATAATAAATAATAATAATAATGATTAAACTCAGAGTGGCCAACTTTGAATATACATAGCAATAGAGTGGTGGAGTAGAAATTTGAGTCTCAGATGAAACCCAATCTTTGTCCTTCACTGCACACTACATTTGATATGGTGCTATCATACTATATGTGTGTATATATATCATACTATATGTGTGTGTATAATATATATATAGCATTGTAGATCTGCTGATACTTAGGGGGACACATTTAGAATGCAAGATGAACTTGATAGAATAAGATGAAGTAGCAAGATGAAGTTTAACAGAGAAAACATGTGGCCCTGATTTGAAGTTCAAAAGATAATTTTGTAAGTATAGGATGTAACTGCTCAAAGATGAGACCATTTTTCTTCGGAATATAATATATGGGTTGGTCTTCTGGAATGACAAGAGTTCATGTAAAGGTCCAAGATTTTATACGACCACAAACTCAATATGAGAACAGGGTTACTCTGATACTAAAAAGGAAAATCTACTTTTGGACTCTACTAATTTACATATGGCAATATAAAAGAAAGTTAAACACAATGATCTGGAGGACGGTCTCTGGTTCTGGGCACCAACTCTAAGAGGAAGCTGCATAAACCTCAGTGTTATGGAAAGCACGCTGAAACAATATCCGGGATTAGGGATATGGTTATCCTTGCATTCTGCTAACATTTAAGTTTGATGTGCTTGTGATTGATGACAGGCTGAAAAAGTGATCTTTGCATGCAAGGAGTTAAAACGTACAGTAGATGATTTGACTATTTAGCAAAGCAAAAAGAAGACTTTGAGGAACTTGCCTTCAAAGACTTGAAGATATTTTGATAGGTAAGGTTTAACTTTTCCAAACCTGATTCTATTAGGCTGGTCTCAGAGAAGAGGAGTCTGGCTTCCTGCAAAGCTAATGGGAAATGGCTGTGTTCTCAGGTCACCAAGTTAATAATCCCTCTTAACCAGGAACTCATATTTCATAATGACAAACATGGCAAATCGTGCTGCAACCTTGGCGAGATTGACTCCCATCGCCTCAGAGGAAGAGTGGTACCTGTTGCCTCCTCACCTTCTCTGAGCACTGAGCTAGAAGGAAAGAACTTCCTGATACCAGACTTGGCTCGGTTACCTCCTGGAATCTGACATCCAGCCCTGCCTCCCTGATTCACAGTGCCTCCCACTCTCTGCTTAATTTTATTTTATTTGCCAAAAAGATATTGGTGTCAGCTTTAAGTGACACAGTGCAAGCACTGTGCCAAGGAAAATTTAGGACTTGCAGTAGGAATGAATTCAACGCTGAATTCCCCCTCGACAAAGAAAAGATAGAAAGACGTTTTGAACTGTGGCTATTAGAAGCCTTCTTGCTATTTGTTGATCACATCATCTTTTATTTTAGTTGGTCCCAATACAATGATGGCAATGCTTCATCAAACACATTCTGTTCCTGTCCCTATGAATGGTCTTCAACAGGTCCAGGGAGCTTTGTCCTGTTTGCATAACACATATATGGGAGGAAATAAGTTGGCTACTCAAAAGTTTGTTGAATAAAATGTCTAGAAACTAAAATATAATTTGCTGAGAGTTGCATCCAAGAAATTTTCACTGCAATGAAAAAGAGTGTTAGTGATAATGAGAAATGAAAGTTTCGAAGATAGGACTCTTTCAGTCATGGGAGTATTCAGAAAGGGATAAGAGTGGCAAGACAAAAGTATATGAGTTGGTTTATTTCCACATTGAGTGATTCCTATGTGGGGTGGAAAATGTTCTACTGGTGAATCTCTAAGTCGCCATCCAATTCTAATATTTGCTGTTCTAATGTTTTGAATGGACAATAGAAAACTGCATCCAGACGGTTGTCACATATTAATAAAAGGCTGGTGGCTAATCTGTACATTTTCTCAATGACAGTTTTCTGACTGTAGTATTTGTACATTCATGTGACTCTCTCTGCCCCATAATTCTTAACATTGTAAGTGGCATTCAAGGCTACGGTTATACTTTCTTTATTACTTCTAAATGACTTATTTTTAGAAGAATGTTATAAATGTATATTATTTTCACTCATCTGATTTTGTCTTTTTCACTTATATAATACCAAGTTTAGTAAAAGGTTAAATCTTAACCAAACATACAATTTTTTTGAAAGTATGACTAAAACCCATTATGTCTTCCTTGTAGAATATTTATTAACAGTATGAAATGGAAAGACTATCTTCATGTGGAAAAGTTATAAAAAGTGTAAAATTCAAGGCTTTGGAAAACTCCTAAGAAGGGGATCTTATTTTTATACTACCTTGAAAGACAATATAACCTGGCAGTCTAGAACATTTTAACTATACTTAGCATTTATAAACTATAGCTTACTTAGTTTGGTGCCAGAATTTCTCTTTAAATGAATGCTCATTTAGAGTAAAATAATAATAATAATCATTCCATTAGTTGTTTCCTATTTAATAGCACACGGAAGCAGTATGGCCCAAACCCAAACCTTGAAGCAACCTTAACTAAATTGTAAAACACACTCTGTGAATATGATGAAAATCTAAAACCGGCTCACTCAGAAGGAAAAAAAGTTATTGTACTTGGGAGACAAATGAGGAATTAAATCTCTGTGAAAGACGAATGGAAAAAATTAAAACATACCATCTCTTCTGATCCTATGGATTTCCCCTTTATTTGACATTTTCTCTTCTAAGTTACCTGATTTATATCTCACAAATATTTCAGCAAGGAAGCTGGAATCTAACACGCAAAACTATCCATCTTTCTCTATTTCTAAAAGTCTTTTTTCAAATAACTCGACCTTGTACAATTCTAGAAAGGAATCTTTTTTCAGATAAGTTATACGCCCTGGTTTAGTTTCTGAGAGAAATAGTCACACATACCTAGAACTCTTTTTAAACATGGCAGAACCCTGGGAATGACACCTTTGGAATAAAGCTTTACCTTTATGTAATACTTAAACATAAAATGCAAATGAAAAAGCTCCAAATAAGAACCCATAAGACTGGAATAGAGAATAAGGTTACGTGAAAAAGAATAAATAAATCAATAATTAGATTAATAAACATAAACAGAATCTTAGATTTAAAAATAAAAAGTAGCACCTGATTAAATAGTTTATGTTGATCTCTTTTGAGTTTCTTGACACAAATTTAAAACAAATGTAGACTCCTATATATCTTAAATCAGAGATCATATATATATATATATATGTATATTGCAGATGCCTTTCTTATCTAATAAAATCAGGACCAATTTACAATTAGTCCACAAATTTTATACATTGGTTAGAGTAATGAGTAATCTTTTATTTATAAGCCAAGTTTACCAAATATATCCTTACAATTTCTAGTTTTAAAGTTGAATCAGTCCTTGAAGATACAGAGAGTAATATGCAAAAGGAATCCTAGAAATGACACTCGATTTTAAAATGTGTCTTCCAATCTTTCACTTTTGTCTCATACCCGTATCTCAGAGCAGACAATGACAGGTTTTTCAAAGTATTTAACTTGATTTTCACAAAAAAAAGTCGTTTGTTCTCACGGTGCTACTTCGTAGGCTATGGAACATTTGATTGATTACAATAATTGTCATAAGAACAAGTACAACTGACAAAATCAAGTTTTCAAATAAGTCCAATAACCTTTTGATAAGCATAGTGATTAAAACAATCCCCTCTTGATGCCACCTAATTCTCCGGGGGAAAGTGAGTGATGTGCTCTGAAATGCAGCTTCCTCAGGGTGTGTGCCTGGATGGCATCGGTCAGTATGAGCCACACGATTCATCTCGGACGTCAGTTGAGTGACAGTCTATCAAGAGAGCTCCTCTATAATTGTGAAATGATAAAATGTTGAGAATACAAAATGTTGGCAAAGTAGCTATCCAATTTAGGAAAATACTTTTTTATGGATCTACTTATAGAGATGGCAGCTTAGATATACACAACCAGTAATCAGCAGCAGCATTTTACAGAGGAAATATTAGTTATTATTTTTCCATGTAACAATTTGCTGCAAACCAGTAATATATCAAAGAAATGAAAAAGGTCCATTTTCTATGCAAATTCAGAATCTGTTATTATCTCTAGGCCTACTAGAAACTCTAAATGCTTTTCTTTGCTCTGTTTTAAGTCTTTTAGGAAAGTACAGATCAGTGCATACCTCATCAGCAACAAGAACAAGGCTGTCAAAACTACTCGAGCTCAAAAGTTCTCATAAGAACTGCAGTTGGTAATTGAGGAGAGATTGATGATACATAAACATACTGTGAAAAACACAGGAATTTTCTAAATGTTAAATTCCCATATTCTTTTATGAGATCACTCGATTTAGAAGAACTCAGACAAAAAGATCATCCAAACTGGCATTTGGTCTCTTAATGAAAATAAACACTTTCTAAAGAGTCTGCCAGTTTTATATAGTTTTAGGAGACTTTTCACGAATGCATTATGTCAGAGATAGTCTAGAGATCGTATCATTCTTGCCTGTTTATAAAACTGGTTTTCATCGGATGATGTATACCTATAATTTTAAATGATTGTGTACCCTGGGAGGGGGAAAAAAAAAAAACTACATAATGTTACAAACAATCTATTTAAGTCCTTTAATGGAAACAGTAAATGATGTATAACCTAAATACTTTCAAAGTATCACTTTAAATGACACTCGATTTTAAAATGTGTCTTCCAATCTTTCATTTTTAAAAAATGTTTCATAAAGTTGTTACTAAGTGGTGGATATACAAGACATTATCCACACTCTACATTTCTCTGGTCTTCTTTCCACAATAAAATTTTAAAAAATCTGGAGCATTCTTTTAGAGAAAAGTAAAAGATCAAATAGCACACATTTTCCTGCGAGCATTTGGCATCTATAGGTAGAATGTCAAGTCTGAGATTAAACATCGAGAAGAAATGAGAGGCTCATTGGATAGGAATCAGTGTTATTTCACTTAGGCCAGAATGTGACTTTAATTGGTTTCAGGAGATATCTTTTTTTTTTTTTTTTTTTTTGAGACGGAGCCTCAAGCTATCTCCCTGGGTAGAGTGCCATGGCATCACGCTCACAGCAACCTCCAACTCCTGGGCTCAAGCGAGTCTCCTGCCTCAGCCTCCCAAGTAGCTGGGACCACAGGCACCTGCCACAGCGCCTGGCCATTTTTTGGTTGCAGCCGTCATTGTTGTTTGGCGGGCCTGGGCTGGGGATTCAAACCCGCCACCTTAGGTATATGTGGCTGGCGCCTTAGCCGCTTGAGCCATAGGCGCCAAGCCCGGAGATATCTTTTAACTATTTATTAACCTTCTGTCTTTGAAGTAAAATGGAATCTCATTTTAACGGATCTGCTAATTTAAGTACAATTATATATATAATACACACACACACACACACACATATATATTATATATATATATATGGCATTTAAAATCAAGGAGACCCCGAAATGTTCCAAATATGGAAATTATAGATATATTCATATTAATACTATATTAATGCAGCTACTGATGTAGCTCTCAAAGATTAGCAGAATCTCTTATATTGAGTTTTACTTGGTAATAGATTTACTTTGAAGATCTTCAAAAATATTGTTTGTGGATTAGCACATTTCAACTAGAATGTTTTAAAATTTATAAAACAACATTCTAAATGCATCTATTCATTGTGAATCTTAAAGGAGTGAGCAAAATGATGATTTCATGTAGAAATATAAAACAAATGACAAATGAAAAAGTAAAAATATTCATTGCAGTATTGCGAAGCAATGCAAAAACTCATAAAGATAGATAAATTTAGATTAAGAAAACTATTCATAGCACCTCTTTCTTCTTCTTCTAAACTCATTCCAGCTTTGATTTTTTTCTCCTGTCTTCATTTTTGTTCAGCCTGTAAGAGTATACTCCATGGGTGAAGGACTCATCTACAACTTGAACTTTACCTAAGAAACCTTTTCCAAGAAAAATGTATGTGAAATCACTTTAGAAAACAGAGGCTGATAAACACAACAGGCTTAATATTATACCCTATACTTCACCTCTTCCATGAAAACAACATCTACTATCACCTGAAACCATCTCTTCAGTGTTAAAACAATGGTTAAGAGTCACCACTTCAAAGGTGGCAGATTAAGCAAAGTTATTTAATTCAATCCAGAAAAATTATCTGGCTAAAATCTAACCTAGTTTTATCTATCCATAATTCTTAATGAGAATATTTTTACCAATATTCTAAAGCAAAAATCACTCATTCAATAAAGATTTTTGAGAACCGAGGCCTTTTTTTCAAAGCTCTAAATCCAGTTTCATGGAATTATATATGACCCTGTATTAAATTCGAATCTCTTCCACCATCTCTTACAGAGATAGAAGCACTGGTCCTGTAAAACTTTCTGAATAGCTAAATGTCAGTGACTGGCATTCTACCTACCATGACACAGAAGCTTGATCCAAAGATTTAAGGTAAGTAGAATCCCTTAGAAGGAGTCAAGGTTCCAGTACTGGCAATAAGAAATACATATGGGAAACATAACTGGCAAGAGTCAGGCCTGAAATCAGATTCACAGCACATGAAATTGACACAGATTGGCAATGAAATCGAGTAGTTCTGCAATGATAAATAGAGAAACTCTGCTTGGTTGCTAGAAAATTTATATATTTTTATTTTGGTCATGTAGATTTTGAATATGGGATTAGAAAATTGATTAATCAAAGGCATAGTGGGCTCAGCAGTTTTGTAAAGTACTCAAATATTGCCAACATATTATGATATTCTCCAGTGTCTGTGATGAACATTAATCTACTTAGCTAACTATTAAAATATTCAGTCTAGAATTTTTCCAATTCAGTATTGAGTTTCAATAAAAACACCAAAAATATGGTACTCTCTCTCTCTCTATATATATATGTACACAATATAGTACAATATAAAGGACCATTAAAAATATTGATTTATGTAGGTTTAAACAAAAATTTTCATGAGATACATGGAGGGGGAAAATAAAAAGATACTCAAGATATTATATACAGGAATGACCCATGTTTATTAAACATAGGATATATAGATGAATACATTCTAAAAAAATTTTTTACAAAATTGTTAACATTGGGCTATGTTTAGGATCACTAGTTTGAGTTATTGAAAAAGGAAAGTTTTTAATTTTTAATTTCATACATACTTTATTGCTTATGTATTTTTCTATAAATTAATTTTGAATAGTAGATTAACTTTTTCAAATTTTTTATAAAATCAAAACATATTATTTCATAAATTCTGAAATAGTAATTAAAAATAAGAAAATTCCATGTGCCATTGCTATTAATATCCTTATAACTCCATCTTCAGATACAAATTGTTATTTTAAAATTACGAAATCACTATTATCCAAAAGTTCAATCTTGTTTGTTCTTACTCCAGTTTTTGAGCTTCAGTTTACAAATATTCTTGAGAACAGAGGTAAAGGGCAATTCATATATATCCTTAGGGCCATTTGTCCTCAGGAATGTGGGCTGAAAAACTCTGCCCTTACTACTGGCTAAATGCCAAAATTCTGCTTTGGTGTTGTTAGAGCTTTGTGAGTTAGTTCTATCGGTCTCTTTTCCTCTCTCTAACTTTATGTTCTTCTCTCAGATTTTCATAACATATGTAGAAACTTCTTCATATACTCAAGTTTCCTCCAAGGGCACACTATGTCAAGAGGACAGAAAGGAAGAATTTACTAGACATCCATTTGTCTGACATTAGTCCAGCCCTAATTTAATCCTGGTCTTGGCACTGATCCTGGGTCACCTGTCAAGACTTCTGCTTCCAAATACCTGGGCCTTTGTTTCTGCCATTTGATCTAAGTTGGGCCTCCCCAATTCATTTAAATTGTCTGAAATAAACATAAAAAAGAACATAACTGAGTTTTTCATCAAACTCCCAAGTAAAGATGCTTATCTGCAATGGAAATTGTTTTTCCTCTAACCAACAAATTTTTATCTCTAAATTTAAGGAGTACTGTCTTTATCCATTTATAAAGAATCATGCTAGAGACACAGCCCCTAATTAATAAAAAACTTCTTACTTTATATGTTGTTTCAGTTAAGATAATTTGAGTACAGGTAGCAGAAACCAGCTTTGGCTAATTTACGCTCACACACACACACCACACACACACACACACACACACACACACACAGAGAACTTAATAATAGCTAGGTTGAAATTTAAGAAGTAATGGGTATTTACATTGCTATAACTTTCAAATGCTAATGAGAAGTAGAACAAGAACTTGCCTATTTGGGGGGTACGGAGACCTGGTATTATGATAATCCTCTCAAATTAAATGCAAAATTTCAGGTCATTCCTTATAATATACCAGTAATATTTCTCTTTTTAACAAGTTAACTGATTATAAAGTTCACACGAAAAGATAAGCATGCAAAAATTATTTTTTGAAACCCTGCTCCTCCCCCCAAAAGGAGCATTGAGTTGAAAGTTACTCTAACAGATATTAAAAAATATTATAGAAGACCTCCAGAAATCTCGCCAAACACACCAACAAAATCTCAAAGAGGCAAAGGCTGGCATGGATGTGGAGAGAAGAGAACACTTTTACTCTGCTGGTGGAATCGCAAACTAATGCAGCCTCTATAGAAAGAAGTATAGAGTATCCTCAAAGAGAGAAAGTAGATATTCCATTTGATCCCACAATTCCATTACTAGGTATCTACCTAGAATTTAAAAAATAATAATTTTACCACAAGGGCATTTGCTCTAGAACATTGATTGCAGCTCAATTTACAATTGCCAAAATGTAGAAGCAACCCAAGTGCCCATCAACCCATGAATGGGTTAATCAACAGTGGTATGGGTATACCATGGAGTACTGTTCAGCAATAGAAATGTTTGAGACTTAACATCTTTTGTATTTACCTCGGTGAAGCTGAAACACATTCTTCCTAGTAAAATAATACAAGGATAGAAAAGCAAGTATCCAATGTACTCAGTACTAATATGAATCCAGTAGAAAAACAACTACATGCCCACACCAAAGAAAAACACAAGTAAATTGAAGGGGCGAGGGAGGGAGAGAGGATGAGAGAAAGGAGAGTGGGGAGGAGGAAGGGAGATTGGTAAGCTCTTTCTTACCTAATCCGCACAATGTAAGGGTACACAGCACACCCCCTGGATGAAGGGGCTCAATTACAACTTGAAATTTACCTTTGAAATGCAACAATGTAACCTAGTCATTGTATCCCCATATTAATCTGAAATTAAAACAGAGTAGATGAAAGAAGAAAAAACATAAAGCTATAATACTTAAAAAACTTTCTCTTCAATACACGCCATGAGAAAGACTCTGCCAACCACTTTCTATCCTTAGGACACTGTAGGTAAGTAGCATTCTTCCAAGTGAAAGGAAAATTTTAACCCACTGGCTTATCTCAAAACTAAAACTACATGATTTGAGAGATGGCCAAGTTCTCAAAGAAGAATCAGGTAAGAGACATCAGTTACACTAGTAGAATGTACTGAAAAGAAAAAAATACATGCTCCACCGAGAGTCTTTGTTCATAGTAGCCTAAACCTTGGAATAACCCAAATATCCATCAATAGAATTTAGTAACAAATGATAGTATATTTATACAGTGAACTCATATTTGGAGAAGTATAAAAATAAAATAAAAAATTACTGGTTAGTTAAAATATTTTTAAAACCTAACGTGGAAGAAAGAAACCAAACCCAAAAGAATATATGGTCAGTGATTTCATGTACATAAACTCCAAGAATATGGAAAAGTAATCTATAGTGATAGAATCATGTTGTGATTGCTTAGCAGTCATGCAGGGTGTAAACTTATTCAAAGGGTCATGAAAGAACATTCTAGAATGATGGAAATGACCCATATCTTGATCTTGGTGGTGTTTTCATGGGCATATACGATTGTCAAAACTGATCAAACTGTACAATTTTGATTGGTGCATTTTATGGTATATAAATTATACTTCCACATAAAGGTATAAAAATAATAAAAATATAGCTTGAGAGAAAGCAAAATAAAAGTGGAGCATCAAACAGAATAGCTATCCATTATAATGCATCCCTTGGATAACCAGTCAAACACTCTGTCTTTCCATTTAAGGAATTCTAGTCATATTTCTCTCTCTGTCTATTTTGTGACAGCAGACATCATTGTACTCATCACCTCCACCAGTATGATAACCTCTCTTCTGTATTTTAGCATTTTTCCTGGTGGCATCAGAAGTTCCAAATCATCATAAGGCAGCCCCAGATTCCACTTCAAAGAACCCAGAATTATGTATAATAAAACCTTCAAATGAGCAGAAAGCAAAGGCTTGATATGAAGCTAGCACTTTATGGCATTAGTTGTAAACAGAGTAACCTCCCTCACTGCAGCTCGCCCAAACCTACTTACACACAGTCTTACTGCTTCTGGGTGGACTTGTGAATTTTGGCTGCATTTTAAATGAAGCAGAAGCCTATATATAACTCTTATTTCATAAAACACATTTGATCTAAAGTATTTATCCACAAATTTATTTTCTCCAAGTTAGCCTCAAATAGATACTTCACTCTTATGTATAGCCAGCTGTTCCTGAGTTTAAAACAAGAGCAGTGAATCTTATAGGAATCTTCCCATTTTTACATGAACCCCTTAGTTACAATAGTATGAGATATACACAGCCATTTAAAAGAGAGCCCTGGTGAGCCTCGGATACTGTCAGAGGCATGAACATCTAGTTGAATTTCAGAACAGGTTCCTGCTGTGGTTGAAATGAGCCCCCCATGCCCACCTACCCAATTCACATATTGGGAATAATTTTCAATGCAGCAGTGTGGGAGAGGTGGGGACTTTTGGAATGTGTTTGGTTCGTGAAGGCTCTGAAGTGTAAAGTAGATTATACTTTAGATGAGTTCTCATCTTCTGCTTTTTTGCCTTGTGAGGACCAGGTCCCTCCTGAGATATGACGTGACATTCTTGCCATCTTGAGGAAACCATCCCCTTACTAGACACCAGATTCTAGTGCCTTGGTCAAGACTTTCTAGTCTCCAGAACTGTGAGAAAATAAATTTCTGCTCTTCATAAATTACTCAGTCTCACGTATTTTGTTACAGGACCACAAAATGGACTGATATAGTTCTCCTACATTTCTGTAAACAATATAGGAATTCAGTACAATTAATTGGTATCACTAATTGTCTGGTCTTTGAGCTATGGAACCACATTGGAAATCAATACTCATTTGCCAACTGAAAACTAATCTTGATGGAAACCAAGATTTCTAGGTTAAAGGGAGTCCAACTTGTTAAAAACGTGTGTTTTTGACACATCCCTAATGCTGGGACCACTTTCTTCAAGAATTATTCAAAAAATAATGAGCTACTTGGAGATAGAAACTGATCACTATCCATAGGGTAGCTGACTGTATTTGCATAGTGAAGAGCTTTCCTACATCAGAGGCTTTTTAAAATAAGTATTCAAATAAAACACAACTATTCTCTTGACCTGAGTCCATTTTTAAAAGTTTATCCATACATCTCTCTAAACTGCATTATCTTTACTATTTCGCTCTTGCCCTTCAAAGTCTCTATCCATCTAGGAATCTGTACAGATCCTGAACTTGGGTTTTTCTTTTCTGGACAGTCCTTCTTCTGGAGAGGAAGAGAAACAATGTTCCTATATGGTAAGATGTTATAATACAAGGTGGACATAAAGTTCATGTGCAGTTTACTATGTTGTATTATTTTAAATTGCCCACCAACTTTATGTTCACCCTGTATTATGTATAATCAGAATCTAAGCAGTGTGCTATGGCATGAGGGCAAGAGAATAATCTAAGTAAGTGACACGAGAGTACTGCCCAGAAGCAGTAGTATCCAATATGGCTTTTAAAGGAATGAATAATATATATTTTTTTAAGTAGTCTCACTTTGTCACCCTTGGTAGAGTGCCATGGTGTCATAGCTCACAGCATCCTCAAACTCCTGGGCTTAAGAGATTCTCTTGCCTTAGCCTCCCAAGTTAACTGGGAATATAGGCACCTACCACAATGCCCAGCTATTTTTAGAGACTGGGGGTGGGGGGAGGTCTCACTCTGGCTCAGGCTGGTCTTGAACCTGTGAACTCAGGCAATCCACCCACCTCGGCCTTCCAAATGCTGGGATTACAGGCGCGAACCACCGTGCCCAGTCTTGAATAAGATTTTTCAAAAGAAGGGTGTAACCTAAAAGCATGTCACACAGTGGGATGGATAGATTGTAAAATCTAAGTAGAGACATTTTTGTATGATAGTTTTATATGTCTACATATAAATGGGTTGTCAGTCATCAAACAAGTTTGACCAGGGAAATGATTCTGTCAAACTGACACTGCTGAAAGTTCATTCTGATATTACTGTGCAGAACAGATTATAAAGGAAAACACTAGAGGAATGGAGATGAGTTTAGAATAAAAGAAAGAATTAAGACACCAGGAGTGAAAATGTAAATAAGACTTAGATGTGAAAAATAAAATTGTAGATGTAGAATCAATAGAACTTGACAGCAAATTAAACTAAGAGTTGAGAAAAAAAGAGAGAATTCTAAAAAGCTTTCCCTCATTCATCATCTCTTCTGGGAAACACAGTAAACCCAAAGTGTACCAGAGGAGCAGCTCTACTATAAAGTTCAAAATATCTTCAGGTTCCCTCTACCCCAGGAGAGGGAACTTTATAAGACAGAAGGACAGCTCTGAGTACATCTGGGAAAAGGCCAGGCATCCTATGAAGGTCACCTTCGTTCTGTGGCTTTTGAGCCAATGGAATATCTGATACCTTTTCCTCTTATTAGTTAACCGCTGCCACCAGCACCGCCTGTCGTATTCCTGCTGTCTTTGTTTCCCAGTAGATCCACCTGGCATCCCTTCCTTCCAGCATTGATTTTGTTTGTTTGCTTAGTTGATTGTGTTTACAGATTTATCTAATACACCTATGCACTTTTCACCCTTTGAAGCCCTGTGCAAACATTCTCAAGTAAGGATATCTGTTCTCCACACTGATTGCCACGCTGCCTAGGACTGAACAGAATTCTCCATGACCTTCTGTAGATTTCACCACCATCATCACTCTTTTTCAGAGTAGGTCGTTTGGCCCTGATGGTGCTTGACAATTCTGCAGGCTTCCTGCCATTCCATTTCTTTAACTTTCTCCTGCCCCTTTCCCACCTAGCCTGTCTTCTCTGCTGTCAGAACACAAGGGGTGAGGTCTGACTGCCACCGCCTAATGCTAAGCTGAGGCAAACAGCTAACATAGTGAAGCCAGAGGAAGGATACAGGTTATAGTGATGCTGAGTTAATTATTAGTCACCAAATCTTAAGGAATAGAAATAAACAATATGTTTGATGCGATTTGTCCTTATACCTTTGCTTTCTCTTACTGTTTAAAGAAATTGGCCCTGGAGAAACATTGCCTTAAGCACTAGAATGAATGGATCCAAGTAAAGGCAAATCAAATCTTGTATTATGTGAGATTCAAGGCTGTCTATATGACATCTCTTTTGAAATATTGGTTAGCATTGGTATCATTAACTTTCTTTTTTTTTATTGCATGGTAACTATGTACATTAATGCACTTCTGAGGTACAGTGTGGGGTTTCCACATGCAATCTGAAATACTTCCATCAAACTGGTCAACACAGCCTTCACATCATTTTCTCAGTTATTGTTTTAAAACGTTCACATTCTACTCTTAGAAAAATTCATTTGTACCCCTGTAAGCTAAACCTCAGAAGTGATCCCTCCAATCCCCCTCCCTCCACCCATTCCTCCCTCCCTTCTCCCTCCCCCCCTCATATTCTTAGGCTATTCGGTTATAGCTTTCATATAAAAGGTATAAATT